>NW_027596174.1:417500-723887 GCF_964194155.1 Cetorhinus maximus | reverse complement strand
AGGCGTGGTGGAGAGAAGGAGGGAGAGATAGAGAAAGTGAAATACAGGCAGAGAGACCGATGCAGCCTGAGAAAACCAGACAGACACAGTGAGACAGCACAGGAAAGAAATCAAGAAGAAAAAAAGCATGCAGAGAAAACATGTTTATAAGAATGAGTCAGAGAGAGGAAAATCATAGTGTGGGAGAGAGACAGATAGAGGAGGGACAGAAATCAGATAAAAGAGTGGCAGAGAGAACAAGAGCGTGATACAAAGGAGAGGAAGGGAGCCAAGGAATGACAGGGAGAGAAATAGAAATAAACTGCCACTTAAAAACAGAGACAGCAAACGAGAGTGAGAGAGAAAGACGGAGAGAGGGGTAGACAGACAGACAGGCACAAAATTATAGAACGAGACAGAGAGAGATTAACAAACCCAGGGAGTCAAGGTGATATATCAGACGATGAGAAAGGCAGAGGAAGAAAGAGATGGGAGAGAAATTGAGCCTAAAATTGGAAGAGAGGCAGGGAGAGACAGAGGCAGAGAAAGAGAAAGGGTGTTATCAGCTTGAGGGAATTCAATTCATGCTCGGTTAATTCTGCTCTTGATTCAGTACCGTGCAAGGAAGATCAGCCTCAAGCACAAGGAAACTGTTCAACACAACGGTAATCATGACATAAGGTCGCCGGTCTCTCTCAGGCCTCTAGCCTCCGATGGCCTCCACACACTCATAGAATCGTACAGCGGCGGAAGGGGTAACATGGCCATCCTTTCTGTAGTACTTCAATGGTCTCTATGTGTATTTATTCGTTTCACGGCCCCTGCTGGTCTCAGTGTTTAATATTAGCTTTCAGGTCTTCTGTTGATTTCATTAATTTTAGGAGTTTAGGGGTCTACATTTTTCCTGGGGCAATTGTAATTTCAGGGCCCATAATGATTTTCAGAGCGGTAATAGTGCCAGGCACTGTCTTAAGTTCAGGGGCAATATTAGTTTCACCATCAATCGCTGTCTCAGGTGCTTCATTAGTTCCAAAGCCTCTATTACACTCTGTGTAATACTCTAATTTGGTGTCTGCATTCGTTCCAGAGTCTCTATGAGTTCCAGGTCCAGTATTAGTTTCAGGGCCTGTATGAGTTCCAGAGCCTGTAATAGCATCTTGGCCTGTATTAGTTTCAGGTTCTGTATGAACTTCAGAGCCTGTAATAGTATCTGGGCATTTATTAGTTTCAGGGCCTGTATGAGTTTCAGAACCTGAAATAATTCCTGGGCCTGTATTCGTTACAGGGTTGCATGAGTTTCAGAGCCTATAATAGTATCTGGGCCTGCATTAGTTAGAGAGCCTGTATCAGTTTCAGAGCATGAAATAGTTTCTGGGCCTGCATGTTTTTTAGACCTTGGAATAGTTTCAGGATCTGTATTAGTTTCAGGATCTGCTTTAGTTTCAGGGTCTGTGAAAGTTTCAGGGACTGTATTAGTTTCAGGATCTGTATTAGTTTCAGGATCTGTATTAGTTTCAGGATCTGCTTTAGTTTCAGGGTTTGTGAAAGTTTCAGGGACTGTATTGGTTTCAGGATCTGTATTAGTTTCAGGATCTGTATTAGTTTCAGGATCTGTATTAGTTTCAGGGTTTGTGAAAGTTTCAGGGCCTGTATTGGTTTCAGGATCTGTATTAGTTCCATGATCGGCATTAGTTTCAGAATCTTTATTATTTTCAGGGCCTGTATTAGTTTCAGGACCTGTATTAATTTCAGGGGCTAGATTAGCTTCAAGGTCTGTTTTAGTATTAGGATCTGTATTAGTTTCAGGGTCTGTATTAGCTTCAAGGTCTGAATTAGTTTCAGGGTCTGTATTCGTCTCAGGGCCTCTATGAGTTCCAGCTTCTGTATTATTTTTCAGTGTCTGCATTAGTATCAAGGCCATTATTAGTTTCATGGTGTGTATTAGCTTCAAGGTCTCTATTAGAGTTAGGGTTTTTAGTAGTTTCAGGGTATGTATTACCTTCAGGGCCTGAATGAGATTTGGAACCGGTAAGAGTATCAGGACGTGTCATAGTCTTAGTGGTTTCATTTGTTTCAAACACTGGTATAAACACTCTGCTCCTATAATGTTATATTGTGTCTGTTTTCGTTTCAAGGACTTTATTAGGTTCAGGTTCTATATTAGCTTTAGAGCATATATCAGGTTCAGAGCCAGTAACAATATCCGGGCCAGTATTAGCATCAGGGCTGTTTGAGTTTCAGAGCCGGTAATAGTTTCTGGGAGTGTATTATACTCAGGGACTTCATTAATTGGTGAGTGTGTTAGGTTGCGCTCTTGCATCCATCAGCGCACAACTATGGTCAGCCTCTGTCTCACCGGAACTGTTCCCCAACAACTGGAAACATGATATGCAGACACAATGGCATCTGTTGGAATACACTCATAAAATCAGACAGTTCAGCAGGAGGTCATTTCGCCCAAAGTTCCTGTTAACACTCTTTGCAAGAACTATATAATCAATCCATCACTCTCCGCCACCACCAAGCCCCCTACATTAGCTAAGCAATTGTCCACTGTCTGACCAATGGTAATTATATTGTGAAGGTCACTGATGTATCTACCTCCGCCAGCCTTTCCGGCAGCTTATTCCAGATTTATTTGCACGAAAATAACTTTGGCCCCTCTCGGTTTCATTGCCAATCACATTAAAACTTTGTCTACTGGTTACTGACCCATATTCCAGGATAACCAGTTTCTCATTAATTACTCCATAATATCCCATCGTGATTCAAATGTCTCTATTAATCCTCCTCTTTTCCTGATCTTCTCGAAGGAAAACAATTCCAGCTTATCAAGTCTCTCAATGCAATTCAAATCCCTTATCCCTCTTCCAATTCCAGTAATATTCCTCGGCCCCGGCTCCAAGACGCTTAACATCCTTTCTGAAATGTGCTCCCCAGAATTAGAAATAATACTGCAGCTAAGGCTTCACCAAGACTTATAGGTTAACGCATTTTTTGCTCTGACTCTCCTACTTTTTGTAAACTCTGATTCGTTTCATCAATAAAAAATATATTGTTAATTTAGTACTCTAAAAGGAGAACACTATCAGCTTCAACTTCTCGTTTATGTACACCTTATCTCTTTATTGAACAGCTCCTAAATTTGCCCGGTTTGAAAATTTGCACAACTCTCTTTATTATTTTCTGTCCCGCAGAAGCCCTCGTACATGTTAGCCGGACCGGGTAAATGTACCACTTTAGTGTAGTGCAAGAAGAACTGGGTTGAAATGGTTAACTGAACCTGTTTGTTCAGTGGCTGGAATTAATGTCAGTCTCCATGGATCCTAAATAACACTGGGTGCTTCCCACTGCTGTTATAAAGGGCGTCGCATCAATCTGTTACATCATAGTGTTAGCGGGAGCACCAGCTCTGTCACTAACATGAACTTGCAGCTTCAAAAGACGGATAGACTGTAAGACAATCTGAGGAAAATAGATTGGAATGTTACAATAGTAGTTCAGAACCCGAGAGCAATAGATTGGAATGTTGCAACATTGGATCATAATCTGAGAACAACAGATTGGAATGCTGCAACAATGGATTAGAACCTGAGAACCATACATCGGAATGTTACAACATTGCATCAGAATCTGAGAACAATAAATTGGAATTTTGGAACAATGAGCAGGAGTTTTAGCAGTGCAGTTTATATGCTTTCTGTGGAAAATGATTGGTTGGATTTGAATGAAAGGTTCTATTTTGTCATTTCGACTATTCAAGCTGGTTATTATCCCATCCTCGCCACTTTTGGTCTCCCTGGTAAGTCACGGTCTCAGACTATTATTTTTTTTTCAACCATTCTTAACAATATGAATTTTCTTGATCTATCTAATTTGGGATAACCAAATCCATTGTCTTCAGTTCCAGTCACTTTTTCTGCTCCCTATCCATTGACTCCTTAATGCATCCCTGGCTAGTATTCTAGGCTAGGCCAGTCTGTTTTCCAGCCTCTGAGATTTCTTTGAACTTGAACTGGTTTTCTTCCCCAATTTACGAACAATTACTAATCCTGCGATATCACCGTCTCCACCTCTGCATCTGTCCATCTGCTGCCAAATGGATGGAACTCATAACCTTATTGTGATCTTCCATTGCAGCACTGAAACGTTAGATGCCTGATTCCTGTGCTCCAGTTTCAATGGATACAATGGCCACCAGACCCTATATCGCGGCAGGATCCAGTGGCGTTCTCTCTATTCTTTCAACCTGTTTATAATTGCACCATTTATACTGTTTTGTCTCTCCTCATTCCTCCTCCTAAAAACATATTCCTGCACACATCTGCCATGCCAATTAATCACAGGGCAGACTAATGTCATTATTTTCTGTCCACACATTGACCTCTATTTACCAGACCTCCACTCCATTCGTCTCCTTACCATCTGTCTGAGAATGCAACAATTCATTCACAGCCTTGGCCTAACATTTCAGCCTGAATTGTACTTCTTATCCACATCTTCAAGCCATCGCTTATGCTCCCTATTTCCACCTGCATTTCATTGCCCACAAATGCCTTTGTCTCCGCTCACCTGTTGCTGGTATTCTCCTTCCTGCCTTTGTTACCTCGTAGGTACAATAATTCCAACACGCTCACAGCTGGTCTCCCACACTCTACCCTCCGGAAAGACAGGGCCATCTGGAATATACACTTCTTGTCTAAACTCGCACCATATAACGATCCCCAATCACGCCGGTGTCACTGAAATGCATTGGCTCCATGTTAATCAAGGACATGATTTTAAAATTCTCATCCCTCAACGACCTTGCCCATTCGATTCATCAACCCGCCCCCAACACCCAGCCCCAAAGGTCCCCACCGCCCCCGCCCCCCCACCCAACCCAACGCCATTGCTGTTGTATAGTATGGTCGTATCTGCAGCGCCCAAGAGCCGAAGCTCTGGAATTCCACCTTTAAACTCCTCAAAATCCCTATCCCTCTTCAGGCCAGCACAAACACATTAAACCTCACTCTCTGACCAAACTGTTGGTCATCTGAGCTAATATCTCCCTATCGATCTCTGTGTCATGCTTTGATTTATATTAATTGTGTGAAGCTCCTCGAGATGGTTGATTACATTGACGGCATTGTGTAAGTTTAGGCTGATGCTGTTCTAATGCTCCAGGCACCAGGCTGTACCTATGGAATTAGAGTTCATAGTTCTGGTCGGTCACCCTTCATCGTGGATCGTTATTGTTCCGTTAGGAGAACTCCTACCACTGAGTCAGAAGCTAGCGGTGATTGGCCCAATAACGGATTATTGGATTCCGAATAACACAGCCACTAATGCTGGCAAGACTGGGGGTCCCTATCCATTGCAGGGACCGGGGTAATGGAGAGTGGCACGGGCAGGAGGAATATACAGCTGAAAGGCAACCGGCCATATACAATAACCATGCTTGATAATAAGGGAAATCAACGAACATTATGGCTAAGTCCATTATGGCATTAAGTGCCGACTAGGTACTTTACCGCCTTCCGGGCTGACTATTGAATTCAACAACTTTAGATCTTAAACTCCCTTTTGTTTTTTCCAATAATTTATATAGATTTTTCTTTTCCCACCTAATTCCATTATTTTTAAATCTATAACTGTAATACCCTGTCGTCAGTCTTTCCACCCCACCCCCAATAGAGCTGTACCATGAGTGTCCTGCCATCCATTCTTAAGTAGCACATGTTCTTAGATAATATCATCACTTTTAACACCCCTTTGTTCCTTTTGTCTGTGACAACTTTTGAATATCTGCTCCTATCACTGCTTGCTTGTTTCTACAACCACCCCACCCCCAACTCTCTCCCCCCACCTCACCTCCACCCCACCCCCCCACCTCCCCCCCCACCCCAACCTTCAACCAGCTTATATTTCACCCCTTTCCTAACTTTATTCAGTTCTGCTGAAGGGTCATGAGGACTCGAAACGTCAACTCTTTTCATCTCCGCCGATGCTGCCAGACCTGCTGAGTTTTTCCAGGTAATTCTGTTTTTGTTTTGAACATTATGGCTAGTTTGATTAATCTGGAAGAAGCTGAAAGGGAAAGAGTTGATGATTCATTTGAACTGCGAGGGTTCAGTGAGAGTGCAGCAGTTCAAGGAAGGCAGAGAATTATTGGGGTCAAAATTGTCTTGGATTATTTCTGTACCATCCTATTATCATTTCATCTCTCCTGCCGAGCATCATGTCACAGACATTCACTGAGCTCCATAAGACCATAAGGTGATAAGACATTGGAGCAGAAATGAGGCCATTCGGCCCATTGAGTCTGCTCCGCCATTCAACCATGGCTGAAACTTTTCTCAACCCAAATCTCCCGCCTTCTCCCTTTGAACCTCCATCAGGTACAATCCTATCAATACATCATTGGATAGAGTAACACATTTGAAAATCTCAACAGCTGCTCAATATAACTGATTCCATTCTTCTATGCGTGATGTATAATGTTCTTGTTTGTTTTCCTTACGCACAGTTAACTTACTGACGATTGTGATAATTACTCGGGGAAAGTGTGGTCTCTCCAAATGTGTAACGTCCTACCTGGTGGCAATGGCAGTGGCAGATGAACTCGTCGTTATCTTCGACCTGATAATGAGACACATTCCAATTGTTTTTGATGAACTGTTTCATTTCTTGGTTTCTATCCCAACTTGTAATATCCATGCTGTCCTGCTTTATGCCGCCACTGACTGTTCTGTCTGGTTCACAGTCACTTTCACCGTTGATCGTTTTGTGGTCATTTGTTGCCCGAAGCTGAAAATTAAATATTGCACAAAGAAAACGGCGGCAATTGTTCTGGCGACAGTGACTGTGGTGAGCTGTCTGAAGAATATTTTCTGGTATTCTTTGTTTTCCGGCAAGTATTCGCTGATTAACGTCCCCTGGTTTTGTTATGTATCAATTGAACTTCGAGCCTCTGAACAAATGGGAATAATTGAGTTTGTTTACCACATTCTAACTCCAGGTGTCCCATTTGTCCTGATTCTGCTGCTCAATGTTCTCACCGTCAGAAACATTTTAGTGAGCAGCAGAGCCCGCAGGAGGCTGCGGGCTCACAGCAGTGGGAAGACTCCCAGAGACGCAGAGATGGAGAATCGGAGGAAATCCATTATTTTACTGTTTATGATCTCAGTAAATTTCATGCTGTTGTGGGCAATGTTAATGTTTTATTCAATATGGAACCGCATGTGGTACATGGGGATTCGGACCATTTTCATAGCGAAATTTGTGCAGGAATTGGGCTTCATGCTGCAGCTCCTGAGTTGCTGCACAAACACTGGGATTTATGCCGTGACCCAGACTAAGTTCAGAGAGCAGTTAAAGCAGCTGCTGAAATATCCCTTTACTCCAATTGCCCAGTTAACTCAATGAAGCAGAGATTGGAATCACTGAGACTTTCAGTGTTTTCTCCTCTGAATTAACTTTTCCAGCAGGGGTGGATTCGAACAGTCTGGCGATGTTCGAGGGGTCAGAATATATGGGAGCTGAGCGAGGGCTGGTTCCTGCTCCCTGGTGACAGTGCAGGTCGCGGGGCTGGGACCCAATGTGAAACAGCTGGGGCGGGGCCCGTCCCCATGGTGACGGAGCTGGGGCCCTGCCTGTACAATGTTGACAGAGCAGTGGCAGGGCCTGTTTCCATGGCAATGGAAATGGGACGGCGCCTATTCCCATGGTCACCGAGTTGGGGGGCGGGGTGGGGTGGTGTTGTTGTGAGTTGAGAGAATTTATTTGAGATAGAGAGAGTTTGCGTGAGGGAGAGATAGTGTGAGGGAGAGTGGGTGTGTTTGCGGGACTTTGTTTGTGTGTAAGTGTCGAGCTATAATTATGTCCATGATCATATTGGTGGGTGGACAGGCTCGAAGGGCCCAATGTCCTCTTCAAGCTCCCATTTCTGTCATTCATTCCTCCACCTGCAGGCAGCAATCCAGCCACTCAGTTGTGACTCGACCAATGGCGGTTCGTTTTCCCACAATTCCCCGCGGCTTGGAAAGTCCTCTGTCAGTGACAGGGGCCGCTCTGTTCGTAAGAGCCCAGCGGACATGCGCAGCTTCGCTCCACACACGCAACCACTGCTTTTTATTTATTATTATTAAAAATGACAATAATAACCTCCCGGCCGGCTCAGGTTATTTGTTGCCCGCTCATCCTGAAGAGTCGCTACTTCCATTCATTTTGATAAAATAAACGGGGCGGGGCTGTCGGTGACCTAACGCCTACATGGAGGATTCTGCCCCGCCCTCCTCCTCCCCTGACAGTTGGACAATGAAGTGCTGCCGGGCAGGAGGGTTGGCAAGAGGTGACAATGGGAGGAGGAGCGGGTGGATCAGCAGGTCCTGTGGGGATGAGAGCGGTCTCTGGCCGGCAGGAGATGAAACAGCAGCAGGAACTTATCCACTTCCCAAAGGCTCCATTTCAGGTGTTCGAGGCTCTTGGAACCTCTTCAAATATAAACCTTCACTCCTAAATTCACCACTAATAAGAGCCAATCCCTCTGCAGAGCAGCTTCACTCTACATTCCCAATTTATTCCATCTTTGTCAGCGTAACTGTGCTCTCAGATAATTTACACCCTGATATATTCACAGGAAAAACTAATCCCGGGTCATATTCAATTTATTTTGGGGGTCAGATTACAGTCAAATCATCAATTACAGTTCCAACTTGTGCTATGAGGATATTTATATATTGTCTAATTTCAGAATAAAACCCATAAAATGTTCAACTTTGCTTGTGTTATTTTTCTAATTCACTCCCTGGTTGACTAGAGTCAGATTGATATCATCAATCATTGTTCTCTGCCTGAGTATGAGTGTTGTGTGGTGTATGGATGAATGTGTGTGTGTGCGAGTGCATGTGTGTGTATGAGTGTGTGTGTGTGTGTGTATGAGTGTGTGTGATTGTGTGTAGCTGTTTCTATGTCTGATTGTGGTTGTGTGTCAATGCATGCGACTGTATCTGTGCGAGTGAGTGTGAGTCTGCGTTTGTGAGAATATGTTGTGGGTGATTGTGTACGTCTGTCCATGTATGCAAGTGTGTGTGTGCTAGTGTTTGCGTGACTGTTTTTGTATGTATATGAATATGGTTGAGTGTGAGTGAGGTGTCTGTGAGGGTGTCAATAACACAGAGGCTGCTCTCTCTTTAATTGCCCTTCATACTTCCACCTGCCTCTCTCTCTTCCTCTCTCTCTCTCTCTTTCCCCCTTTCTCTTTCTCGCTCTCATCCTTCCTGTTCCTTCTTGCTTTGTCTCCAAAAGTCAATGTCACTAACCCTGTGTGTTACTTCATGTCCGATCGGTTTCTGAATGCCGATTTGTACACCTGATTAATTGCTTTATCCGTGCGCTGCCTTTGAACCATCCCTTTGGTGATGCGAAGCAATTCCCGGTGTTACTTTGTTGAATGATCAGTCGTTTTGAAAAAACAACTTTCATGATCCTAAAAAAAAAAATCCAAGTGTCCAGCCTGTTTCTGTAAGACTATATTCACAGTTTAATTAGTGTTATTTCATGTACCAAAGTACAAGAACATCGAGTGTAACGATGCAGAAGCAGGATTTGAATTGGACATCTCACAGAATTCCTGCTGTGTACGTTAAGCTATGACTGCCTTGTGTCACTCAATTCACATGAGGTGTTGGAGGCCGGCTATGCTTGGCGTGGCAATACATCATTATATCTCCCTGCAGGAAGGTGAAGGCTGAGACTTTCCATGCATTTGTCAGGATGTAGGATTCCCAATGTCCTTTTTGCCTGGACCAAATGACAATGAGGAGAGGAGCAACAAATGATTAAAAACAATCTCTCACTACTTCTATGTGCTGCATGTGATTATCATGTATATCATGCTGGTGAAAGTTCACTACCCTGGCAGTAGTCACGAAACCTCGACGCTGAAGCCGTCCGCCATCTTTGGGCTTCCACGGAAATCAAGGCTGCCCCTGGAGAAATGGCTAAAAGGACTAAACACATCACCATTCCAATTCGCCAATCGGCCAATTGAAAATAATATTTGTATCAAATAATAGTTTTTTTTTAAGCAGCGAGACTCCGGGTCGTTTAAACAGAGAGACCTCGGGCATTTTAAGCAAAGACAACTCGGGCAGTTTAAAGAGAGAGACCTGGGGCAGTTTAAACAGAGAGACCTCGGGCATTTTAAACAAAGACAACTCGGGCAGTTTAAAGAGAGAGACCTGGGGCAGTTTAAACAGAGAGACCTCGGGCAGTTTAAGCAGAGAGACCTCGGGCAGTTTAAACAGAGAGACCTCGGGCAGTTTAAACAGAGAGACCTCGGGCAGTTTAAAAAGAGAGACCTCGGGCAGATTAAACAGAGAGACCACGGGCAACTTAAACAGAGAGACCTCGGGCAGTTTAAACAGAGAGACCGCGGGCATTGTAAACAGCGGGGCCTCGGGCAGTTTAAAGAGAGAGACCTCGGGCAGCTTAAACAGAGAGACCACGGGCAGTTTAAACAGAGAGACCTCGGGCATTTTAAACAGTGAGACCTCGGGCATTTTAAACCTAGAGTCCTCGGGCATTTTAAACATAGAGACCTCGGGCAGTTTAAACAGAGAGACCTCGGGCATCTTAAACAGATATTTCGGATAGTGTAAAGAGCGAATTTTCGGGGAGTTTAAACAGAGAGTTTTAGGGCAGTTTTAATAATGAGACCTCCAAAAGGATTAAAGAGTGACACTTCCAACAGTTTAGCAGAAAGATTTAAAATAGATTTAGCAACGAGACAGCAGGCAATTTGAACAGCAGTGCGACGGGGCAATTTCAACTGCGATACTTCAGGACAGTTGAAACAACGAGTCTTCAGGTACGTTAAATAGCAAGGCGTCAAACAGGTTAGACGTCGAGACTTTAAACAGGCCAAACAGGGAGACTTCAAACACGTTAAACAGGAAAACTTCAAATAGGTTTAACAGCGAGGCTGCAAGCAGGTTCAACAGCATGAATTCAAACAATTTTAACAGCGTGACTCCAAACAGATTACATAGCGAGCCTTCAAACAGGATAAACAGCGAGGCTTAAAACAGACTAAACAGGGAAAAACAATCAGGTTAAACAGCAGGACTTCAAACAGTTTAAACAGCGACACTTCAAATATGTTAAACAGGGAGATTTCAAACAGGTTAAACAGGGGACCTTCAAACAGGGGAAACAGCGAGACTTCAAACAGGTTAAACAGCGAGACTTCAAACAGGTTAAACAGCGAGACTTCAAACAGCTTAAACAGCGAGACTTCAATCAAGCTAAAAGGCGAGACATCATACTTGTTAAACAGCGAGACCTCAAACAGTTTAAACAGAGAAATTTCAAACATGTTAAACAGAGAAATTCCAAACAGGTTAAACAGCGAGACATCAGCAGGTTAAACAGGGAAACACAAAAATTTTAAACAGGGGGACTTCAAGCAGGTTAAACGGTGAGACTTCGAATAGGTGAAACAGCGAGATTTCAAACAGGTTAAATAGGGAGTTTTCCAAACGTTTAAACAGCGAGGCTACAAACTTGATAAACTGCGAGACTTCAAACTTGTTAAACAGCGAATCGTCAAACAGGTTAAACAGCGTGACTTCAAACAGGATAAACAGCGAGACTTCAAACAGGTTAAACAGCGAGACTTCAAACATGTTAAACAGGGAAACCCAAAAAGCTTAAACAGGGAGACTTCAAACAGGATAAACAGGGACACTTCAAACAGCTTAAACAGCCAGGCACTAAAAAGTTTATTAAACGAGAAGAAGGGCAGAGACACTGCGAGACATCCGGCAGTTTAAACTAAAATTAAAGGGTATGATATGGCTGGGCCGCTGTGCCAAGGGGAATGCTCCGGCCGTGCGTCGCGAGAAGTCAGGGACACCTCTAATGAACACAAAGAATTGGAGCAGAATTTGGCTTTTCGTCTCCTGGTGCCCGCTCCGACTTTCAATAGCACCTGCGGCCGGAGAAACGACTGTCCGACCCCATTAGTTTAGAATCTCTTACCCCTAATGCTCTCTCACTGTTTTTTATCCCTCTTGCTCTGCCCACACCCCACCATCCCCGTGCGCCTCAGCCAGAATGCTGCTCTCTTTGTAGATCATAAAGTTGACCTGTTTGTAATTAATGATACAACATTCCCATCGACCCCCGATAACCTTTTATTCCCTTGCCGAAGAGGAAACTATCTTCGTTCGTCTGAAGCATATTCAATGATTCCGGCTCCAGCGCGTTCTGAGGCAGAGAGATCCAAAGTCCTGCTACCCTCTGAGAGAGAGAAAGTAAACAACATCCTCCTCAACTCTGTCCTAAAGAGCGGCCTCTAATTTGAAAACAATGTGCCCTTGCTCTGGACGTACCCTCAAGATGAAACATTATTTCCGTGTCCACCTTGTCAAGACCGTTCAGGGACTTATGCACTTCAAATAAATCATCCCTTACTCTTCTAAACTCCAGTGGAAACAAGCGCAGCATGTCCAACATATCATCATAACACAACCCACTCGATCCAGGTTCCAATCGAGTGAAGCTCCTCAGAACCGCCGCTAACGCATTAATTACCTTCTTTAAATAAGTAGACCAAAACTGTACACGGTATTGGAGATGCAGTCTCAACAGTGCCCTGTATAACTGAAGCTTAACATTCTTACCTTTATTTCAAATTCCCATAATAATACACGGCCGCATTCCAGAATCCCTCTCAATTATTTGTTGTACATGCAGAATAACACAGGGCGACCAAATGTGCAGGAAGTGTCTCCAGACGCAGCAGCTGCAAATCCTCCTTTTGGGACTGAAGATGCGGCTGGAATCAACGTGAAGCATCCGAAAGGCCGAGATATTGCTCGTTGTCACGTACAGTTAGTTAGTCATACCGCAGGTAAAGAGTGTACAGGCAGAAAGGCAATGGGTTACCGCCAGAAAGAGTAAAAACACTAGGCAGGTAATGCAGGGGTCCCTCGGCCCAACCCCTAATCTCATAGATTTACTGTTTTGGATACTGCTGTGGAAGATGGTTACTCGGGGGAATGCAGTGAGAGCATAGCCTGTGGCGTCTGGAGTGGCTGAGTCACATGGGGAGGATGGGGGTTGTGTGGGGAGAGAAAAGGAGTAAGAAAAACAGTGAGAGAACAATAGCGGTAGGGTATTCATTCCATAGGAGAACAGGCAGATGTTTCTGCGACCACGGGCAGGAAGGCTGGATGCTATGATCCCTCTCTGGTGCAGGTTCAAGGATGTCACTGAGCGGCTGCAGGGCATTCTGAAGGGGGAGTGTGAACATCCAGATGCCCTGATCCACACCCGTGCCAATGTCATAGGTAAAGGGAGGGATGAGGCCTTTAAAAGAAAATATGGGGAGCTGAGGAAATAAATTAAAAAACAGAACCTCAAAGGTAGTAATCTCAGGAAAACTCCCAGTGACACGTGGAAAGGAGATCAGGAAGATGGGAATAGACCAGTTGAATGTGTGAATGGAGAAATGGTGCAGGAAGGAGGGATTTAGATTCCTGATGATGATGGAACCGATTCTAGGCAAGATTGGTCTTCGACACGCTGGGCGGGTTGCGGCCCAGCAGGACCGTGAACAGTATCCTCGCAAGGCGATTCACTTTTACTGTCGCGAAGATGGGTGGGGGCGGGGAGTGGGGGCGGTTAATATACAGTGGCGAGGGGATAGGAATGTTAGCGGAGAGTCAGGAGAGAGGGAAACAAATCAAGGAATTAAAGGCAGAATAGTAGAAAAGAAAAGCAGGAGACAAAGAACAAAAAGACTAGCCGCAAAGAGGCACATTATGGACCTAAATTGTGTAAAAATGATTTATAAAAAACAGAACTTTGAAGGCACTCTATCTGAATGCACGGAGCATGCGCAATTGTCTAGATGAATTATTAGCGAAAAACATGTAAACGAGTGCAATATTACTCCAATCATTGTTTATTGAGTTCGATTTTTAAAAAATTCAGACCAGTGCGTCAAGGATCAAACAGGGGAACAGCCTATCCACGATTGGGCATTGTGCCGTTAGAAGGGGAAAGTTAATAATATTGTTTTAACTGGCCTTTTAGGGGATGGTGGCCATAGCGTGATAGAATGTTACATTCGGATGGAAGGGAAACTACGAAGTTATGAGGGTGAGTTGTCTAAGGTAGGTAGGGGAACTTCATTAACAAACATGACGGTAAATATGCAAATGTTAATGTTTATGGACCGAATGCGTGCATTGCAGTAGTTATGCACTCCGGTCTGGCTCAATATAAAAAAAACATTAGGATAAGCGGTGCAAACATGAAAAATATGGTAATCGTAGTTCCAAACAGGAGTCATATGAAGTTGCTAGAAAATAAAACAGCAAGACTGAGTATTGGGAGCAGTTTAGACTTCAGCAAAGGAGGACCAAGCAATGGATTAAGAGGGAAAACATACAGCATGTGGGTAAAGTTGCAAATAAAAGAGAAGTGGAGTGTTATATCTTTAATATGCTCGGGGTCCAGTTCGGCTCTTGAACCCGGATGTGATTAGGGAAATAGCTTCCTCCTGGTTGTAACAGATCTTAAGGAGAATGGCTGGATGTGTTGTGGTAACTCCGCTTTACGGGTGGACTGTCAAACGACAGAGGATCTAAACCTTTCGACCCAGAAAGACTCAAGGCGTCATATGGATATAAGGGGCATATACGATTAAGTTACGGGAATAGGGCTCTGGGGGTACATGTGTCATGGTACTCCCTTTAAGCTAGTGGGGCCAGATGTTTATTTGATAGCCGGTTGAGCGGATCTGCCCCCATTTATATGGGAGCCGGGGCTGGACGGAAGGTATTGCCAAAAATCTTGTAGGTATGTTATTGAAAGATATGTATGTAGATAAGTTCGATGTTACAATTTGACTACGTGTAGCTAGCAAAGACCCACCGAATGTCCAGATATAGTAAGTCACTCCCCACCTCCTCCCCAGGATGGGGTAGTCAGGATAGGAAGATCAAAATCACGATTACATGGTGTAACTATGTCCTCTCTGAAAGTTACATACAAAGCCTCAGGACTCCTTGCAGTGTTACACACCACTGGTCACAGCCACCAGGGTTCCTTCAAATGGGCTAGACACTAATTCAAGAAGATAGTCAATGACTATAATTTTCGAATCGTTCCAGGAATTCGGGCAAAAGCACAGGTTAGGTTAATAAGAAGTAAACTAGGAGACATGGGAGGGCTAATTGTGAGTGTTTATTCCATACTTAATTCTGGCAGGATCTATGACTTAAATGGTAATACCTCCTGTGTGGCTGCTGATACCGTTCATGGACTGCACTACAGTGCGCACGGGACAGGATATGCCCTGACATCAGTAGAGCTACAAGGAGAGGGTCTGCTATGGATTCATAGGCAGGCTGCAGAAGTAATAATAGACACAGGCGAATAACAAGCCACAGGGAGGGCATGTGATATGCTAGCGCGAGATTCAATTAGTGGGGTAAAGTCTGACATTGAGGATATCAGGTTCGGAATAATTCCCGAACACAAGTTCGGGTCAGTTTACCAATTCAACCTCATATATATTAGGCAAGGGGCGACAGGAACTCGTAATTACGTCAGCTCAAGGTGGAGGAGAGGATGGAGTGATAAAATTTATCATGGCCATTCCCTAAGAACATCACCCAAACGGGGCTTTCCTAAACAGCTGTTGGTTTGATTCCCTAGGAGTAGATAAAGTGGAGGGGGGACGGTATTCCGCGTGGGGCTACGTGGATACAGATCCTATGGAAAAGACATGCTACTGATGATTACTAGAGATTGTTGTTCAGAATCAAGAAATTACATTGTTTGATCGTCCCTAATGCGGGGCATAGTCACAAACACAAGCCCAGTTACATGCACCGCTTTCCCGATTCAGGAAGCATTGAATGCAATTCAGCTATCCACAACTCAATGGTGCTTCATGACCTGCGAGGCTGAGTTCCTTTATGGGTGCTTGGTTTCTGCTAGCAACTCGAATTGCAGCCTGCAGGTGACCAATCCATTTACTATAGGAGGCTTCCATGTGCCGGGCAGGACCACAGGGTACTTGTTTAGCCCTTGGTGGGATGAATGCCGTAAATGCGGGCTCATTCTTAAGTTTTAAGAACAAATTGGATAGACACATGGATGGGTGAGGTCTGGAGGGTCATGGACTGGGTGCAGGTCAATGGGACTAGTGGAATAATATTTCAGCACAGACTAGCAGGGCCGAATGCCCTGCTTTTCTGTGCTGTAGTGTTCTATGGTTCTATGGTTCTATTGATCAAACTCCTATCAGAATAACACGCCTAGCCATGCAGTAAGCAACAAGGATATGCCAAGCATATGTAGATGCTTCTAAACAACAAATCGCGAGAGTGCCTGTGCAAGTGGATTTAGCCACCCAGTCGGCCAGGAGATTCACCCAATCAACTACTTCCTATGCTAGGGCCGGAAGATTAATTAATTGGTGGGGCATTTTTAGAATGGGATTGACGATATCCACATGAATTATGCTCTTATGCACTATCGGACTCTGCTGTTACCAAACCAAACCCTAGAAAGGGACTTTCCAGATACAGCCAGCAACAAACGAAAGGTGCACATCAGTTCCCCGACCTATGCATAATTGAAGGAAGAGGGCAGGGAAAGGGAAAGTAAGGTTATACAACCAGGAGGTGTAGGTTTCCACTAGTGGTCTCGATGACTGGACACCCGAAGGGCAAGAAGAGGAATTCCCAACTTAAATGTGTGGTCAGCTTGGGCTTATTAGGGGGAAAAATCGAAAATGCTAAAAGAGAACACTGTAAGAATTTACTGAAAAAAACACATAAAATCTCCAGACAGCTATTGAGGCTAAACCTATTGACAGGAGAGGGTAAGCAGATTGATATTGAACACAAAGGCACCTTGAGTTTGTGTGATTTGCATAGTTTCAAGAGATGAGTTAATGTCCAGTCACAGACAGAACAATTCAACTGTTGCAATGTTGCCTTCAGGCCTTGAGAACTGGAGTGGAGATAAACATAACACAAAGTTAGATTAGCTATACTCCTCTGTCAGGTACGGACGGGGCAGCTGGTTTACATTAGATATGGGAGGACGTACAAAGACAAAGAGAGGACTTTGATGAAACACAAACAGTCCTGAGTTAAGAGATCAAAGGTCTTTGCGTACGTATTTTAATTTTGTTTTGAAAATACAATTATTTATCCAGCCTTTAGAACAATTGATTAGCAAAAACACATTTGTATGTACTCCATGGGATAGTTTTAACATGGTACCAGTGTGTCTGTTACCGATTGGCTGTATTCAAAAGAACTCAACTGTATTGTGATAAGAAAATGTTCAAAAGTAGTGAAATGTAATCAATCTGGGAGCTGGGTCATTTTCAGGAATGGTTGCAGCTCCCTTGCATATGCTTGAATAAACCCGGTTAAATGAAGGTTGATTCTCTGTGGTCGCTGTGTGATAGGGGATTGTAATTTACCATCTTCAATTGGCCTTTGTGGTAGTTGCTGGATAGGAGGGAGAAGCTTCTTCACTGTACAAGGAACATCGCTACACAACAGGAAAATACATTGTGAAGAGGACAGCTTTAAACAGCAGGAAAATACATTGGACAAGGGATATATTTACACAAAGGGAAAATACACGGGGCAAGGGACATATTGACAAAACAGTAGAATACACTGAACAAGGGATACCTTTCCAAAACAGGAAAATACACTGAAACAGGGACAGATATATCGTAGTTGCTGGGTAGGAGGGAGTACCTTCTTCACTGAACAAGCGACAACTTTACACAACAGGAAAATGCATTGTGCAGGGCACAGATTTAAATAAAAGGAAAATGCATTGGATAAGGGACATATTTACACAAAGGGAAAATCCACTGTTCAAGGGACAGATTTACACAACAGGAGAATACACTGAACAAGGGGTACCTTTCCACCGCTGGAAACTACAGCGAACAAGGGACACCTTTCCATAGGAGGAAAATACACTGGACAAGGGACAGATTTACATAACTGGAAAATACAGTGGACAAGGGACAGCTTTACAGAACAGGACAATAATTGTGCATGGGACTGCTTTACCGAACAGGAAAACACATTGTGCATGGGACAGCTTTACAGAACAGCAAAATACATTGTGCATTGGACAGCTTTACAGAACAGGAGAATACATTGTGCATGGGACAGCTTTACAGAACAGGAAAACACATTGTGCATGGGACAGCTTTACAGAACAGGAAAATACATTGTGCATAGGACTGCTTTACAGAACAGGACAAAACATTGTGCATGGTACAGCTTTACAGAACAGGAAAATACATTGTGTTGGGAAACATTTATACAGAACAGGAAAATATATTGTGCATGGGATAGCTTTACAGAAGAGGACAATACATTGTGCATGGGAAAGGTTTACAGAACAGAAAAATTCATTGGACAAATGACAGTTTTACAAAAGGGAAAATATATTGTACCAGGGATAGATTTAAACAACAGGCAAATATATTGGTCAAGATACGCCTTCACACAACAGGAAAAACAGTGGACAATGGACAGTTTTACATATTGTTTGCAAGTCTCCCTATCCACAATGATGGGGGAGCCTCATTTTACATCCTTATTTGATGTCTACAAGGCAGCGTAATGATACAGAGAGTTATTTCATTTTTCTCCCTTTCTAGAAGTTTGAAACCATTTGATTTGAAAGGCTTTGAAAAATCAAGGACATTGTCCGTTGGACAAGAATCTCATTCCAGACATATTGGCTAACGACTAAAACATTTGTCATCACTAAATTACATTGCTATTGTTTGATTGTGTCTTTGGGATCCAATAGCTGCAGTTTCATATAAGCGATGAACTTCGCTGTGTCTGATCGGTTAAAACGGCATCAGCAAACCAACACACTGGACATTTAAAACAAACAAGCGGACTACAGCCCTACTCTCATTGATATTACATTATACAATCTCAATATCTATCATTTGCATCGATACCAGCATGTTCCTTTCACATTTGAACTAAATACAATGCCCAAACTGCCAAGCCATTAAGGCAGTTAGTTAGGACCTAGTTAAGCGCTGTCGATTATTAACGTGGTCAGAAAACTATTGTAACAATGTGACAGATGATATAACAATCTATCGAACTTTTTAAAAATATTTAAATATCGCTGCAAACAGTTAAATTTACATTTGATATGTTTTTGTGAATAAATTTGCTTTTTTGAAGAATGTATATTTTCCATATTTACTAGTTAGGGACTATGGTCACAGGGAAACCAGAAAAACAGATATACAATGAGTATTATAAATTCTAATCAGAGGAGATCCTGAGTTGGGTTCTAGAGAGCAGTTTCAGAGCACAGTTCCTGACTGGAGTTCCTGAGAGGTGTTCCTGAGGAGGGTTCCTGAGAGAAGTTTCTGAATGTGTTTCCTGAGAGGTGTTCCTGAGAGGAGTTCCTGAGAGGATTTTCTCAGTGATGTTCCTGAGAGGAGTTCGTTGGAGGGGTCCCTGAGAGGTGTTCCTGAGAGGGATTCATGAGAGGAATTACTGAAAGGGCTTCTTGAGGGAGGCTCCGGAGAGGAGTTACTGAGAGGAGTTGCTGAAAGGTGTTCTGCAGAGGAGTTAAGGAGGGAGTTACAGAGGTGAGTGACTGAGACGCTTTTTGAGTGGGGTTCTGAAGAAATGTTACTGTGAGGTGTTCGTGTGAGGAGTTCCTGAGAGCAGCTACTTACAAGGGTCACTGAGAGGAGTGACTGAGAGGGATTCCTGAGAGGGGTTCCTGAGAGGAGCTCAATAATGAAGATCCTGAGAGGAATTCATGAGAGTGGGTCATGCGAGGAGTTACTGAGATGGCTTCATGGAAGGATTTCCTGACTGGAGTGCCTAAATGAAAACCTGAGAGGATTTCCTGAGGAGAGTTTAATAGAGAAGTTCCCGAGAGTTATTCCTGGGAGGGATCCTGAGAGGAGTTCCTGAGAAGGGTTCCTATGAGAGGCTTCTGAGAGGAGTAAGCCAGTGCTTTTCCTGAGAGGAGTTCCTGAGAAACTTAGTGAGTAGAGTTCCTGAGTGGGGTTACTGAGAAAGTTCCTGAGAGGAGTTCCTGAGAGGGGTTCTTGAGAGAATATATGGAGTGCCGGTCCCGAGAGGAGTTTCTGAGAATAGTTCCTGAGATGAGTTATTGAGTGTGGTTCCTGCGAGGAGTACCTGAGACGGTTTCTTGCTAGAAGATACTGAGTGCAGATCCTGAGAGGAGTTCCTGAGAGGAGTTTCTGAGAGGGGTTCCTGAGCGGAGCAACTGAGAGGAGTTCCTGTGAGGGAATGCTGAGAGGCGGTCCGGTAAGGGGTTCCTGGAATGGTTACTGAGTAGGCTTCCAAAGATGAGTTCCCCGAGGGGTTCCTGAGAGGAGTTACTGAATGTGGTTCCTGAGAGGAGTTTCTAAGATGAGTTCCTGAAAGGGGTTCTTGAGTGAAGATACTGCGTGCAGGTCCTGAGAGGAGTTCCTGAGAGGACCTCTTGAGAGGGTTTCCTGAGAGATGTTCATGAGAGTAGTTCCTTAGAGGAGTTCCTGAAACGAGTTACGTAGGGGTTTCCTGAGACTGGTTCCTGAGTGGTGCTGCTGAGAGGACTTCCTGAGGTGGGTTCCTGCGAGGAGTTATGCAGAGGAGTTGCTGAGATGAGTTCCTGAGGGGATTTGCAGTGGGAGTTAGAGGTGTGAGCTAATGAGAGGAGTTCCTGTGTGGGGCTCCTGTGATTAGTTCCTGAGGAGATTTCCTGAGAGGTGTTCCTGAGAGGAGTTCCTGAGGAGACTTCGTGATGAGAGTTCCTCAGAGGGGTTTCTGAGAAAGGGTTCCTGGGAGTGGATATTGAGTGGGGTTCGTGTGAGTAGTTATTGAGAGGGGCTCCTGAGAGATGACCCAGAGGAGAGTTCATGAGAGGGGTTTATGATAATAGATACTGGGAGGAACTCTTGAAAGTATTCCTGAGATGCTTTCCTGAGAGGAGATCCTGAGAGAGCACCTCAGAGGGGTTCCTACGAGTACATCCTGAGAGTGGTTCCTAAGAGGAGTTACTGAGAGGATGTATGGATAGAACATCGTGAGAGGAGTTCCTGAGAGTGGTTCCTCAGAGGAGTTACTGAGAGTAGATCCTGAGAGGAGTTTCTGAGATGAGTTCCTGTGTGGAGTTCCTGAGATAAGTTGCAGAGATGAGTCCCTGTGAGGGTTTACTGAGAGTTATTCCTCAGAGGTGCTGAAAAGAGATCATAAGAGGGGTTGATGAGAGGAGATCCTCAGAGGGGTCTCTGAGAGGAGTTGCTGAGAGGGGTTCCTGAGAGTTCCTGAGAGGAGATTCTGAGAGGAGTTCCTGAGAGGAGTTGCTGAGAGGGGTTCCTGAGAGTGGTACGTGAGAGGATATCCTGAAAGGAGTCCTGATAGGGGTTCCTGAGAGGAGTTACTGAGTGCGGTTCCTGTGAGGAGTTCTTGAGAGCGGTTCCTGAGAGGAGTTACTTAGAGGGTTTCTTGAGAGAGGTTCCGGTGAGGAGCTCCGGAGCAGACTTCCTGAGAGGGTTTCCTATGAGGGGTTACTGAGAAGTGACCCTGAGAGGTTTTCCTGAGAAGAGTTCCTGAGGAGGACTCCAGTGTGAGTCCCTCAGAGGGGTTCCTGAGTCATTGGCATGTTAACGTAAAATACCTGCACGGTACCCCCTCAGTTCTGATGTGAACAACATGTTAATCCAGGCTGTTGCTGCAATCAGGACTTTGCTGCAGTGTGGACACCTTTATCAAAATCCACCAGGTTTAAATATTGGCCTCCTCAAACTTCTGTTGCAAAGAATTCCATAGTTTCATCACTCACTGGCTAAAGACGTTTCTCCCCATCTCTGTAAGGTGTTCCTGAGAGGAGTTCCTGAGAGGGGTTCCTGAGAGGAGTTTCTGAGCGTGGTTCCTGAGAGGAGTTCCTGAGAGGGGTTCCGGAGAGGGGTGCCTGAGTGGAGTTCCTGAAAGGAGTTCCTGAAAGGAGTTTCAGGGTGCAGTCCCTCAGATTAGTTCCTGAGAGGAGTTCATGAGTAGAGTTCCTCAAAGGAGTTCCTGAGAGAAGCTCCTGAAAGGGGTTCCTGAGAGGTGTTACTACGAAGGGTTCCTGAGGGGGTTTGCTGAGAGGAGCTACTGTGAGGAATTCCTGAGAGGGGTTCTTGAGATGAGTTAGTGAGAGGAGTTAGTGAGAGGCGTTCCTGAGTGGGGTTCTTGAGAGGAGATCGTGAGAGGGATTCATCTGAGGGGTACCTGAGAGGAGTTCCTGAGAGGTGTTCCTGAAAGGAGTTCCTGAGCGCTGTTTCTGACAGGGGTTCCTGTCAGGAGTTCCAGAGAGCAGTTACTGAGAGGAGTTCCTGAGAGTGGTTCCTGAGAGTGGTTCCTTGTAGCTGGTACTGAGAGGAGTTCCTGAGGCGTGTTCATCAGAGGATTTCCGGGTTGAAGATACTGGGAGGAGTTCGTTAGAGTAGTTCCTGAGAGGCGTTATGAGCACAGTTACAGAGGGTATGAACTGAGAGGGGTTCCTGAGAGGTAGTCCTGGGTGGCGTCGCTGAGATGATTTCCTGATTGTGGTTCCTGAGAGGGATTCCTGAGTGCAATTACTCTGCAATGAGCCTGAGATTGGACCCTGAGATGATTTCCTGACAGGAATTCCTGAGAGAGGTTCCTGAGAGGGATTTACTGAGGGTATTTCTGGATAGGGTTTCCATAGAGGAGTTAATGCGAGGAGTATTTGAGAGGGGTTCCTGAGTTGAGTTCCTGAGAGGAGATCCAGAGAGGGGTTCCTGACGGGGGTTCCTAAGAGAAGTTACTGAGTGGAGTTCCTGAGAGGAGTTCCTGAGAGGGGTTCCTGAGTGGAGTTCCTCAGAGTAAATCCTGAGGGGGGGCTCCTGAAAGGCGTCCCTGAGGTGAGTTCCGAAGGGGGCTTCCTGAGTGGGGTTACTGAATGGAATTCCTGAGAGGATTCCTGAGAGAAGACCCTGAGAGTGTTTCATGAGACGTGTTTAACAGAGGTGTTCCTGAGTGCGGAACGTAAGAGAAATTACTGAATGAGTTCCTGACAGGGGATCATTCGAGAAGATCCCGGGGAGGATTCCTGAGAGGGGTTCCTGAGAGGAGTTACTGAGAATGGTTCCAGAGATGGGTTCCTGACAGGAGTTCATGAGAGGATTTCCTGATAGGTGCTCCGGAGAGTTGTTACCGAGAGGAGTTCCTGAGAGTAGTTCCGGACACAAGTTCCTGAGAGGATAGATGGCTGCATAGATGACGATGTGGTGGGTAGGATTAGTAAGTTTGCGGATGATACAAAGATTGGCCGGGTGGTCAACAGTGAGGTCAAGTGCCTGGGGTTACAGGAGGATATAGATGGGCTGGTCTAATGGGCAGAGAATTCGAAGATGGAATTTAATCCTGAATAACGTGAGGTGATACTCTTTGGAAGGAGTAATTCGACAAGGAAGTATTCAATGAATGGCATGACTCGAGGAAGTTCCTGAGAGGGGTTGGGGAGAGGAGTTTCTGAGAGGAGCTCCTGAGACGATTTCCAGAGAGAGAGTGAGTGTGTCTGTTTCCGCTCTTGCATCCATCAGCATACAATTATTTTCAGCCTCTGTCTCGATGATTCTGTTAAAAATCATCTGTAAACATGATATTCGCACCTCTGATGCAACAGAGCCATAGAATCATAAATTTGATGAAGACGCCATGTGGCTCATCGTGACCGTTTCGACTCTTTGCCAGACCTATCTAATCAACCCTTCTCTCCTCCCCTCCAGTAGCTGTGGAAATATCCACTGCCTGTGATCTTCCAATTCTATTTTCACAGTTAAATGTTTATTTGCATTCGCCAGCCTTTCAGGAAGAACATTCCAGGTTTCTTTGTACTAAGAGCTCTTCAACCGCTCTATGCCTCTTTGTCAATCACTTTAAAACTCCCTGTGCTGGTTACTGACTTTTTTTATGATCACCAGTTTCTCGTTATCTACTCTATCAAAAACATTCGTGATTTTAAATGTCTTTATTAAACAACCCCTTTACCTGGCCTGTTCGAAGGAAAATAATCCCAGCTTCTCCAGTCTCTCCACGTAATTCAAGCCCCTCATCCCTGTACCAATTCCAGTAAAATTCCTCTGCACCCTCTCCAAGGACATCGCATCCTCCCGGAAAAAACGCTCGCCAGAATTAGACACAAGTACCTCAGCTGAGGAGTCACCAAGATTTACACATATGTTGTCTGATTTTCTTAGTTTTGTAAATTCTGATTCTGTTTAACAATAAAAATATATTTCTATTTTAATTTGCACAATTCCGTCCCTCAGAAACCCTCTTACATCCCAGCCGGACCAGCTAACTGTTCCAATTTTGTGTGGTGCAAGTACAATTGGACTGAACGGGTTAAATGAGCCTGTTTGTTCAGTGGCTGTAATTAATGTCAGTCTCCATTGATCTTAAATAACTCACTGGGGGGCTTCCCACTGTTGTTAGTAAGAGAATCGCTTCAATGTGTTACCTCATATTGTCAGCGAGGGCATGAGCTCCGTAAGGATCAAGGACCCGCGGTTATAAGACAGGGAGAAAGGATATCAGAGTCTGAGAACAATATATTGGAATGTTCCAAGAATGGTTCAGAATCTGAGAACAATATATTGGAATGTTCCAACAGTGGATCAGATTCTGAGAACAATAGATTGGAATGTTACAACAATGGATCAGGATCTGCGGACATAAGATCAGAATGTTACAACAATGAGTAGGAGTTCATTGGATGCGCTTTATGAACTTTCTACATATTATGATTGGATGTCAGTGGAAAGCCGGATTTATCTGGCACTCCGGGTGATTCAGGTGGGTTACTATCCCACCCTCGCTATCATTGGCATCCCTGGTAAGTCTCACTGTATATGCCTATTGATTCTATAAACCTTTTTGAACTGAATTATTTATTCTTCATCAAAATTACAGTGTTTTGGAGATGCAAAGTTTTATACCAGTTCAATAATCCAGGGGGACAGGATAATGATTAGCATCCGAGTACAGTAATTTAAATTACATATTTATTGTCATTTAATCTCTATTGTCTTCCACCATATCAGAGACATTTCATTCTATTATTGCTACAATAGTTTCAATACGGCACTGGATGCGGCAACATAGTGGAAAATTTCAGCGCCTTCAGGCAAACTGATACTTGTTATTTACAAGCATCCTGGTTCTTTATTGGGAGTGGTTTCATTTCCTGGGCGCCATGCCTCTGTGTCATACCCATGCCGTCCTGCTTTATGCAGCCGCTGGCCGTTGTGTGTGGTTCAGTGACATTCACATTTGATCGTTTTGTGGCCATGTGTTTCCAGAAACTGAGAAGTAAATATTGCACCGTGAAATTGGCTCTGAGAAGAATGACAGCACAGACATTCAAATTCATTAAAAAGCTCAGCACAGAGCTTTTTAAAGAAAATTTCCTGGTATTTCATGTTACTAGATTCTTATTTGCTGATGAACAATCCATGAATTTGATTTGGAATAATAGAATTTCAGACATAGAGTAATAGATTCAAAGAGGTCTGCAGCACAGAAAAGTCGGTCCATCGAGTCTGCGCCTCTCCGTACCTAACTATTCTAATTCCATTTTGCAGTAATAGGTCCATAGCCTTGTATGCCAGGGCATCACAAGTGCAGATCCAAATACTTCTTCAATTTAATGAAGATTTCTGCCTCTAACACCCTTTCAGGCAGTGAGTTCCAGATGCTCACCACCCTCTGGGTGAAATAATTGTTCCTCACATTCCCTCCAAACCTCATGCCCCTTGCATTAAATCTATGCCCTCTGGTTATTTGTCCCTCTAGCAACGGGAAAAGTTCCATCCTGTCTACTCTATCTATGCCCCTCATATTTTTATACACGTCAATAATGTCCCCTCCGAATCTCCTCTAATCCAGCGTAAATAACCGCAGTTTATCCAATCTCTCCTCATAACTAAAAATGTCCAGCCCAAGCAACATGCTGGTAAATCTCCTCTGCACTCTCTCTCATGCCAACACATCCTTCCTGTAATGCGTATTCCAGACTGCACGCCATACACAAGATGTGGCCGAAGAAGCATTTTATACAGTTCAGCGTAACCTCCCTGCTCTTATATTCTATGCCTCGTCTAATAAAGGCAGGTATCCCATCTGCTTGCTTAATCAACTTATCTACGTCCCCCACTACATTAAGGGACCGGTGGACATGCACACCATGATCCCTGTGATCTGCGGTACTTCCCAGGGGCCTAACATTCATCATATTCCCGTGTCTTGTTTGTCCTGCCCAAGTGCATCACCTCACCCTTATCAGGATTAAATTACATTTGCCAATGATCAGCCCATCTGATCAGCCTGTCTATATATTCCTGTAATCTAAGGTTATCCTTCTTACTATTTACCACCCCACCAATTTTCGTGCTATCCGTGAACTTACTGATCAACCCCTCCCCCACTGCATTCAATTCTGAAACGTTTATCTATACCACAAACAGCACGGGACACAACAACGACCCATGTGGAACCCCACTGGACAAAGGAATCCAGTCACAAAAAACCCCTCCACCACCACCATCTGCTTTCTGCCACTCAGCCAATTCCTAACCCAATTCGCCATATTGCCTTGGATCCCACGGGCTCTTACCTTCGTTATCATATCAAAAGCCTTGCTGAAGTCCACGTAGATGACATCAAGTGCATTGCCATAATCTACACACCTGGTCAACTCTCCGTAAAATTCAATAAAATTCGTCAGGCATTCCATCCCCTTAACCAACCCAAGCTGACTGCCTGTCTCTACAAGTGTAGTTGAATTATCGCCCTCATTATTACTTCCAATAATTTCCTCACTGATCTTAGCATGACTAGCCTCTAGTTCCCCCATACATCGCTTCCTCCCTTCTTGAATAACGGTGCCACATTGGCTCATCCGGCAACTCGCCTGTGGTCAGGGAGGTGTTGAAAATTATTTCCAGCACCCCTGTTATCTCCTCGCTTGCCTCATTCATCTGGTCCTGGAGATTCATATTATTTTAAGCCTGTCAGACGGCTTAGAACTTCTTCCCTTTCTGTGCTAATTTATTTAATCATCTCACTGCCCTTCTGCGTGATTTTTTTCGTAACTCTCACTTGTCAACACCAATACAAATCATTCATTTAGAACCTGACCTACGTCTTCCAGCTCCACACACAAATTTCCACCATTGTCCTTAATGGGCTATATTATTTCCCTCGTTATCCTCTTACTCATAATGATCTTTTAAAATAACTTTAAATTTTTCTTTAGTTTTCCTACCAATAATTTTCCATACCCCCTTTTTGCTCTCCTGATTTCCTTATTAAGTTACCCTCTACGCAGTCTATTGTCCTCTAGGGCTTCCGCTGCTTTGAGCTCTCGGTCACTATCAGAAGCGCATCATTTTCTCTTTAGCCAATTCTGTATCTCTCTCGAGGCCCTGGTTTCCTTGGATTTATTGGTCCTGCTCTTTATCTTTACTGGAATATGCTGGTCCTGCACTCTTCCTATTTCCATCTTGAAAGAGTCACACTGCCCTGAAGCAGAATTACTTAAAATAAGCTGCTCCCAGCCCACCCGGGTAAAATCATCTCTGATCTTTTTAAAATCGTCCTTCCTTCAATTTGGAACTCTGATTTCTAGCACATTATTCTCCTTTTCCATAACAACGTTAATCTAACGGAGTTATGATCAGTATGCGCAAAACGCTCCCCGACTGAAACATCTGCCACATGCCCGGCTCCATTCCCTAAAATTAAGTCCAGGACCGCCCCATCCTTTTGTAAGACCTTCGACGTACTGGCTTAAAAAGCTCTCCTGGGTGCAGTGTAAGAATTCATCTCCCCCTGAACCTACCACACTATGACTAACCAAGTTAATGTTAGGGAATTTGAAATCTCCCACCATTACTACCCTATTATTTTTACACGGCTCTGAAATTTGCCTACATATCTTCTCTTCCATTTCTCTCTGAATGTTTGGTGGCCTGTAGAATACTCCCAGCAATGTGCTTGTTCTTTTTTTTGTATTTTCAGTTCTATCCATCTGGGTTCATTTGAGGATCCTTCTAGGATGACATTCCTCCTTACTGCTGTCACTGAGTCCTTCATCAATATGCGAAACCCCCTCCTCTTTTTCCTCCTTCCTTGTCTCGCCTGAACACCCTACACACTGGGATATTGAGCTGACAATGATGCCCTTCCAACAGCCATATCCCTGCGGCAGCAATGACATCATACTTCCATGTATTAGTTTATGCGCTCAACTATGCCTTATTTGTCCGACTCCTTGCATTAAAGTAAATACCATCCAACCTTGCCAAAATCGCTTCTGCGTTAACTGCCCTATAAGTTCTATGCCTTCAAGACTGACTTGCTCCCTCTTCTAATTTTTGCTGTGCAACTCCCCCTGCTAAACCACTTCTCAGGACCCCATCCCCTACCAAGTTAGTTTAAACCGTCAGCAACAGCACCAGCAAACGTCCCCGCAAGGATGTTGGCCCCATTGCTGTTCAGGTGCTACCTCTCTGCCTTGTACAGGTCCCACTTCCCCCAGCACCCGTGCCAATACGCGGGAAATAGAAAGATCTCTCTCTTCCACCATCTATCCAGCCACGCATTCATCTGGACTAACCTCCTAGTTCTATACTCACCAGTGCGTGGCACTGGAAGAAGTCCAGTGATGACTGCCTTTGAGGTCTCGTTTTTTAAATTTGCTTCCTAGATCCCTAAATTCTGTTTGAAGGACCTCATCCCTCTTTCTAGCTATGTCCTTGGTACCAACATGATATGTACCACGATATCAGTCTGCCCTCTCACTTTAGAATGCCCTTCAGCCTTACAGTGATATCTTGATTCAGGCACCAGGGGGGCAACGTACCAACCTGGATTCACGTCAATGGCATAAGAAACGGTTGTCTGTTTGCATTATTATGGACCCTCCTGCACCTATTCTTCTTCCCCGCTGTGCAGCTGAGCCACTCAGTGCCATGGGCGTGGCTGCACTCCCCAGTCGAACCGTCCCTCTCACCGTTTTCCAACACAGAAAAACGGTTCTCGAGCGAGATGTACCCTTGGGATTTCGTGACTACCTGTCTGACACATCTCCTCAGACTGATGGTTACCAATCCAGCTCTGTCTGCTTTGGGGTCTCCATGCCTAAAAAGTTCTACCCACCAAACTCTTAGCCTTGCCGATGCGCTTCAGTGCCTCCAGCTGCCGCTCCAGCTCTGAAACTCGGAGCTCATGTAGCTTCAGTTGATGGCACTTCCTGCACATGATGCCGGGTTACTGGGTTACTACTCCAGCGACAATCCCTCTGCTCCATCGCGCTACTTAATTTGTACCCCCTGTGTCCCATTTATCCTGATTCTGCTGCACAATGTTCTCACCGTCACACACATTTTAGGTCGGTCAGAGAGTAAGGAGCGTCTAAGACTTCCCTCATGTTGAAGGCGGTAAATAACATGGGACTGAGCTGCCCTGCCGTGCCTCTAGTTTGAAAAGAAACACCCGTTCTTTACTTTAAGTTAAATACAGTAAAAAAGGAAATTTAAATTACTTTTGTATTTTAAATTAAAAAATAGAACTCTTAACTTTCCATAGCTCATCCTGGAGGAAACACTCACCCGTGACTCCCCAATCAGCTCTCACCTTTGTGCTGACGTCACTTTTTCAGGCATCCCCGTACTCGCGCTGGTTCTGGTCTCTCCATCGCTCTCTCGCGCTTTTTTTGATGTCAGTATTCTTATTCTCAAAAGGAACTGCAGGATACTCTTTCCAGACTGCTTCACCGCGATGCTAACTGCAGGACATCCTTCCCAGACTGCTTCACCGTGATGCTGACTGCATGACACTCTTTCCAAAATCATCTCCAGTCTCGACAGCTGTCGAGTCCCTCCATCACATTCTTGTTTTTTTTTTATTCATGGACCGTGAGCGTCGCAGGCTAGGCTGGCATTTATTGCCCATCCCAAATTGCCCTTGTTCAGAGGGTAGTTAGGAGTCAACCACATTGCTGTGGGTCTGGAGGCACATGTTGCCCAGCAGATTTCCTTCCCTAAAAGGCATCAGTGATGCAGGTGGGATTTTGAAACAGTCGACAGCGGTTTCATGGACATCATTGCGCTTTTTATTCCAGATTTGTATTGAATTCAAATTCCACCATTTGCCAAGGCGGGTTTCGAACGCCAGTTCCCAGAGCATCATGCCGGGTTTCTGGGTTACTAGTCCAGCGACAATCCCTCTACACCATCACCCCAAATAATTTGTACCCCCCTGTGTCCCATTTGTCCTGATTGTGCTGCTCAATGTTCTCACCATCACACACATTTTAGTGAACAGCAGAGCCCGCAGGAGACTCCAGGCTAAACAGCAGTGGGGAGACTCCCAGAGACACAAAGGTGGAGAGTCGGAGGAAATCCATGATTTTACTCCTCGTTATCTTAGCAAATTTCATCCTGTTGTGGGCAATGTTAATATTGCTTTCTTTGTGGAGCCGGATATCGTCCTTGGGGAAATTGCAAGTTGATCTAGATTATATTGTGATGGAATTGGGTTTCATGCTGCAGCTCCTGAGTTGCTGCACAAACACTGTGACCCAGGTTAAATTCAGGGAGCAGTTGAAGAATGTGCTGAAATATCCCTTTACTCCAATTCTTTAATCCACCCGAGAATTTCAACATTGACTGACTGAAAATGTCCATTACGTTTCCATTTTATTTTTTCTTCCCATTGGCAGAGGGGATGTTTGCTGGGCTGACAGCAGGCAGAGGGCGGAGTGGGAGGCGGTGCAGTCGTTATGGTGACAGACCAAACGGACAGAGTCTCTTCTATAAACTGTGACTTGCCAGCGCTGCACAGAGACCCATACAGACTGGAGAATAGAGGGAAGAGAGCGACATCAGTGGTCCCGAAAGTCCCTGGTTGTGATAGCAATCAGGCCATCAACAAAAGCAGCAGCAGCAAGGAGGGATGATGTCTATCGCTGGCAGTGGGACGGATAATACAGGTACATGTTGTTGGGGGTATTCCAGGCACACCAGGGCAGGAAGGTAATATAGCAGCTACAGTTGTGGATGTACCTGTTCCAGTTGCACCGGGGAAGTGGGAAAATATAATAGGTACAACGTGTGAATGTGGGTGAGATTCCAGGATAACGATTGCAGATGGCAGTTATACCAAGTACACCAGCAGCAGGGCTGCGCCAATGTGATATACCAGGTAGACAGAGGGAGGAAAGATGATATACCGGGCTTTTAACTCAGCACTGGCCCTCTGACTGAGAAGCATACCGTAAGGGCTGATTCTCCGACGATGCATCGGTCCCTCAGTAATTACCCTTCGACAATGCGGCATTCCCTTTATGCTGAATCTCTGACAGTTCAGTGTTAACTCAGTGCTGATTATCCGATAGTGCAACAATTCCTCAGTACTGACCCTCAGACAGTGCAGCGTTCCCTATGTGCTGACCCCCTGACAATGCGGCGCTCCCGCATAAATGAACATCTGACTGTCCTCCCTCACCTCTCGCATTTGCCCAGCCCACTCTGTCTCTCCTCCCCCAACCACCTGCATTTACCAAGCCCACGCCGCATCCCCCACGCCACATTTAGCCTACAGCATAGAGGTGCGTCCATTAAATTGCTGTCACTGTCAAAAGTTTGGACGCGTGAAGGTAAATTCAGGATCACAGAATGACGGAATTGCGATGGTGCAGAAGGAGGCCATTCGGCCACCGTGAACACACCGGCTGTCCGAATGAGCATTATTGCTCAGTGCCATCCTCCTGCCGTTTCCCATAACCCTACTAATTGTTACTGTTCAAATACTCATCTAATGCACTTTTGAATGCCTCCATTAAACCTGCATCCACCACAATTCCAGACCGTGCACTCCAGACCAGAACAGGCTGCTATGTGAACGAGGCTTCCTTTCCCCTCAGGCCAAATTTAACAGGCCGGTTTAGAAAGGTAAGAGTCGTCACGCAGCAGGTACTAAACAATGGATGACTTCTCCTTTGCTTCTTTTGTGTAGAAATGGCGGCTACTATCATTTCACTCAGGGCCGACGATCGAGAATTTTTTAAAAAGAATTAGATATAAATTAGTTCAAGCATAATCGATAAAGACTGAAGGTCTGTAAGATCTATGTATTGGTTCATATCAGCGAAACATTTTCCATTTAAGGAAACGTAAACTAAAGGTAAGTTGACAAGAAACCTGAAGATGCCCCTCGGACATGTGTGCAGTTTTGTGAGAATCTCTGGTTTCTATTGATATTCCTCTTTTATGAGATTGTTTAGCTGCAACTAGGACAGGTGCCGTCGGAAGTTCACTGTGAGAAAATAACCAGTTGATGACACTTACTTATGCTTGCGCAGTGAGCAGCGAAAACTCTGAACCCAAGATTCATCACGTTGAACGCAAGTGAGGTTAATCTCAGTATGCATTGAATGAGGAAAATCAATCTGGAACGTTCTCTGGTTTGAAACTGGAAAAAATCTACAGTGGTCCTCACAGACCCTTATGACTAAATATAGCCAATCGTGGATTAACATGGAAATATTGAGGAGAAAAGAGAACAAGGGAATGAGTCGCCTAAATACATGTTAATTGAAAGTCTTAAGGCTGACGATGGCAGGAACTGAGAAGGTATAAAGCAAGCGACAGAGCACTGGCATTCTGGGTGATCCCTAAAGAAGTAAATAGCTTCAAAAGGTTTTATGTTCTAAGATAATTCTCTGGAGGAAGGAGAAAATTTGAGCGTGTAGCATCTCTGATTATAATCTGTAGCATTCAGGCAATAGTGTTTGTGCAGCTCAACCATCTGTTACTGTTTCCCAACAAATACGGTAATTGGCACGTGGTCATTCTTAGTCCTTATAGTTAACAAAAAACACACTTCCATCATAAACCCTATCTGATGCTTCATCAGCGATGCCAATCCAGTTTGTCAGAGGCTTTTATTTCATTAATGTGTCTCTTCTGGCTGTTATTTATAAACCCATGGTTTCTAATCAACAAACTCATTTTGCCCCAAATTATTCAATCTCTGATATGACACAAAATGTCACTAACAATTCTTTGATTAATCGGCAGATACAAGGTTTATCCATCTGCAAATGGATAAACAGGGAGCAACACTTTGGGAATAGTCCGATATCCAAGGAGGATTGAAAGATAGTGGTTAGTGTGTACACGATTTCCACCTTTCTTTCCCTCGTAAACCCTCAGACATCCCCACCAAAACTGCAAAAAATCTGCTTCATTAGGGCACAATAGAAAAAGGTTAAGTGAAACTTTAATTTTGTCGCATAATAGTACCAGTCTCCATGGACCTTAATTGTGCCCATAGAGGTTACACTTCTACAATTACAATGCGAATCATTGCAATAAACCATCTCATCCTAAAATAGGTATAATCAATGCGGAACTGTCAGGGAGCAGCTGCTCCAAAACAAGGGAGAAGATATATTAGAATTGGAGGGCAATGGTTTGGACTATTAAAATTATCTGTCATAATCCAAGAGCAGCAGCTTGGAATTTTTCCACAATGGCTCATGATCTGAGAACAAGAGATTGGAATGTTACAACAATGGATCAGAATCTGAGAACAATAGATTGGAATATTACAACAATGTTTCAGAATCTGAGAACAGTAGTTTGGAATGTTACAACAATTTATCAGATTCTGAGAACAATAGATTGGCATTTTACAACAATGGATCAGAATCTGAGAAGAGTAGGTTGGTATCATACAAGAGGCAGGGGGTTATACTGGGATGTTCGCTATCTTTTGACGTTTTATGATGGAATCGCATTCAAATATCGGGTCCCAATGGTGCTTCACGTTATTCAATGCTTTTACTATACAATCCTCGCTATTGTTGGTGTGCCTCGTAAGCCTTTCTCTCTCCAGTTTTTAAGTACATAAATAATGCTCAATTGTAATGCTGTGCTTTTAATTCCCATTCGTATCTTCGGTTCAGTTGATATCCCTGGATGTCTCCCTGTCTAGCTATTATATCTGTAAGCCACGTTTCACTAAGTAGCTGCTCTTTTTTCTTATTTTTCAGTTGAACCTTGTGAGGATCGAAAACAGTGTCATCTGTCTGCATCAGAAAATCTGTCCTGCATCCACACACACTCCACCAGTCACACACCCCATACCCTCCCCTCCTCGCGACCCAGCCAGATGCCTCAGGTTCAACCAGTGCGTTTGCTGATGGCCTGAGCTGAGTTCCTACCCATTATACCCCTTTCCGAAATAGTGCCCACGACCACCGTCCTAATATCACTTGTCTCCATTCCAGCCTTGACCCATCTGCTGCATAAACCCACAATCTGGGCATTTTATTTTTTCAAACTGAGACCCATCTGCTCCTCTATTAAAATGTCATCCGAGCCAGCATCGCGTCCTTTAACTCACCACCCACAACCCCCACTCCCCAACACCCACCGCCACAGACCACCACCTTGCTCAAACTTCACCTCCTGATTACAAGCCTTTATAAATCTCAACAGATACCATGTTCTGCTGCCGGAAACCTAACTGGAATCAAATCTCGCTTAACCACCGTTCCTGTGCTCAGAGAGTTACATGGGCTGGCATCCCAAAAGTGAATATTTGAATTCTTATATTGTTTTCCCTAACCTTTTTAGAGTTTTTTTGCCTTCGAATGTTTTACAAATTCACGTCTGAAATGCACTATTAATTCTGACAGCACCGCATTAGAGGTCACTGTATTTCAAACGAGTCATCCTCTCCTTCTGCTAATCAGATTGTATCTAATCCATCTGTTTATCACCCATTCAGCAAAAGGAAATATAATTGCATTTTTATTCAATTTCTCTAAACTGGTAAAAATGTTGAAGACTTTAATGTTACTTTCTCAGCTCACAATTCTGTCCTTGATGCAGGAACAGAGTGATCTGTATGTACATGCGCGTGAATCAGTGAGGGTGGGAGGATGGGTTGGGAGAATCATAAATCATAAATCTTCCCGCATCCAGGTCTTTATGAGTGGCATAGAGTACGAAATGAAGACATAGATGTTAAACCTCCATAAAACGCTGCTTCCTCCTCAGCTGGAGTATTGTGCCCAGGTCTGGAAATCTAATTTTAACAAGAATGTTAAGGCACTAAAGACGGCACAGAAAAGATAGACGACAATTTGCTCTGAGATTATAATACCAGTTGTGTAGATGAATTGCAAAAGTTGTGGCTGTTCTCCTTGGGAAACAAAAGACTGAGGGGCGACTTGAAGAGGTATTTCAAATTCTAAACGGTCTGGAAAAGTAGGCATGGATAATCCCTTCCATTGTTGGAAGGATCGAGAATCAGAGGGCAAGGTAATTGTAAAAAGAAGCGATGTCCTCCGGAGGAAAGCTTTTATTACAAAACTGAATCTGGAATGCGCTGCCTGAGGGATTGGTGCAACCAGGCCCAACAGAGGAGAAAGGGCATCGGATTACTACCTGAAAAGGGGATAAGTGTAGAACAAAGGGGAGATGGCTGTGGAAGTGACACCAGCGAATTGTCCCGTCAGTGGACCAGCATGGATAAGATGTACTGAATATCAATCTTCCACGCTGCACCCATTCTGTGATTGCACTCTTCATGATAATAAATAAGCGTCTCCAAACAGTCCATGTTATTGTAATCACTCACCTGCGGTGCCATTCTTGCCTGTCTCCTCTCTACCCTCTACAAATTATTCACATTCTTTCCATAGTGTGCTGCATATTATTCGGCAGTATACAATACGTTTGGCCAAAGTAATGTTTTGAATATTTGTAGAGTAGCTTTCTGGAGTTTGCATCTATTCATCGATCTGAAGGTCCCAGCTCTCTTATTAACTGCTTTTGTAAACATCGCCTGACGTGTTTAAATATTGGGACCAGGCACCCAAAGTCGCTGCGCTGCTGCAACTCCAATAAAATTGAGTTCGAAAATATCAGTATTGTATTTTGAACAATTAATCTATCCAGACATACAACATTTTAACCCTCCACCATTTGTTATTTCAGGTAAAATCATTTAATTGTATTAATGGTTACAGTGGCACAATCGAAAGTGACAATAAGTTATCAACTAATTTTTTCTGCTAACGTGATATGCTATTTTCTTGTTTATTTCCCTTGCTCGCAGTTATATCGGTGACAATTCTGATCATTACCCGGGGAAAGTGTGGTCTCTCCAAATGTGTAACTTACTACCTGTTGGCTATGGCATCGGTTGATTTAATGGTGATTATACTCGACATGGTATTGAGGCATATTCCAATTGTTTATCGGGAGCAGCTTCATTTCCAGTGGCTCCTTCGTATCTGTAACATCCATGCCGTGCTGGTTTATGCAGCCACTGATTGCTCAGTCTGGTTCACCGTCACTTTCACTTTTGACCGATTTGTAGCCATATCTTGCCGAACTCTGAAAAGTAGATATTGTACCGAAAAGGCAGCAGCTGTGGTTCTTGGAACAGTGTCTGTGCTGCGTTTTTTAAAAAACCTTTTCTGCTATTTCATGTTCACAGAATTTTATCAAATGGCGAACCAGCCCTGGTTTTATTATGGAACGCTAGATGTTTACTACTCTACAGTTTGGGTAACACTCGAGTTTGTCCATTACATTCTTACCCACTGTGTCCCATTTGTCCTGATTCTGCTGCTCAATGTTTTCACCGTCAGATACATTTTAGTGAGCAGCAGAGCCTGCAGGAGACTCTGGGCTCAGAGCAGTGGAGAGGGGCTCAGAGATCCGGAAATGGAGAGTCGAAGGAAATCCATGATTTTACTGTTTGCTATCTCGGCAAAGTTCCTCCTGTTGTGGGCAACGATTGCATTGTATTCTGTATGGACTCGGATGCATTGGGTTATGAGTCCATATTACTGCATCCTTATGTTCAGGAACTGGGCTTCATGTTGCAGCTCCTGAGCTGCTCCACAAATTCTTGTATTTATGCCCTGACCCTGACAAAATTCAGGGAGCAATTGAAGCAGGTGATGAAATGCCCCTTTGCAGCAATTGTGCAATTCATTCAAAAAGGAAAGAAGAAATGAATCAGGGAAAGTCCAGCATTTTCTCATTTTAATTTACATTCCCAGTGGGCGGGGGTGCTGTTCCGTTCGACAGAGTGACTGGGGGAGTTGTATAGCACCGCCACCGGCATGGGGTGTGGGGAAGGTGCCTGATCCCAATGGTGACATTATTGAGGTGAGGCACCTAATCCGCACAGTTCCCGGGGAGCAGGTGGGCGGTGGGGGTGGGGGGGGAGAGGCGGAGGGTTGTTGATGTTTCCTATCACGACGGCATAACGGAGGTGCAGCACCTGTGACTGCACAATGTCTAGGGGTTGGGATCTGTTCCACATGACAACGGACTAATATGGTATGTGGGTCATGTGACGGCACAATGGACAGGGGGTGGGACTGTTCTTCATAACAACTGCATAATAGAAAGGGCGGGAACTGTGGCAGCATCGTAAGAAGGGCCTGCTCGCATTGTTGACAGTTTAATTGGAGGGATGGGTCCTCCGGCTGCACAATGGAAATGGGGGCAGGACCTAGTCCCATGATGACGTCATAACAAAGAGTGGAGGGCCCTGAGATTGTACAATGAACGTGGGAGTGATATTGGCCCATTGATGACGGCACAATGGGAAGGGCCTGGTCCTGCTTCCTTTGTCGGGCACAATAGACGGGGTTGGAGCGAAATTTCCCGCCGGCTCCGCCCACTGGCGCAGGGAGCAAATGTGAGAGTGCAAAGGTTCACCGCCAAGCCCCTCCACATGTGCTCTCTTGAACATCCAAGGGAACAGCTACAAGATGAATAAAAATTGCGTTTGAAAGTTAGTGCTAAATATTTCTCCAGCACCGCCTCCCATTGGGCTCTTTAATTGTACCCTTTAGTACTTTAATAATGCTGAGGACAATCAATAAAGATAAATATGATTAAATCTAATCTAATTGTTCGTCAGTGAAAGCACAACAATGTCTCGGATGTCCCTCCGTCAGTTACACCGAGAGACACTCACCAACATCAGACAGCAGCAAGTTAGAAACCACATGATCAGAAATGATGAACATTAGCAGAGGCAGGAATTGTGATACCCCTCGACACACACACGCAGACAAACACACAGGCACAAACACAAAAAACAGGCACACACACACACACAAACACAAACACGCACAGACACAATGATGCAGACGCACACATGCACTGACAGACATAAATAAAGACCGACGCACACACAAGCGCAGAGGCACAAACGCGCATAGATACACACCCCCGCATACACATATACACACAGGCACATACCCACACACACACAAATACTACTCAGATATGCATACACACAGCCACACACTCACACACAGACACACAAACACACTCAGACGCACAGACGGACAAGCAGACACACACACACGCACACAGATGCAAACACAGACACGCATACGCACACACACACACAGACACATTGGATGGAACTAGAATGCAATTTGAAATAACATGATCCGGTTTTCAGGATTCACACAGTGACTGTGAAATGAAAAGGACCCACTGACAGAGCTCATTTCCATCCACAGCTCACACCTCATCTGAATTCCTTTCAGCTCAATCTGTCTCTATATGTTTCCCGCGGCTTCTCCCTGTGACCTGACCATTCCCACGTGCTTAGGAACCATGAATTTGGGACCCAATCAGAATCCCGAGTACTGATGTTGGGATTGTGAGATGAGGGAACAATCTTTCCTGGAGGCCGTCTCCAAATTGTCCATTGCGAAGCTCACTGTGAAATGCTGAATAGTGGGAACTCCCCATGTAGCCTCATTATTATGAGTGCCGGTAGTTCTGGCGCTGGGGCAGCCCGACCGGGAAAGTTGCACAGCCCTGGTAGTCGGTGGCTACGAAGCTGCCACAACATGGAGGCTCCCTCATTGTTCTTTACATCAATCACCAAATAACCATTTCTATACTGAAGAAGAGGTAACCAGCCGCTCTATTTGTCTGCACACTCTCACAAGAGTAGCCCCCTCCTTTGGGCACTAATGGGACCACGAAAATTCAGCCCCCACATTCACTCCGTTTGTGACTCTCTCAAGCCATCTTTTTTCGCACTCCTTCAATCTTAACCTCACTCCCTGTTGTCACTCCCTATCACACCATCTTTCTTTCTCTCACATTTTTTCACTCTGACTCCCTGTTTGTTACTCTCCCTTAAACCATCTCTCTTTCTCGCACATTGCTTCACTCTCACTCCGACCCACTGATTGTTACTGTCTCTCACAAAATCTCTGTTCCTCTCACATTCTTTCACTCTCACTCCATGTTTGTCAATCTCTCACACAACTTCTCTCTTTCACTTATATTCCTTTACTCTCACTCTCTGTTGTCACTCTCTCTCAAACCATTTTTTACTCCCATTCCGTAACCCTCACTGTCAATCCATGTTTGGTTCTCTATGTCACCAACCATCACTCGATTTACATCTGCCCCTAGCCCTCTCTATTTTCACGTACTTGTCACTCTCTTTCCAATTAAATGCCGGAATCTCCTACATTTTGTTTGTCACTCTCTCTCTTTCTAAGTCCCTGTGTCTGCCCCAGATTATGGTTCCAAGACACTTGCTGCGTTATTGTCCCTCTCTGTCTCCATCAGCAAGTGCCCTCCAATACTCTCTCTCTCCGACTCTGTATTAGTTTCACGATTTGTTTTAGTTTCAGGATGTATACTAGTTTCAAGATATGTATTACTTTCAGGGTCTGCATTATTATCAGGGTCTACATTAGTTTCAGAATCTGTATTAGTTTCAGGATCTGTATTAGTTTCAGGATCTGTATTAGTTTCAGGATCTGTATTAGTTTCAAGGTGTGCATTAGTTTCAGGTCGGTTTTAGATTCATTGTATTCATTCAGGGTCTGTATTCGTTTCAGGATCTGTATTTGTTTAAGGATCTGTATTATTCCACTGAGGCGAGTGGGATTCTGTGACTGAGGGGAGAGGGGAGTAGTGACTGAGTGAAGAGGGGAGTAGTGACTGAGGTGAGTGGGGTACAGTGACTGACAGGAGTTGGATATTGTGACTGATGGGAGTGGGATGCTGAGGGTGAGGGTAGTGGATTGTAGTGACTGAGGGGAGTGGGATGCACTGACTGAGGGGAGTGGAATGCAGTGACTGAGGTGGGTGTGATGCAGTTACTGAGGTGGGTGGGGTGCAGTGAGTGACGCGTCTGTGGTGCAGTAACTGATGGTATTGGGATGTAGTGACTGACGGGAGTGGAATGTAACGACTGATGGGATTGGGATGTAGTGACTGACCGGAGTGGGATGTACGGACTGATGGGAGTGGGATGCAGTGAGTGAAGGGTTTGCGGTGCGGTGAGTGAGTTAGTGACTGTTGGACATTCGGGGGCGGTGGAGGGCAAAGTGATAATGGTCTATTTCAGACTGTATAAATGGAGAATTGAATCATTTTCCAAACTTTGCTACCAACTAAATGCTATCTTGAGGTTCTGCACATTTATCGATCTCCATGTCTCCTTACTGCATTTCGGACCCAGGGATATCAACAACTCCGAAATCTGAGGAACATACAATGTAAATTGCAGTACCCGCGTATTATCCAGCCCAACAGCATCTGAAATATGAGATATCATTCTACAGGGGATATTCTACAAAATGCAATGAAGTGACTGATGGGATTGGGGTCCACTAACGGAGGGCAGTGGGGTCTCGTGGGTCAGCAGAATAGGATGAAGTGACTGAGGGGTGTGAATGTGAGTTACTGAGGAGGGAGGGATGAAGTGACTGAGGGGAGTGGGATGATGTGACTGAGGGGAGTGGAATGAAGTCACTGAGGGGAGTGGAATGAAGTGACTGAGGGGATTGGAATGATGTGACTGAGGGGAGTAGAATGAAGTGGCTGAGGGGAGTGGAATTAAATGACTGAGGGGAGTGGAATGAAGTGACTGGGGGTGTGGGATGAAGTGACTTAGGGGGGTGGAATGAGGTGATTGGGGGGGGGGTGTGATGAAGTGGCTGAGGAGGGTGGGATGAAGTGACTTAGGGGGGTGGGATGAAGTGACTGGGGGGTGTGATGAAGTGGCTGAGGGGGGTGGAATGAAATGACTGAGGGGAGTGGAATGAAGTGACTGAGGGGAGTGGAATGAAGTGACTGAGCTGTTTGGTATGCAGTGACTGATGGGAGTGGGATGCAGTGACTGAGGAAAGTGGGATGAAGTGACTGAGGGGAGTGGGATGCAGTGACTGAGGGGAGTGGGATGCACTGACTGAGGGGAGTGGGATGAAGTGACTAGTGGGGTTGTGATGAAGTGGCTGATGGGGTGGCATGCAGTGACTGAGGGGAGTGGGATGAAGTGACTGAGGTGTTTGGGATGAAGTGACTGAGGGGAGTGGGATGCAGTGACTGACGGGAGTCGGATGCACTGACTGAGGGGAGTGGGATGCAGTGACTGAAGATGTGGGATGCAGTGACTGAGGGGGGTGGGATGAAGTGACTGAGGGAGGTGGGATGCAGTGACTGAGGGGGGTGGGAAGAAGTGACTTAGGGTGGTGGGATGAAGTGACTGAGGGGAGAGGAATGAAATGACTGAGGGACTTGAGATGAAGTGAATTAGGGGGGTGGGATGAAGTGACTGACGTGGTTGGGATGAAGTTACTGAGGGGAGTGGGATACAGTGACGGAGGGGAGTGGGATACAGTGACTGTGGGGAGTGGGATTCAGTGAGTGAGGGGAATGGGATACAGTGACTGAGGTGGTTGGGATGCAGTGACTGAGGGGAGTGGGATGAAGTGACTGAGGGGAGTGGGATGAAGTGACTGAGGGGAGTGGGATGCAATGACTGAGGGGAGTGGGATGCAGTGACTGAGGGGAGTGGGATGCAGTGACTGAGGGGAGTGGGATACAGTGACGGAGGGGAATGGGATACAGTGACTGAGGTGGTTGGGATGCAGTGACTGAGGGGAGTGGGATGAAGTGACTGAGGGGAGTGGGATGAAGTGACTGAGGGGAGTGGGATGCAATGACTGAGGGGAGTGGGATGCAGTGACTGAGGGGAGTGGGATGCAGTGACTGAGGGGAGTGGGGTACCCTGAGTGAGGGGAGTGTAGTGGGGTTGCAGTGGCTGAGCGGCCTGGGAGGTAGTGACTGTTGGACATTCAGGGGTGGGTGAGAAGCGTTTCGAGGGGATTTTGTGTTAGAAACTGAGGGGAATGGGACACGAGGAGGTACCTGAGAGGTGTTCCCGTGAGGAGTTTCTGAGAAGAGCTCGTAAGACTATTTCCTGAGAGGGTGTATGTGTGTCTGTTTCCGCTCTTGCATCTATCAGCATACAATTATGATCAGCCTCTGTCTCGTTGATTCTGTTAAAAATCATCTGCAAATCTGATATTCGCACCCTATGGCCTCTGATGGAACAGAGCCATGGAATCATACATTTAAGGAAGACGCCATGTGGCCCATCTTGACCTTTACCACTCTTTTCCAGACCTATCTAATCAACCCTTCTCTCCTCCCCTCCATTAGCTGTGCAAATATCCATTGCCTGTGATTATCCAATTCTATTTTCTGAGTTAAATGTTTATTTGCATTCGCCAGCCTGTCAGGAAGAACATTCCAGATTCATTTGCACTAAGAACTCTTCAACCGCTCTATGCGTCTTTGTCAATCACTGAAAAATTCCCTGTGCTGGTTACTGACTGATTTTGCAGTATCACCAGTTTCTCGTTATTTACTCTATCAAAAACATTCGTGATTTTAAAGGTCTCTATTAAACGTCCCCTTTGCCTGGTCTGCTCGAAGGAAAACAATCCCAGCTTCTCCAGTCTCTCCACGTAATTCAAGCCCCTCATCCCTGTTCCAATTCCAGTCAAATTCCTCTGCATCCTCGCCAAGGCCCTCAAATCCTTCCTGAAAAACGCTCGCCAGAATGAGACACACGTACTTCAGCTTAGGCTTCACCAAGATTTACACAAATGTTGTCTGATTTTATTAGTTTTGTGTACTCTGATTCTGTTTATCAATAACAATATATTACTATTTTAATACTCTAACCACCTTCAACGACTTGCTTATGTCCACCCGATATTTTTACTAAACAACTCCTACATTTGCCAGATTTTCTGCTTCATACTCTTCTCTTTACAGTATTCCGTCCTCTGAAACCCTCTTACATCCCAGCCGGACCAGCTCACTGTTCCAATTTAGTGTGGTGCAAGAACAATTGGACTGAACTTTAAAAAAGGCTGTTTGTTCAGTGGCTGTAATTAATGTCAGTCTCCATGGATGCTAAATAACTCACTGGGGGGGCTTCCCACTGTTATTAATAAGGGAGTCACTACATTGTGTTACCTCATATTGTCAGCGGGGGCATCAGCTCCATGAGGAACAGTGACCCGCGGTTATAAGACACGGAGAGAGGATACCAGAGTCTGAGAACAATAGATTGGAAAGTTCCAACAGTGGATCAGATTCTGAAAACAATGGATTGGAATGTTACAACAATGGATCAGGATCTGAGGACAATAGATCGGAAATTTACAACAATGAGTAGGAGTTATTTGGAGGCGCTTTATGAACTTTCTACATATTACGATTGGATGTCAGTGGAAAGCCGGATCTATCGGGCACTCCATGTGATTCAGGGGTGTTACTATCCCATCCTCGCTATTATTGGCATCCCTGGTAAGTCTCACTGTATATGGCTATTAATTCAGTAAACCTTGTTGTACTGAATTATTTCTTCTTCATCAAAATTACAAGTGTTGGAGATTGCAAAGCTTTTATACCAGTTAAAGAATCCAGGGGGACAGGACTATGATTAACATCCGAGTTCATCAATTTCAGTAACATATTTATTGCCATTTAATCTCTATTGTCTTCCAACATATCAGAGACATTTCAGTCAATAATTGCATGTACAATAGGTTCAATACGGCACTGGACTCAGCAACATAGTGGAAAATTACAGCGCCTTCAGGCAAACTGATACTTGATATTTACAAGCATTGTGATTGTTTATTGGGAATGGTTTCATTTCCTGTGGGCCATGCGTCTGTGTCATACCCTTGCCGTCCTGCTGTATGCAGCCACTGGCCATTGTGTGTGGTTCAGTGACATTCACATTTGATTGGTTTGTGGCCATGTGTTTCCAGAAACTGAGAAGTTAATATTGCACCTTGAAAATGGCTCTGAGAAGAATGACTGTGCTGAGCTTTTTAAAGAATATTTTCTGGTATTTCATGTTACCAGATGCTTATTTGCTGATGAGCAATCCATGAGTTTGTTTTAGAATATTAGAATTTCAGACAGAGTAATAGAGTCAAAGTGGTCTGCAGCACAGAAAAGTCGGCGGATCGAGTCTACGACGTTCACATAAGTACCAAACTACTCTAATCCCATTTTTGGAAGCCAGGTCATTACAAGTGAACTTCCAAATACTTCTTAAATGTTATGAAGTTTTCTGCCCTGAACACCCTTTCAGGCAGTGAGTTCCAGATGCCCACCACCCTCCGGGTGAAATCATTATTCCTCACATTCCCTCTAAACCTCGTGCCCCTTACATTAAATCTATGCCTTCTAGTTATTGGCCCCTCCGCCAACGGGAAAACTTCCATCCCGTCTACCCTATCGATGCCCCTCACATGTTTATACACGTCAATAATGTCAATAATGTCTCCTCTGCTCCAGCGAAATTAACCCCAGTTTATTCAATCTCTCCTCATAACTAAAAATATCCAGGCCAGGCAAAATCCTGGTAAATCTCTTCTGCACCCTGATGTAAACACATCCTTCCTATAATTCGGATTCCAGACTGCACACAATACACTAGATGTGGTCTAACCAGCGTTTTATACAGTTCAGCATAACCTCCCTGCTCTTATATTCTATTCGTCGTGTAATAAAAGCAGGTATCTATTTGCTTTCTTAATCACCTTACCTACCTGCCCCACTACATTAAGGGACCGCTGGACATGTACACCATGATCCCGCTGATCCGCAGTACCTCCCAGGATGCTAACATTCATCATACTCCTGTGTCTTGTTTGTCCTGCCCAAGTGCATCTCCTCACGTTTATGTGGATTAAATTACATTTCACAATGAACAGCCCATCTGATCAGCCTGTCTCTATACTCCTGTAATCTAAGGCTATCCTTCTTGCTATTTACTACCCCAACAATTTTCGTGCCATCAGCGAACATACTGATGAACCACCCTACATTCAAATCTAATTCGTTTATATATACCACAAACAGCACGGGACCCAACACCGACCCACGTGGAACCCCACTGGACACAGGCATCAAGTCAGATAAAAACCCCTAGACCATCACCATCTGCTTCCTGCCGCTCAGCCAATTATGAGCCCAATTCCCCCAATTGCCTTGGATCCCACGGGCTCTTATCTTCGTTATCAGTCTCCTGACCATATCAAATGCCTTGCTGAGGTCCAAGTAGACTACATCAAATGCATTACCATAATCTACACAGCTGGTCACCTCTTCGAAAAATTCAATCAAATTAGTCAGGCATTCCATCCCCTTAACCAATCCAAGCTGACTGTCCTTGATTTTCCCTGCCTCTCCAAGTGTAGATAAACTATCGCCCTCAGAAATACTTCCAATAATTTACCCACTGATGTTAGAGTGACTGGCCTCTAGATCCCTAGTAAATCCCTTCCTCCCTTCTTGAATAACGGTGCCACATTGGCTCTTTTGGCAACTCTCCTGTGGTCAGAGAGGTCTTGAAAATTATTTACAGCGCGCCTGTTATCTCCTCGCTTGCCTCACGCAACAGCCTGGGATAAATTGCATCAGGTCCTGGATATTCATTTCATTTTAAGCCTGTCAGACCGCTTAGAACTTCTTCTCTTTCTGTGCTAATTTACTTAATTATCTCACAGCCCTTCTGCATGATTTCTATCATCCCTCTCACTTGTGAACACCAATACTAGTCATTCATTTAGAACCTGACCTACATCTTCCGTCTCCACAAACAAATTTCCACCATGGTCCTTAATGGGCTCTAATCTTTCCCTAGTAATCCTCTTACTCTGAATGAAGTTGTAAAATAACTTTGTATTTTTCTTTATTTTTCCTGCCAATGATTTTTCATACCCCCTTTTTGCTCTCCTAATTTCCTTATTATGCTGCCCCTTATACAGTCTATACGCCTACAGGGCTTCCGCTGTTCTGAGCTCTAGTTAACTGCCATAAGCCTTTCCTTTTTCTCTTTATCCAATCCTGTATATCCCTCGAGATCCAGGTTTCCCTGGATTTATTGGTCCTGCCCTTTATTGTTATTGGAATATGCTGGTTCTGCACTCTCCCCATTTCCATCTTGAATGAGTCCCACATTTACCTAAAATAATCTGCTCCCAGGCCACTCTGGTAAAATGATATCTGATCTTGTTAAAATTGGCGTTCCTTCAATTTAGAACTCTGATTCCTGGCACTCCCTTGTTCTTTTCCATAACAACGTTAATCTAATGGAGTTATGAACAGTATGCGCAAAACACCTCCCCAAAGTTACCTCTGCCACATGCCCGGCTTCATTCCCTAAAATTATGTCCATGACCGCCCCTTCATTGTAGGTCCTTCGACGTACTGGCTTAAAAAGCTCTCCTGGTTGCAGTGTAACAATTAATCTCCCTCTAAACCTACCACACTCTCACTAACCCAGTTAATGTTGGGGAAATTGAAATCTCCAACTCTTACTACACTTTTATTTTTACACTGCCCTGAAATTTGCCGACATATCATCTCTTCCATTTATCTATGAATGTTTGGCGGACTGTAGTACTCTCCCAGCAATGTGATTGTTCCTTTTTTTTGTTTTTTCAGTTCTATCAATATGGCTTAATTTGAAGAGCCTTCTAGGATATCATCCCTCCTTACTGCTGTCACTGATTCCTTGACCAATATTGAGAAACCCCCTCCTCTTTTACCTCCTTCTTTGTCTCGCCTGAAGGCCCTATACCCTGGGATTTTAAGCTGCCAGTCATGCCCTTCCCGCAGCCATGTCTCTGCGGCAGCAAGGACATCAAACTTCCATACGTTAACTTATGCCCTCAAATCTGCCTTATTTGTCAGAATCCTTGCATTAAAATAAATACCATCCAACCTTGCCAAACTCGTTCTGCCTTAAATGGCCTATAACTTCTAGGCATTCAAGACTCACTTGCTCTCTCTTCTACTTTTGGCTGCGCACCTCCCCCTGCTGAGCCACCTCTCAGGATCCCATCCCCCTGCCAGGTTCGTTTAAACCCTCACCAACAACACCAGCAAACCTCCCCGCAAGGATGTTGTTCCCATTGCAGTTCGGGTGCTACCTGTCTGCATTGTAAAGGTCCCACTCCCCCCAGAAACCGTCTCAGTATGCGAGAAATAGAAAGCCCTCTCTCCTGCACCATCTATCCAGCCACGTATTCATCTGGAATAACTTCCTACTTCTTTTATCACCAGTACGTGGCAATGGACGAAGTCCAGTGATCACTACCTTTGAGATCCTGTTTTTTTTAATCTGCTTCCTGGATCCCTCAATTCTGTCTGTAGGACCTCATCCCTATTTGCAGCGCTGTCGTTGGTATAAATATGTACCACGATCTTCCTCTGTTTGCCCTCCCACTTTAGAATGCGCTTGAGCCGTACAGTGACATCCTTGATCCTGGCACCAGGGAGGCAACATATCATCCTGGAGTCACGTCAATGGCCTAAGAAACGGTTGTCTGTTCGCTTTATTATGGGCCCTCCTGCACCTATTGTTCTTCCCCTCTTTTTCCTTCTCCGTTGTGCAGCTGAGCCACTCAGGGCCATGAGCGTGTCTGCACTCCCCAGTCGAACCGTCACTCTCACCGTTTTCCAACACAGAAAAACGGTTCTCGAGCGAGATGCACCCTCGGGATTTCCTGACTACCTGTCTGACACATCTCTTCATACTGATGGTTACCAATCCAGCTCTGTCTGTTATGGGGTCTCCATACCTAAAAATGTTCTAGCCACCAAACTCTTAGCCTTGCCGATGCGCTTCAGTGCCTCCAGCTGCCGCTCCCGCTCTGAAACTCGGAGCTCATGTAGCTTCAGTTGACGGCACTACCTGTACACATGGTCGGTCAGAGAGTGAGGAGCGTCTAAGACTTCCCACATGTTGAAGGCGGTAAATAACATGGGACTGAGCTGCCCTGCCGTGCCTCTAGTTTGAAAAAAACACCCGTTTTTTACTTTAAGTTAAATACAGTAAAAAATAAACTTTATGATACTTATGTATTGCAAATAAAAAATAGAACTCTGACCTTTCCTTAGCTTACCCAGCGGAATACACTTGCCCGTGACTCACCAATCAGCTCTCACCTTTGTGCTGTTGGCACCTTTTGAAGGATCCCCGCACTCGCGTTGGTTCTGATCTCTCCATCGCTCTCGCGCGGTTTTTTGATGTCACTATTCTTATTCTAAAAAATATCTGCAGGATAATCATTCCAGACTGTTTCACCGCGATGCTGACTGCTGGTCACTGTTTCCAAAACCATCTCCCGACTGGACAGCTGTCCAGTTCCTGCATCACATTCTTGTTTTATTCGTTCATGGAACGTGGGCGTCACTGGCTAGGCTGGCATTTATTGCGTATCCCGAATTACCCTAGCTCAGAGGGGAAAGAGTCAATCACATTGCTGTGGGTCTGGAGGCACATGTTTCCCAGCAGATTTCCTTCTCTAAAAGGCATTAGTGAACCAGGTGGGAATTTGGAAACCGTCAACAATAGCTTCATGGTCATCATTGTGCTTTTTATTCCAGATTTTTATTAAATTAAAATTCTACCATCTGCCAGGGCGGGATACGAACACCTGTTCCCAGAGCATGATGCTGGGTTTCAGGTCCAGCGACAATCCCTCTCCACCATCACCCCACTTAATTTGTACCCCCTGTCTCCCATTTGTCCTGATTGTGCTGCTCAATGTTCTCACCGTCAGACACATTTTAGTGAACAGCAGAGCCCGCAGGAGACTCCAGGTTCACAGCAGTGGGGAGACTCCCAGAGACCCAGAGATGGAGCGTCGGAAGAAATCCATAATTTTACTGCTCGTTATGTCAACCAATTTCATCCTGATGTGGACAATGTTAATATTGCTTTATACGTGGAGCCGGATATCGTCCTTGGGAAATGTGCAAGTTGATCTAGATTATATTGTGATGGAATTGGGCTTCATGCTGCAGCTCCTGAGTTGCTGCACAAACACTGGGATTTACGCCGTGACCCAGGTTAAGTTCAGGGAGCAGTTGAAGAATGTGCTGAAATATCCCTTTACTCCAATTCTTTAATCCACCCGTGAACTTGAACATTGACTGACTGAGAATGTCCATTACGTTTCCGTTTTATTTTTTCTTTCCATCAGCAGAGGAGATGTTTGCTGGGCTGACAGCAGGCACAGGGCGGAGTGGGAGGGGGTGCGGCCGCTATGTTGACAGAACAAACGGACAGAGTCTGTTCCATAAGCTGTTAATTGCCAGCGCTGCACAGAGACCCAGACAGACTGGAGAACAGAGGGAAGGGGAGCGACATCAGTGGTCCCGCAAATCTCTGGTTGTGAGAGCAATCAGACCATCAACAAAAGCAGCAGCAGCAAGGAGGGATGATGTCTATCGCTGGCAGGGGGAGGTTTAATACAGATACATGAGGTAGGGGGTATTCCAGGCACACCAGGACAGGAAGGTAATACAGTGCGGGAGGTACCTGTTCCAGGTGTACTGGGGAAGTGGGAAAATATAATAAGTACAATGTGCGAGTGTGGGTGAGATTCCAGGATCACGATTGCGGAAGGCTGTTATAACAAGTACACCAGCAGTGGGGCTCCGCCAATGCGATATACCAGTTAGACAGAGGGAGGAAAGGTGATATACCGGGCTTTTAATTCAGCACTGACCCTCTGACTGCGCACCACACCGTCAGTACTGATTCTCCGACAATGCACCGGTCCCTCAGTACTTACCGTCCGACAATGTGGCATTCCCTCTGTGCGGAATCTCTGTGAGCTCAGTGCTAACTCAGTGCTGATAGTTCGATAGTGCAACAGTTCCTCAGTACTGACGCTCAGACAGTGCATCGCTCCCTCTGTACTGCCCCTCTGACAGTGCCGCGTTCCCTATGTGCTGACCCTCTGACAATGCGGATCTCCCCCAGAAATGAATATATGACTGCCTCATCCCACCCCCCGCATTTAGCATCCCCACTCCGTCTCCCCCACGCCGGATTTAACGTACAGCATTGAGGTGCGAAATTTAAATTGCTCTCACATTCAAAAGTTTGGACGCATCAAGATAAATTCAGAATCACAGAATGACAGAATTGCGATGGTGCAGAAGGAGGCCATTCTACCCATCGTGACTACGCTGGCTCTCCGAATGAGCATTATTGTTCAGTGCCATTTCCCTGCCGTTTTCCCATAACCCTACTCATTGTTTCTATTCAAATTCTCATCTAACGCACTTTTGAATGCCTCGATTGAACATGCCTCCACCACAATTACAGACAGTGCACTCCAGACCAGAACAAGCTGCTATATGAAGGAGGCCTCCTTTCCCCTCAGGGCAAATTTAACAGGCCGGATAAGAAAGGTAAGAGTCATAAAGCAGCAGGTACTAATCAATGGATGACTTCTCCTTGGCTTGTTTTGTGTTGAAATGGCGGCTACTATCATTTCACTCAGTGCCGACGGTCGAGAGGTATTTTTAAAGAATTAGATCTAAATTAGTTCAAGCATAATCGATGAAGACTGAAGGTCAGTAAGATCTACGTATTGATTCATATCAATGAAATATTTTCCATTTAAGGATACATAAACTAAAGGTCTAGTTGAGAAGACACCTGAAGATGCCCCTCGGAAATGTGTGCAGTTTTGTGAGAATCTCTGGTTTGTATTGATCTGCCTGTTTTATGAGATTGTTTAGCTGCAACTAGGACATGTGCCGTCGAAAGTTCACTGTGAGAAATTAACCACTTGATGACACTTACTTACGCTTGCGCAGTGAGCAGCGAAATTCTAAACCGAAGATTCATCACGTGGATTGCAAGTAAAGTTAATCTCAATATTGATTGCGTGAAGAAAAATAACCTGGAACGTTGTCTGCTTTGAAAATGAAAAAAAAAAACTGCAGTGGTCCTCACAGAGCCTTGTGACAAAATATTGACAATCGTGGATTAACATGGAAATATTGAGAAGAAAAGAGAACAAGGGAATGAGTCGCCTAAATACATGTTAATTGAAAGTCGTAAGGCTGAGGATGGCTGGAACTGAGAAGGTATAAAGCAAGCGACATAGCACTGTCATTCTGGGTGATCCCTATAGAAGTAAATAGCTTCAAAAGTTTTTATGTTCTAAGATAATTCTCTGGAGGAAGGAACAAATCTCACCTCTGATTATAAACTGTAGCATTCGGGCAATTGTGCTTGTGTTGCTGAACCATCTGTTACTGTTTCCCAACAAATACGGTAATTAGCATGTGGTCATTCTTAGTCCGTATAGTTAACAAAAAACACACTTTCATCATCAACCCTGCCTGACATATTATCAACGATGCCAATCGAGTTTGTCAGAGGCATTTTTTTCATTAATGTGTCTCTTCTGGCTGTTATTTATAAACGCATGGTTTCTTATCAACAAACTCATTTTGCCCCAAATTATTGAGTCTCTGATATAACGCAAAGTTTCACTAATGATTCTTTGATTGATCGGCAGATACAAGGATTATCCATCTGCCCTTCGATAAACAGCGAGCAACATTGACAACACTTTGGGAATAGTCCGCTATCCAAGGAGGATTAAAGGATCTTAAACTCCCTCCCCTATCCCCACCCCCTTTCCGTTTCTCCCCCCTCCCTTTTGTTTTTTCCAATAATTTATATAGATTTTTCTTTTCCCACCTATTTCCATTATTTTTAAATCTATACCTGTAATGTCCTGTCAGTCTTTCCACCCCACCCCCACTAGAGCTGTACCTTGAGTATCCTGTCTTCCATTCTTAATTAGCACCTTTCTTAGACAATATCACCACCTTCAACACCTCTTTGATCCTTTTGTCTGTAACATCTTTTGATTATCTGCTCCTATCACTGCTTGCTTATCTCCACAATCACCACGCCCTCAACTTCTCTCTCTCCCCCCGCCCCCCCACCTTAAACCAGCTTATATTTCATCTTTCTCCTAACTATGCTTCAGTTCTGCCGAAGGGTCATGAAGACTCGAAACGTTGACTGATTTCTTCTCCACCGATGCTGCCAGACTTGCTGAGCTTTTCCAGGTAATTCTGTTTTTGTTAAAGGATCGTGGTTAGTCTGTCCACGATTTCCACCTTTCCTTCCCTCGTGAAACCTGAGACATCCACACAAAAGCTGCAAAAAAGCTGTTACATTGGGGTACAATAGAAAGGGGAAAAGTGAAACTTTTATTTTGTGGCATAATAGCATCAGTCTCCATGGACCTTAATTGTGCCAATAGAGCTAACACCTCTTCAATTAAAATGCGAATCCTTCCATAAGCCATCTCATCCTATAACACGGATAATCAATGCGGCACTGTCAGCGAGCAGCAACTCCAAATCGAGGGAGAAGACATATTAGAATCGGAGGACAATAGTTTGGACTATTGTTAAGATGTGTCCGAATCCGAGAGCATCAGCTTAAAATTTTTCAAGAATGGATCAGGATCTGAGAACAATAGATTGGAATATAACAACAATGGATCAGAATCTGAGAACAATAGTTGAGAATGTAACAACAATGGATCAGAATCTGAGAACAATAGATTGGAATATTACAAAAATGGATCAGAATCTGAGAACAATAGATTGGAATTTTAAAACAATGGATCAGAATCTGAGAACGATAGATTTAAATGTTACAACAATGGATCAGAACCTGAGAACAGTAGGTGGGAATGTTTGAACAATGGATCAGGACCTGAGAACAGTCGATTTGTATCATACAAGAGGCACGGGGTTACCCTGGTATGTTCACTATCTATTGACGATTTAATATGGAATCGCAATCAAATATCGGGTCCCAATGGTTCTTCAGGTTATTCAATGTTTTTGCTATCAAATACTCACTATTGCTGGTGTGCATCGTAAGTCTTACTCTCTACAGTTTTTAGGTACATAAAGAACGTTCAATTGCAATGCTGTGCTTGAAATTTACTTTCGGTTCAGTTGATATCCCTGGATGTCTCTATATCTAGCCATTAAATCAGGAAGCCACATTTCACTGATTAGCTGCTCCTTTTTTCTTATTTTTCAGTTGCGCCTTGTGAGGATCAAAGCCAGTGTCAGCTGACTGCATCCGAAAATTTGTCCTCCATCCACAACCCACCCACACCCCATATCTCGACCCAGCCCAATGTCTCCCGTTTAACAATTGCGTTTGCTGATGGCCTGAGCTCAGTTCCTACCCAATATACACCTTTCCGAAATTCTGTCCTTGACCACCGTCCCAATAACATATATCTCCAATTCTGCCTCGACCCATCTGCTACATAAACACACAATCTGTGCATTTGTTTTTCAAATTGAGACCCATCTGCTCATCTATTACAATGTCATCCGAGCCAGAATCGCCTCCTCTCACTCGACACCCCCACTCTCCCCGCCCACCCCCCCCCCCCCCCCCACCACCACCACCACTGCCCCAGACCACCACCTTGCTCAAAATTCACCTCGTGGTTACAAACCTTTATAAACAGATACCACGTTCTGCTGCTTGTAACCTAAATGAAATCAAATCCCACTTAACCACCGTTCCTGTGCTCAGAGAGTTACATGGGCTGGCAGGCTGAAAGAGAATATCTTCATTCTTATATTGTTGCCCCTTACCTCTTTAGAGACTTTTTCGCCTTCGAATCTTTAACAAATTCACGTTTTAAATGCATTATTAAATCTGGTAGCACCGCAATTGTGGCCAGTGTATTTCAAATGAGACCTCTGCTTCCTCTTCCAATCAGATCATATCTGAGCCATCCGTTTATCACCCATTCAGGAAAGGTAAAAAGAATTGCATATTTCCTTCCAATTCTCTCAACTGGTCAAAATGTTGAACACCTTCATGTTAATTTCTCAGCACACAATTCTGACATTGGTGCAGGAGCAGAGTGATCTGTATTACATGCGCGTGAATCAGTGAAGGTAGGTGGGACGATGGGTTGAGACAGTGGTTCATTAATCTTCCCGCATCCTGGGCTTTATGAGGAGGGACATAGAGTATGAAAGGACGATGCAGATGATAAACCTTTATACACGCACTTTCGTCCTCAGCTGGAGCATTGTTCCCAGCTCTGGGAATCTCATTTTAACAAGAATGTTAAGGCACTTAAGAGGGAATAGAAAATATAGACGACAATTTGCTCTGAGATGATTAATCCCTGTTGTGTAGGTGAATTGGAAACGTTGTGGCTGTTCTCCTTGGAAAACACAAGGTTGAGGGGCGACTTGAAGAGATATTTAAAATTATAAACGGTCTGGAAAAAGTAGGCATGGAAAACCCCTTTCATTGTTGGAAGTATCGAGAATCAGAGGGCATGGATATAAGGTAATTGGAAAAAGAAGCGATGTCCCCCTGAGGAAAACATTTATTACAAATCTTAATCTGGAATGTGCTGCCTGAAAGGGTGCTGGAGCCAGGCCCCACCGAGGAAAAGGGGCATCGGATTAGAACCTGAAAAGGGGATAAGTGTAGAACAAGGCGGACATGGCTGTGGAAGTGACACCAGCGAATTGCTCCGTCAGTGGACCAGCATGGATAAGATGTACTGAATATCAACCTTCCATGCTGCACCCATTCTGTTATTGTACTCTTCATGCTAATAAATAAGCTTCTCCAATCCATCCATGTTGTCATTCTTCCCTGTCTCCTCTCTACCCTCTACAAATTATTCACATTATTTCTAAAGTCAGCTGCACAATATTCGGCACAATACAATACGATTGGCCAAATTGGTGTTTTGAATAGTTGTAGAATAGCTTTCTGGAGTTTGCACCATTCATCAAGCTGAAGGTGCCAGCTGTTTTATTAACTGCTTTTGTTAACCTCGTCTGACGTTTTCAAATATTGGGAACAGGCACCCAAAGTCGCTGTGCTCCCGCACCTCCAATAAAATTGAGTTCGCCAATATCAGTATTATACTATGAACATTTAATCTCTCCAGACATACAACATTTTAAACCTCCACCATTTGTTATTTCAGGTAAAATCAATTACATATATTAATTGTTACAGTGACACAATCGAAAATGACAAAAAGTTATCAACTAAACTTTTCTGCTACACTAATGTATTATTTTCCTGTTTATTTCCCTTGCCTGCAGTTATATCGATGACAATTCTGATCATTTCCCGGGGAACGTGTAGTCTCTCCAAATGTGTAACTCACTACCTGTTGGCTATGGCATCGGCGGATTTAATGGTGATTCTACTCGACATGGTTTTGAGGCATATTCCAATTGTTTTTCGGGAGCAGTTTCGTTTCCTGTGGTTCCTTCGTACCTGTAATATCCATGCCGTGCTGCTTTATGCAGCCACTGATTGCTCAGTCTGGTTCACCGTCACTTTCACTTTTGACCGATTTGTCGCCATATCTTGCCGAACTCTGAAATGTAGATACTGTACCGAAAAGACAGCAGCTGTGGTTCTTGGAACAGTGTCTGTGCTGAGCTTTTTAAATAACCTTTTCTGGTATTTCATGTTCACAGGATTTTATCAAATGAGGAACCTGCCCTGGTTTTGTTATGTAACGCTAGATGTTTACTTTTCTACGGTTTGGGTAACAATCGAGTTTGTCCATTACATTGTTACCCCCTTTGTCCCATTTGTCCTAATTCTGCTGCTCAATGTTTTCATCGTCAGACACATTTTAGTGAGCAGCAGAGCCCGCAGGAGACTCTGGGCTCAGAGCAGTGGAGAGGGGCACAGAGATCCGGAGATGGAGAGTCGAAGGAAATCCATGATTTTACTGTTTGCTATCTCGGCAAATTTCCTCCTGTTGTGGTCAACGTTTACTGTGTATTCTGTATGGATCCGGCTGAATAATTTGGGTTATGAGTCCATATTACTGCATCCTTATGTACAGGAAATGGGCTTCATGTTGCAGCTCCTGAGCTGCTCCACAAATTCTTGTATTTATGCCCTGACCCTGACAAAATTCAGGGAGCAATTGAAGCAGGTGCTGAAATGTCCCTTTGCAGCAATTGTGCAATTCATTCAAAAAGGAGAGAAGAAATGAATCAGGGAAAGTCCAGCATTTTCTCATTTTAATTCACATTCCCAGTGGGTGGGGCTGCTGTGCCGTTGGACAGAGTGACTGGAGGAGTTGGATAGCTCCGCCTCCGGTATGGGGTGTGGGGAAGGTGCCTGATCCCAATGGTGACATTATTGAGGTGAGGCACCTAATCCGCACAGTTCCCGGGGAGCAGGTGGGCGGTGGCAGTGTGGGGGGTGGGGGGAGGGAGGAGGGGGGTGGGGGGAGGGCGTGGGTGGTGATGTTTCCCATGACGACGGCATAACGGGAGTTGCGGACTGCACAATGTCTAGGGGGTGGGGTCTGTTCTCAATGACAACGACATGATATGACAGGTGGGTCATGTGACGGCACAATGGACAGGGGGCGGGACTGTTCTTCATAACGACTGCATAATAGAAAGGGCGGGAACTGTGGCGGCATCGTAAGCAGGGCCTGCTCGCATTGTTAACAGCTTAATTGGAGGGATGGGTCCTGCGGCTGCCCAATGGAAATGGGGGCGGGACCTAGTCCCATGATGACGTCATAACAAAGAGTGGAGGGCCCTGAGATTGTACAATGAACGGGGGAGTGATCTTGGCCCATTGATGACGTCACAATGGGAAGGGCCTGGTCCTGCTTCCTTTGTCGGGCACAATGGACGGGTTTGGAGCGAAATTTCCCGCCCGCTCCGCCCATTGGCGCAGGGAGGAAAGGTGAGAGTGCAAAGGTTCACCGCCAAGTCCCTCCACATGTGCTCTCCTGAACATCCAAGGGAACAGCAACAAGATGAATAAAACTGGCGTTTGAAACTTCGTGCGAAATATTTCTCCTGCACCGCCTTCCACTGGGCTCTTTAATTGTACCCTTTAGTACTTTAATAATGCTGAGGAGAATCAATAAAGATAAATGTGATTAAATCAATTCTAAATGTTCGCCAGTAACAGCACAACAATGTCTCTGACATCCCTTCGTCAGTTACACCGAGAGACACTCACCAACATCAGACAGCAGCGGGTTAGAAACCACTGATCAGAAATGATGAAAATTAGCAGAGGCAGGAATTGTGAGCCCCTCGACACACACACACACAGACACACACACAGGCACAGACACAAACAGACAGGCACACACACACACACATGCACAAACACAATGATGCAGACACACACACAGGCACAGACACAAACAGACAGGCACAGACACAAACAGACAGGTACACACATACACACAGGCACAAACACAATGATGCAGACACACAGGCACACACACACACACACACACAGGCTCAGACACAAACACACAGGCACACACACACACACACACATATGCACTGACACAATGATGCAGACACACACATACACTGACACACATAAATATTGACCCACACACACACAGGCGCAGAGGCACAAACGCGCATAGATACCACCCCCCCCCCCCGCACACACACATACACACAGGCACATACCCACACACACACACAAATACTAGGCAGATATGCATACACACAGCCACACACACACACAGACACGCAGACACACACACACACACTGACGCACAGACGGACAAGCAGACACACACACACGCACTCAGACGCACAGAAAGACACGCAGACACACGCACACACACACAGATGCAAACACAGACACGCACACACACATACACAGACAAATTGAATGGAACTAGAATGCAATTTGAAATAACGTGATCCGGTTTTCAGGATTCACACAGTGACTGGGAAATGAAAAGGACCCACTGACAGAGCTCACTTCCATCCACAGCTCACACCTCATCTGAATTCCTTTCAGTTCAATCTGGCTCTATATCTCTCCGCTTCTCCCTGTGACCTGACTATTCCCGCGTGCTTCGGAACCATGAATTCGGGACCCAATCGGAGTCCCGAGTACTGATGTTGGGATTGTGAGATGAGGGAACAATATTTCCTGGAGGCCGTCTCCTAATTGTCCATTGCGAAGCTCACTGTGAGATGCTGAATAATGGGAACTCCACATGTAGCCTCATTATTATGATTGCCGGTTTGTCTTTGGCGCTGGGGCAGCCCCACCGGGAAATTTGCACAGCCCTGGTAGTCGGTGGATACGAAGCTGCCACAACATGGAGGCTCCCTCATTGTTCTTTACATCAATCACCAAATAACCATTTCTATACTGAAGAAGAGGTAACCAGCCGCTCTATTTGTCTGCACACTCTCACAAGAGTAGCCCCCTCCTTTGGGCACTAATGGGACCAGGAACATTCAGCCCCCACACTCACTCCGTTTGTGACTCTCTCAAGCCATCTTGTTTCGCACTCCTTCAATCTTAACCTCACTCCCTGTTGTCACTCCCTATCACACCATCTTTCTTTCTTCCACATTTTTTCACTCTGACTCCCTGTTTGTCACTCTCCCTGAAACCATCTCTCTTTCTCACACATTGCTTCACTCTCACTCCGACCCACTGATTGTTACTGTCTCTCACAATATCTCTGTTCCTCTCACATTCTTTCACTCTCACTCCATGTTTGTCAATCTCTCACACGCCTTCTCTCTTTCACTCGTATTCCTTTACTCTCACTCTCTCTCAAACCATTTTTTTACTCCCATTCCTTCACCCTCACTGTCAATCCCTGTTTGTTTCTCTCTGTCACATACCATCATTCGATTTACATCTGTCCCTCTCCCTCTCTATTCTCACGTACTTGTTACTCTCTTTCCCATGTAATGCCGGAATCTCCTACATTTTGTTTGTTACTCACTCACTTTCTACGTCCCTGTGTCTGCCCCAGATTATGGTTCCCTGACACTTGCTGCGTTATTGTCCCTTTCTGTCTCCATCAGCAAGTGCCCTCCAATACTGTCCCTCCGACTCCGTATAAGTTTCACGATTTGTTTCAGTTTCAGGATGTGTACTAGTTTCAAGATATGTATTAGTTTCAGGGTCTGCATTATTATCAGGGTCTGTATTAGTTTCAGAATCTGTATTAGTTTCAGGATCTGTATTAGTTTCAGGATCTGTATTAGTTTCAGGATCTGTATTAGTTTCAGGATCTGTATTAGTTTCAAGGTGTGCATTAGTTTCAGGTCGGTTTTAGATTCGTTGTATTCATTTAGGGTCTGTATTCATTTCAGGATCTGTATTTGTTTAAGGATCTGTATTATTCCACTGAGGCGATTGGCATTCAGTGACTGAGGGGAGAGGGGAGTAATGACTGAGGGGAGAGGGGAGTAGTGAATGAGGTGAGTGGGGTACAGTGACTGACAGGAGTTGGATGTTGTGACTGACGGGAGTGGGATGCAGAGTGTGAGGGTAGTGGGATGTAGTGACTGAGGGGAGTGGGATGCACTGACTGAGGAGAGTGGGATGCAGTGACTGAGGGGGGTGTGATGCAGCGACTGAGGGGGGTGGAGTGCAGTGACTGATGGGATTGGAATGTAGCGACTGATGGCAATGGGATGTAGTGACTGACCAGAGTGGGATGTAGCGACTGATGGGATTGGGATGTAGTGACTGACCAGAGTGGGATGTAGGGGCTGATGGGAGTGGGATGCAGTGAGTGAGTGGTTTGGGGTGTATTGAGTGAGTTAGTGAATGTTGGACATTCGGGGGGGTGGGGGGGGTGGTGGGGTTTGAGAGCACAGTGATAATGGTGTGTTTCAGACTGTATAAATGGAGAAGTGAATCATTTTCTAAACTTTGCTACCAATTAAATGCTATCTTGAGGTTCTGCACACTCATCAGTCTCCCATGTCTCCTTACTGCATTTCGGACCCAGGGATATCAACAACTCCGAAATCTGAGGAACATACGAGGTAAATTGCAGTACCCGTGTATTATCCAGCCCAACAGCATCTGAAATAAGAGATATCATTCTGGAGGGGATATTCTACAAAATACAATGATGTGACTGATGGGAGTGGGGTCCACTAACTGAGGACAGTGGGGTCTCGTGGGTCAGCAGAATAGGATGAAGTGACTGAGCGGTGTGAATGTGAGTTACTGCGGGGGGAGGGATGAAGTGACTGAGGGAACTGGGATGAAGTGACTGAGTGGAGTAGAATGAAGTGACTGAGGGGAGTAGAATGAAGTGACTGAGGGGAGTAGAATGAAGTGACTGAGGTGGTGGGATGAAGTGACTGAGGGGGGTGGGATGCAGTGACTGAGGGGGGTGGGATGCAGTGACTGAGCGGGATGGGATGAAGTGACTGAGGAGGGTGGGATGATGTGACTGAGGGGGATGGGATGAAGTGACTTAAGGTGGTGGGATGAAGTGACTGAGGGGAGTGGGATGAATTGACTGAGGGGGTTGGAATGAAGTGACTGAGGGGGATGGGATGAAGTGACTGAGGGGGGTGGGATGAAGTGTCTGAGGGGAGTGGGATGCACTGACTGAGGGGGGTGGTATGAAGTGACTGAGGGGGGTGGGATGAAGTGACTGAGGGGGGTGGGATGAAGTGACTGAGGGGGGTGGGATGAAGTGACTGAGGGGGGTGGGATGAAGTGACTGAGGGGGTGGGATGAAGTGACTGAGGGGGGTGGGATGAAGTGACTGAGGGGGGTGGGATGAAGTGACTGAGGGGGGTGGGATGAAGTGACTGAGGAGGGTGGGATGATGTGACTGAAGGGGAGTGGGATGAAGTGAATCAGGGGAGTGGGATACAGTGATGGAGAGGGGTGGGACGCAGTGACTGAGGGGAGTGGGATGCAGTGACTGAGGGGAGTGGGATGCAGTGACTGAGGGGAGTGTGGTACCCTGAGTAAGGGGAGTGCAGTGGGGTTGCAGTGGCTGAGCGGACTGGGAGTTAGTGACTGTTGGACATTCATGAGTGGGTGAGAAGCGTTTCGAGGGGATTTTGTATTAGAGACTGAGGGGAGTGGGAGACAGGGACTCAGGTGAGGGATGTCGGGTCTGAGATGGGTGGTATCTAGGGACTGAGGGGTGTGGGATATAGGGACTGAGAGGGGTGGGATTTAGTGACTGAGGGTTGTGGGATGTAGGGACTGAGGGTGGAGGGACCTTGGGACTGAGGGGGGAGGAACGTCGGGACTGAGGGGGGAGGGACGTCGGGACTGAGAGGGGAGGGATGTCAGGACTGAGGGGGGAGGGACGTCAGGACTGAGGGGGGAGGGTCGTCGGGACTGAGGGGGGAGGGACGTCGGGACTGAGGGGGGAGGGACGTCGGGACTGAGGGGGGAGGGACGTCGGGACTGAGGGGGGAGGGACGTCGGGACTGAGGGGGGAGGGACGTCGGGACTGAGGGGGGAGGGACGTCGGGACTGAGGGGGGAGGGACGTCGGGACTGAGGGGGGAGGGACGTCGGGACTGAGGGGAGAGGGACGTCGGGACTGAGGGGGGAGGGTCGTCGGGACTGAGGGGGGAGGGACGTCGGGACTGAGGGGGGAGGGACGTCGGGACTGAGGGGGGAGGGACGTCGGGACTGAGGGGGGAGGGACGTCTAGACTGAGGGAGGAGGGACGCCGGGACTGTGGGGGGAGGGACGCCGGGACTGTGGGGGGTGGGACATCTGGACTGAGGGGGGGTGGAACATCTGGACTGAGGGGGGTGGGACATCTGGACTGAGGGTTGTGGGACATCTGGACTGAGGGTTGTGGGACATCTGGACTGAGGGTTGTGGGACATCTGGACTGAGGGGGTGGGACATCTGGACTGAGGGGGTGGGACATCTGGACTGAGGGGGGAGGGACGTCGGGACTGAGGGGGGAGGGACGTCGGGACTGAGGGGGGAGGGACGTCGGGACTGAGGGGGGAGGGACGTCGGGACTGAGGGGAGAGGGACGTCGGGACTGAGGGGGGAGGGACGTCGGGACTGAGGGGGGAGGGTCGTCGGGACTGAGGGGGGAGGGACGTCGGGACTGAGGGGGGAGGGACGTCGGGACTGAGGGGGGAGGGACGTCGGGACTGAGGGAGGAGGGACGCCGGGACTGTGGGGGGAGGGACGCCGGGACTGTGGGGGGAGGGATGCCAGGACTGATGGGGGTGGGACATCTGGACTGAGGGGGGTGGGACATCTGGACTGAGGGGGGGTGGAACATCTGGACTGAGGGGGGTGGGACATCTGGACTGAGGGTTGTGGGACATCTGGACTGAGGGTTGTGGGACATCTGGACTGAGGGTTGTGGGACATCTGGACTGAGGGGGTGGGACATCTGGACTGAGGGGGTGGGACATCTGGACTGAGGGGTGTGGGATGTAGGGAATAAGGGGTGTGGGATGTAGGGAATAAGGGGTGTGGGATGTAGGGACTGTGGAGAGTGGGATGCAGGGACTGAGCGGGAGTTGAATGTAGGGACTGAGGAGAGCAGAATAAATGAAGGAGGAGACTGGGAGGTAGTGACAGTTGTTTAGTGAGGGGTGACAGAACAGACTGGCATTGGTGGGTTTCAGATTGTATGAAAGATGAAGTCAATCATTTTCTGAACATTAAACAAAGTAAATGCTCCCTTGAGGTGAAACACACTCTGAATTCTTCCATGTCTCCTTACCTCATTGTAGATCTAGAAACAACTCCAACTCTGGATTCTGAGGAACACTTGACTCGAGAATCCACTGTCCCTGCATCATCGACCCCAACAGGATCTGAAATAACACGTACCAGTCTGGAGGGGATATTCTACAAAATAATCTTCACACAACATAATCGCTGCAATCTCATACTGAAGGGAGTGGGATGTAGTAACTAAATGGGGTGGAACTGGGACTAATGGGAATGTAAGCGAGGGTAGTGGGTTGTTGTGAGTGAGGGGAGTGGGATCGAGTGAGTGACGAGACTAGGAGTTAGTGACTGTGGTACATTCAGGAGTGACATTGTTGCGGTTAAGACTTTGGTGGGGTTCAGACTTTGGTGGGGTTCAGACTTTGGTGGGGTTCAGACTGTACAAATGATGAAGTGAATCATTTTCCAAACTTTCCTACCAAGTTAAAGCTCTCTTGAGGTGATCCACCCTCTGCAATCTCCCATGTCTCCTTACTTCATTTCAGATCCAGGGACAACACCAACTCTGGAATCTGAGGAACACTCAACTCAAAAATCCACAGTCGCTCTATCATCTGTCCCAACAGGAACGAAAATAATAGGTATCAGCCTGGAGTGAATATTCTACCAAAAATCTTCACACAATCTGGTCTCTGTAAACTCACACTTAAGGGAGTGGGATGGAGAGGCTGAGGGGAGAGGGGTGGCATGCTTGAGGGGAGAGGGATGCAGTAGCTGAGGGGTGTGTGATGTAGTGACTGAGGGGAGTGGGATGTAGCAGCTGAGGGTATTGGGATGTATTGAGTGAGGGGAGTGCGATGCAGAGACTGAGGGGAGTGTGATGCAGTGAGTGAGGGGAGTGGGATGCAGTGAGTGAGGGGAGTGTGATACAGTGAGTGAGGGGAGTGGGAAGTAGAGACTGGTGTACAGTCAGGAGTGATAGAGCAGGGTGACATTGGTGTGTTTCAGACTGCATAAATGATTAAGTGAATAATTTTCTAAAATTTCCTCCCAATTAAATGTTCTCTTGTGGTGATTAAAACCAGAGACATTTTCTGTAACTATTTAACTTATTTAAACATCTGTTAGTTCCAGGCCTGAATCTGACTAACTCCACAACTGAATTTGAAACACATTTACCATTTTAATTCTCACTTTAAACCAAATTCATAAATATACTCACTCAGTCTGTGTTTAACTCAGGCCAATGTCTCCCCACACTGACTGTGTGTTATGACTGACTGCACACTGTAAAAGCTCCTGTCTTATATTGAGCTGTGATGAGGCCCTCTCTACCTGTGGTTCCTGTTACAGTCGTCAAAAACTATTCAGGCAAAGGTGCTTTAAACCAGAGACAATTGTTTGTCCAGTTAACTTACTTAAAAATCTGCGAGTCCATGGCCAGATTCTGACCCTTACTCTAAAAATGAACGTGAAACATATTTACCATGCAAATTCTCAAAATGAATCAAATTTCCAAACATACTCACTTTTGGATCTGTCTCTGAAATCTCCAGCCTTCCTAAGGCACCTGCCTGCTAAACAGAATATTTCTAGGTCAGAATCAGACTATTACTCGAAAACTGAACTTGAACCAGATTTACCATTCAATTTCTCACTTTAAAGCAAATTCCAAATTCACTAATATACTCACTCAGTCTTTGTATCACTCAGGCCAATGTCTCCTCTCACTGACTGTGTGTCCATTACTGATTGCACACTTTAAAGTTCCCTGTCTTATATTGAGCTGTGATGAGTCACTCTCCATCTCAGCTTCTTGCTACCGTCATCAAAAACTAATCAGACAACGGAGTTTGACAGTTAACGGACACTAATGCTGCTCATCTCAGAATCTGACTATCTCTCTAAATATAAACTCGAAACAATGTTCACTGCTTTGGCGTTTGGTTTTTCAGTGTTTTGGGGTTCAGTCTTTGTTGGTGTTTGGGGGTTTCAATGTCAGTGGAGTTTGGGGATTCAGTGTTTGTGGGTTTTGCGGTTCAGTGATTTTGGGGTTCAGTGTTTCGGATTTTCATGGCTCAGAATTTTTGGGGTTTGAGGGGGTTCTAAGTTTTTGGGGTACAGCGCTGTGCGGACTTCGGTGTTCAGCAAGCACTTGAGTAACATTCCCTTTTGCTATCACAGACCGGGACACATCACACAACGAGGGATCTGAGGAACAAAGTAGTTGAGATTCAACTCGACGTCCATCCATTGTCAGAGTCGGATCATCAGACTCAGGTACCTGACTTGTCAACTCAATTTGAGGATAAACTTCTCCCAATACAACTTCATCACGGAGATTCATTCAGTCTGTCAACGAGGGGAGTGGACAGAGACTGACCCTCGACCCTTGCCCCTCCCCTCTCTCCCACCTCTACACAATCCCTCCCCTCCAATCCACCTCCGTACCCAGTTCTCACTCCCACCTCGAACCCTGCCCAGCGGCTTTGTGTGGGTGTGTCTGAAGCATTGTCCTCTCGATGTTACAGTGGTCCTGGACCTCAGCAACGTGGACTGTGACCAGACCAATGCCGAAGTCCAAGTGAAGTACATCACGAAGAACAAACTGGACACTCGCGAGGAAAAGGAAGCCCATCTCCAGTAGGTGAGGGCGTTCATCCTGCAGTCATTCTCGGGCTGTGGGCATCACCCATTCAATAACCCGAGTCAGCATTATTTAACCATTTCATTGATTGAACATGTCCAGTTGGCATTGAGTCGAGGGCAGGGATAAGATTTCCCTTCCTCACTCTCCGGTAGATGTTTGATTGAACTGATAGGTGGGAGTGGGGAGTGAATTTCCCAAACACTGAATAAGGAGAGAGTGAGCTGGTGTGGAGGGGACAGGGGTTGTTCGGGTGTAGAGATGGGCGGGGGGGGGTGGGGGGGGGGAGGGGGCGCGTGTTGAGTATATTCAAAACTGAGGTAGACAGACAGATTTTTAATCAGTAAGAGAATCAAGGGGTATGGGGCAAAGGCAGGAAAGTGGAGTTGAGGATTATCAGGTCAGGCGTGATCTCATTGAATGGCGGAGCAGACTGGATGGGCCGAATGGCCTATTTCTGCCCCAACCTCTTCTGGTCTTAAATCATAAAACAATTCTTCTCGAGAATATACTCACCCTCGTGTTCAGGGAAGGAATTTCCCTCATGCTAAGGGGCCCATCGATGTCTCCTGAGATCCCCTTGTCAGTTGCTCAGTAACAGCGTTCCCATTCTCACCAACCTGACTCCTCAATTGTCCGTTCCCAGGTACATGAAATGCTGAAAAAATATCTTCCCTGCAAGAAGCTGGTGCCAAAATTACAAGAGAATCCCGGCGAGGAGAAGAAGAAATGACCCGGGAGATCCGGGTTGGTCAGCGAGTGGGTTGCAACCAGATTTCTGGACTGAGGGACAGTCTCCGGGAGCATGAGGGTGTGGGCTCATTGGTGGTGGTGTGTGGGGTGGGATGTTGTGTTTCGGGTTTATTGTTTAATTTTTGGTTTGGGTGCTGAATCACCATCTGTGATAGCTTTTGATCTAACTCGAGAAGAATTGTTTTATGATTTAAGACCAGAAGAGGTAGGGGCAGAAATAGGCCATTCGGCCCATCGAGTCTGCTCCGCCATTCAATGAGATCACGCCTGACCTGATAATCCTCAACTCCACTTTCCTGCCTTTGCCCCATACCCCTTGATTCTCTTGCTGATTACAAATCTGTCTGTCTATCTCAGTTTTCAATATACTCAACGACCCAGCCTCTACAGCCTTCTGCGGTAAAGAATTCCACAGATTGACTACCCTCTGAGAGAAGAAATTCCTCCTCATCTCTATTTTAAATGTGGGCCCCCTTACTCTGAGATTATGCCCTCTGGTCCAAGGGGAAACAGCCTCTCAGCATCTACTTTATCAAGCCCCATAAGAATCTGATGTTTCAGTGAGGTCGCATGACATTCGTCTAAACTCATGAGTACAGGCACAACCTACTCGACCTCTCCTCAAAAGCAAATCCCTCCATCCCTGGGATCAACCAAGTGAACCTTCTCTGGACTGCCACCAATGCCAGTACATCTTTCCTTCAATCAGTGGATCAAAACTGTTCACAGTATTCTAGGTGTGGTCTAACTAGTGCCTTGTGCAGTTGAGAGAATAAGACACCTGAAAGGTTGGGTATTGCAACTGGTAGTTAGCAATTCAGTTACTATACGTTTTGTCCTGTTCAATTCACAAAGGGGCGGATCACAGGAGCAGCCGTTGAGAGAGGATTCAATGGGCTGATTCCTGGGATGAAGGGGGCTGCCTTATGTGGGAAAGGTTGGCCAGGTTGCGCCTGTGCCCGTTGGACTTTAGAAGAATGAGAGGCGACCTCATTGAAACAAAGATACTGAGATAATGTTTCCCCGTCACGTGGGGTGGCGGGGGTCCTAAGGGTGGGGGGGGGGGGGGGGGGCACTGCTTCAGAACAAGGGGTCTCCCATTGAAGACAGAGATGAGAAGGAATTTCTTCTCTCAGAGAGTTGTTAGTCTGTGGAATGGATTTCTCTCCCCCACAGAGCAGCGGAGGCCGGGTCATTGAATATATTGAAGGCTGAGTTAGACAGATTTCTGCTCGACATGGGGGTCAAATCGTTATTTGGTTGGCGGGGGGGGGGCACAGGCAGGAAAGTGGAGATGAGGCCACAAGCAGTTCAGCCACGATCTTGTTGAAAGGTGGAGCAGGCTCGAGGAGCTGAATGGCCTAATCCTGCTCCTCACTCCCATGTCCGTATGGTCCGATTGATCTGTATTCTGAACTGGTGACTAACCCGTTTGAATTCTCAACCAATAACTGGCAGCTTTTTGTCTGGATCTTTGCCTCTTGCGTTTTATTCATTGATTAACGTTTGAATATTTGCTGAATAAATCTGTGACATCTGGCACCCAGCGATGTAAATCCATTTGATTTGAGAGGTGTGTTATCAGTGAAAGAAAGATTTGGCCCTCCTATTAGATGGGAGTCGGCCAGACTGTAAAACCATAATGTATGATATAGAACCACGCCCTGAACTCATAATCCACACATGAAGGTTTCATGGCCTGAATCCCTCTTTAACCACCAGCTCCTGAGGTAAACCCCCTTAACTCATTGTCCCTGCCACCCTCACCCAGGAGTGGGATCAACCAATGGCAATCTCACCTTCAAACATCGCAGCACACATTGGTCAGCAGCCTAGTTCAACAGGCAACTGACTTTTTGGCAGTTCACTGTCAATCACCCTTGGCTGAATATTTTTTGATGACAGCAGTAGGAAGCTCAGCTAGAGAGTCACTCTTCACAGCTCAATATAAGACAGGGGCTTTTAAAGTGCACAACCAGTAATGGGCATACAGTCAGTGAGGGGAGACATTAGCCTGAGTGAGACAGGCACTGAAATGAGTATTTTTGTAAATCTGGTTTAAAGTGAAAATTCGAAAGTTAAATCTGATACAAGTTTAATTTTAATGAGAGTAAGTTTAGATTAAGAGTCTGATTCTGACCTAGAGATTACCAGTTGAACAGGTGCCTGCTATAAGAAGTACGAGTGGAGATTTCTGAGACAGAGCCAAGGGTGAGTATGTTTGGAATTTTGGTTTAACGTGAGAATTTGAATGGTAAAGCTGATTCCAGTTTAGCTTTGGTGCGAGAGTCAGTTTCAGACCTAGAGCTAGCAGAATTTTAAGTGAGTTAAATAGTTAAACCAGCATCTCCTAAAGAGAGTGACTCGTCACAGCTCTATATAAGACAGGGACTTTTAAAGTGTAAAGTTAAAGCACACAAAGATTAAATATGATTCTTAAATATTCAACAAAATCCTCAACTATGTACATAGATGTTAAATATTAGGCTTGTTGACTGACTGACAATTGATAATTACACACAGAATAATGAATGTATTATTACACACGGGGGGGAAACACACACAGCAGGGATCGTGAGCACACACACGGTGGGGATTGGTAAAGGTGTGTGCGGTGTGTGTGTGAGATTCAGGCAGTATATTGGTAAAGGTGTTTGTTTCTATGTCACTCTGACAGTTATCCTGCAGAGGGCAGTTTGGTAAAGGAGTGTATGTGTGTGTGAGTGAGAGTGCATGTCTGAGTGTATGATTCTGACAGTATCCAGCAGAGGGTAGATTGCTCAAGGCAGCTCACCAGCACCTTCTCAAGGAGCAATTAGGGATGGGCTATAAATGCTGCCAGAGGCAGCAACACCCACATCCAGAGAATGAATAAATAATAAGCAAGTACCTGAACTGCTGAGCAAGACACACACAGACACACACAGACACACATCAGCATTTAATCTTTTCCATGTTATTGCAACTCCTCCCCCCGGCCACCCCGCTTTGTGTGAAACATAATTTTCTGTCCCTCACCTTCAGCATCCTCTGTGCTTCCGCCGTGTGGTGTTTTTTGCATCGAATCGTAAGAGAATGTTTTTCACCTCCATGTGCAATGTGCCTTTGCAAAGTTCTGGAGAGAGATGCAGTGTTTTTTGTTGGGGTTCATCCCGAGCAGTTCTGTGACACATGACTCTGTGCTCCACGGGCTTTTCCCAGGGACAAACATTGAGAAAAACGTCAGCTGCAGCTGGAGAATCACCAACTCGATGAAAGCCGCTCTTTGCTCTGCCTGAAACCTGCTGGTCCTCCAGTGCAAATACTTGTTTTCGAACGAAAGGTGCATCCTGCCACATTCCAAGGTCGAGGACTACGTGCTGAGCGATGCAGTTTACACTTTTGACAGATAAAAACAATGGAAATTATAAGACTGTCAAAAGACAGGGAGTGGTATTTGCTCTCTCTCTCTCTTTATTTTTTTTAATTGTTCTGTCTTTCTACTGTATTATTTGCATTCCTCTATTTGCACACTCAGTTGCTTTCACTCTCTATCTCTCTAATTTATTAATTGTATTCCACCTCTATTTGTACACCGGTTGCTCTCTCTGCATTTTATTAATCACATTCCCGCTCCATTTGCACAATGTGTTTCTCCCTCAATTGATTAATTACATTAATCCTCTATTTACACACTAGGTTTCAATCTGTCCCCTCTAATTTACTAATAAAATTCCTCCTGAATTTGGACACTATGGTGCTCTGTCTCTCTCTCTAATTTATTAATTGCATTCCCCTTATATTTATGCACTGGGTTGCTTTCTCTCTCTCGCTATTCATTTTTACACCTCTATTATCACACTGCATTGATCTCCCTCCCTCTCTCTAATTTATAACTTACATTCCTCCTATCTTTGCACACTGGGTTGCTAACTCTGTCTCAATCTAATTCATTATTTGCATTTTTCCTCTACTTTCACACTGGGTTCCTCTCTCTTCCTCCAATTCATTAATGCATTCTTTGCAAATTGGGTTACGCTCTCTCTCAAATTTATGAATTGCATTCCTCCTCTATTTGCACACTGGTTTACTCTCCCTCACTAATTATTTATATTCCACTATTTTCACACTGGGTTGCACTCTCGCTCTAATTTATTAAGTACATTCCTTCTCTATTTCCGCACTGGGTTGCTCTCTCTCATTCATTAATTGCATTCCTCAATATTTGCACAATTGGTTACTCTCTCTCTCCAATTCATTAATAACATTCCTCATCTATTTTCACACTGGGTTAAGCTCTCTCTCTCTCTCCCTAATTTATTAATGACATTCCTCCTCTACATTCACACCGGTTTGCTCTCTCTCTCTCTCTCTAATGCAATAATTACATTCCTCCTCTCTTGTCACACTGGGTCTCTATCTCTCTCTCTCTAATATATTAATCACATTCCTCCTCTATTTTCACACTTGGTTACTCTCTCTCTCCCAAATGTATTAATTACATTCCTCTTATATATTCACAACCGTTTGCTCTCTCTCTCTCTCTAATGTATTAATTAAATTCCTTCTCTATTGTCACACTTGGTTACTCCCTCTCTTTAATTTATTAATCACATCCCTCATATTTCCACACTGGGTTACTCTCTCTCTCTAATATATTATTTGCATTCGTCCTCTATTTTCGCACTGGGTCTCTCTCTTTCCCTAATGTAATAATCACACTCCTCCTCTATTTTCACACTGGGCTGCTCTCTCTCACTCACTCTCTAATTTATTACTAACATTCCTCCTCTATTTCACACTGGTTTGCTCTCTCTCTCTCTCTCATTTATTTATTATGTTCTTCCTCTATTTGCACACTGGATTGCTCTCTCTAACTGATTTATAACATTCCTCCTGTATTTGCAAACTGTGTTGCTCTCTCTCTCCCTAACTCATTATTTGTACTATTCCTCTATTTGCACACTGGGTTACACTCTCTCTCCTTTATTATTTATATTCCACAATTTGCACACTGGGTTGCACTCTCGCTCTAATTTATTAATTACATCCCTCCTCTATTTTCACACTGTGCTGCTCTCTCTCTCGTATTTATTAATTGCATTCCTTCTCTATTTTCACACAGGGTTGCTCTCTCTCATTCATTAATTGCATTCCTCAATACTTGCACAAATGGTTACTCTCTCTCTAATTTATTTATTACATTCCTCATCTATTTTCACACTGGGTTAAGCTCTCTCTCTCTCTCCGTAATTTATTAATGACATTCCTCCTCTATATTCACATCAGTTTGCTCTCTCTCTCTTATGCAATAATTACATTCCTCCTCTATTATCACACTGGGTCTCTCTCTCTCTAATATATGAACCACATTCCTCCTCTTTTTTCAAACTTGGTTACTCTCTCTCTCTCCCAAATATATTAAATACATGCCTCCTCTATTTTCACAGCAGTTTCCTCCCTCTCTCTCTCTAATGTATTAATTAAATTCATTCTCGATTGTCTCACTCGGTTACCCTCTCTCCTTAATTTATTAATCACATCCCTCCTATTTGCACACTGGGTAACTCTCTCTTTCTCTCTAATACATCAATTGCATTCCTCCTCTATTTTCACACTGGGTCTCTCTCTCTCCCTAATGTAATAATCACAATCCTCATATATTTTAACACTGGGCTGTTCTCTCTCGCTCGCTCTCTAATTTATTACTTCCTTGCCTCCTCTATTCCACACTGGTTTGCTCTCTCTCTTTCTCTCATTTATTTATTATGTTCCTCCTCTATTTGGACACTGGATTGCTCTCTAACTGATTTATTACATTCTTCCTGTATTTGCCAACAGTGTTGCTCTCTCTCTCTCCCTAACTCATTATTTGTACTATTCCTCTATGTGCACATTGGGTTACTCTCTCTCTCTCCCTCTAATTTATTAATTGCATTCTTTCTATATTTGCACAGTGGTTTTCTGTCTCTCGCTCCCTCTTATTTATTACATTACATCTAATTGTCCACTCGGCTGCTCTCCCATTTCTTAATTACATCCTCCTCCATTTGCACACTGGGCTGCTCTCACATTTATTAATTACTTTTCTCCAATTACACACTGGGCTGTTATCTCTAATTGATTCATTGCATTCCTCCTCTATTTTCACACTCGGTCACTCTCCCTAATTTATTAATTAATTTCCTCCTCTATTTTCACATTGGGTTACTCTCTCTCTCTAATTTATTAATTAATACCCTCCTCTATTTTCACACTGGGTTACTCGCTCTCTCTAATTTATTAATTAATCTCCTCCTCTATTTGCACACTGGGTTACTCTCTCTCTCTCTCTAATTTATTAATTAATTTCCTCCTCTATTTTCACACTCGGTTACTCTCCCTAATTTATTAATTAATTTCCTCCACTATTTTCACACTGGGTTACTCTCTCTCTCTCTCATTTATTAATAATTTCCTCCTCTATTTTCACAATGGGTTACTCTCACTCTCTTATTTATTAATTTATTTCATCCTGTATTTTCACACTTGGTTAATCTCTCTCTCTAATTTAATAATAAATTTCCTCCTCTATTTTCACACTGGGTTACCCAATCTCTCTCTTATTTATTAATTAATTTCCTCTTCAATTTTCACACTTGGTTGCTCTCTCTCTCTAATTTATTAATTAATTTCCACCTTTATTTTCACACTGGGTTACTCTCTCTAATTTATTAATAAAATTCCTCCTCTATTTGCACACTTGGATGCTCTCTCTCTCTCTAATTTATTAATTAATTACCTCCTTTATTTTCATACTGGGTTACTCTCTCTCTCTCATTCATTAATTTCCTCCTCTATTTTCACACTGGGTTACTCTCTCACACACTCATTTATTATTTAATTTCCTCCTCTATTTTCACACTGGGTTACTCTCTCTCTCTTATTTATTAATTTATTTCATCCTGTATTTTCACACTTGGTTACTCTCTCTCTCTAATTTATTAATAAATTTCCTCCTCTCTTTTCACACTGGGTTACTCTCTCTCTCTCTCTCTCATTTATTAATTCATTTCCTCCTCTATTTTCACACTGGGTTACTCTCTCTCACTAATTTATAAATTAATTTCCTCCTCTATTTTCACACTGGGTTACTCTCTCTAATTTATTAACTATTTTCCTCCTCTATTTTCAAACTGGGTTACTCTCTCTCTCTATAATTTATTAATGAATTTCCTTCTCTATTTTCACACAGGGTTACTCTCTCTCTCTTATTTATTAATTAATTGCCTCCTCTCTTTTCACACTGGGTTACTCTCTCTCTCTAATTTATTAATTAATTTCCTCCTCTATTTTCACATTGGGTTACTCTCTCTCTAATTAATTAATTTCCTCCATAATTTTCACACTGGATTACTCACTCTCCTTCTAAATTATTAATTAATGACCTCCTTTATTTTCACACTGGGTTACTCTCTCTCTATCTCTAATTTATTAATTAATTTCCTCCTCTATTTTCACACTGGGTTACTCTCTCTCTCTAATTTATTAATTAATTTCCCCCTCTATTTTCACACTGTGTTGCTCTCTCTCTCTCTTATTTATTAATTTATTTCATCCTGTATTTTCACACTTGGTTACTCTCTCTCTCTAATTTATTAATAAATTTCCTCCTCTCTTTTCACACTGGGCTACTCTCCCTCTCTCTTATTTATTAATTGATTTCCTCCACTATTTTCACACTGGGTTGCTCTCTCTCTCTCTCTCATTTATTAATTAATTTCCTCCTCTATTTTCACACTGGGTTACTCTCTCTCTCTTATTTAATAATTTATTTCATCCTGTATTTTCACACTTGGTTACTCTCTCTCTCTAATTTATTAATAAATTTCCTCCTCTCTTTTCACACTGGGTTACTCTCTCTCTCTCTCATTTATTAATTAATTTCCTCCTCTATTTTCACACTGGGTTACTCTCTCTCTCACTAATTTATAAATTAATTTCCTCCTCTATTTTCACACTGGGTTACTATCTCTCTCTAATTTATTAATTAATTTCCTCCTCTCTTTTCACACTGGGTTGCTCTCTCTCTCTTATTTATTAATTTATTTCATCCTGTATTTTCACACTGGGTTACTCTCTCTCTCTAATTTATTAATTAATTTCCTCCTCTATTTTCACATTGGGTTACTCTCTCTCTAATTAATTAATTTCCTCCTTTATTTTCACACTGGATTACTCACTCTCTCTCTAAATTATTAATTAATGTCCTCCTTTATTTTCACACTGGTTTACTCTCTCTCTCTTATTTATTAATAAATTTCCTCCTCTATTTTAACACTGTGTTACTCTCTCTCTCTCTCTAATTTCTTAATTAATTTCCTCCTCTATTTTCACACTGGGTTACTCTCTCAGACTCTCATTTATTATTTAATTTCCTCCTCTATTTTCACACTGGGTTACTCTCTCTCTCTTATTTATTAATTTATTTCGTCCTGTATTTTCACACCTGGTTACTCTCTCTCTCTAATTTATTAATAAATTTACTCCTCTCTTTTCACACTGGGTTACTCTCCCTCTCTCTTATTTATTAATTGATTTCCTCCTCTATTTTCACACTGGGTTACTCTCTCTGTCTCTAATTTACTGATTAATTTCCTCCTCTATTTTCACACTGGGTTACTCTCTCTCTCTCTCTCATTTATTAATTAATTTCCTCCTCTATTTTCACACTGGGTTCCTCTCTCTCTCTCTCTCAAATTTATAAATTAATTTCCTCCTCTATTTTCACACTGGGTTACTCTCTCTAATTTATTAACTATTTTCCTCCTCTATTTTCAAACGGTGTTACTCTCTCTCTCTCTAATTTATTAAATAATTTCCTTCTCTATTTTCACACAGGGTTACTCTCTCTCTCTTATTTATTAATTAATTTCCTCCTCTCTTTTCACACTGGGTTACTCTCTCTCTCTAATTTATTAATTAATTTCCTCCTCTATTTTCACACTGGGTTACTCTCTCTCTCTAATTTATTAATTAATTTCCTCCTCTATTTTCACACTGGGTTACTCTCTCTCTAATTAATTAATGTCCTCCTTTATTTTCACACTGGGTTACTCTCTCTCTCTCTCTCTAATTTATTAATTAATTTCCTCCTCTATTTTCACACTGGGTTACTCTCTCTAATTTATTAACTATTTTGCTCCTCTATTTTCACACTGGGTTACACTCTCTCTCTCTAATTTATTAATTAATTTCCTCCTCTATTTTCACACTGGGATAAACTCACTCTCTAATTTATGAATTAATTTCCTCCTCTATTTTCACATTGGGTTACTCTCTCTAATTAATTAATTTCCTCCTTTATTTTCACATGGGATTACTCACTCTCTCTCTAAATTATTAATTAATGTCCTCCTTTATTTTCACACTGGGTTACTCTCTCTATCTCTAATTTATTAATTAATTTCCTCCACTATTTTCACACTGGGTTACTCTCTCTCTAATTTATTAATTAATTTTCCCCTCTATTTTCACACTGTGTTACACTCTCTCTCTCTAATTTATTAATTAATTTCCTCCTCTATTTTCACACTGGGTTTCTCTCTCTCTCTAATTTATTAATTAATTTCATCCTCTATTTTCACACTGGGTTACTCTCTCTCTCTCTTATTTATTAATTAATTTCCTCCTCTATTTTCACACTGTGTTACTCTCTCTCTCTCTAATTTATTAATTAATTTCCTCCTCTATTTTCAGACTGGTTTACTCTCTCTCTCTCTTATTTATTAATTAATGTCCTCCTCTATTTTAACACTGTGTTACTCTCTCTCTCTAATTTCTTAATTTCCTCCTCTATTTTCACACTGTGTTACTCTCTCTCTAATTTATTAATTAATTTCCTCCACTATTTTCACAATGTGTTACTCTCTCTCTCTCTAATTTATTAATTAATTTCCTCCTCTATATTAACACTGGGTTACTCTCGCTCTAATTAATTAATTTCCTCCTTTATTTTCAGACTGGATTACTCACTCTCTCTCTAAATTATTAATTAATGTCCTCCTTTATTTTCACACTGGGTTACTCTCTCTCTCTCTCTCAAATTTATTAATTAATTTCCTCCTCTATTTTCACACTGGGTTACTCTCTCTAATTTATTAACTATTTTCCTCCTCTATTTTCACACTGGGTTACTCTCTCTCTCTCTAATTTATTAATTAATTTCCTTCTCCATTTTCACACAAGGTTACTCTCTCTCTCTTATTTATTAATTAATTTCCTCCTCTCTTTTCACACTGGGTTACTCTCTCTAATTTATTAATTAATTTCCTCCTCTATTTTCACACTGGGTTATACGCTCTCTCTAATTTATTAATTAATTTCCTCCTCTATTTTCACATTGGGTTACTCTCTCTAATTAATTAATTTCCTCCTTTATTTTCACACTGGATTACTCACTCTCTCTCTAAATTATTAATTAATGTCCTCCTCTATTTTCACACTGGGTTACTCTCTCTCTATCTCTAATTTATTAATTAATTTCCTCCACTATTTTCACACTGGGTTGCTCTCTCTCTCTCTAATTTATTAATTAATTACCTCCTTTATTTTCATACTGGGTTACTCTCTCTCTCTCATTCATTAATTAATTTCCTCCTCTATTTTCACACTGGGTTACTCTCTCACACACTCATTTATTATTTAATTTCCTCCTCTATTTTCACACTGGGTTACTCTCTCTCTCTTATTTATTAATTTATTTCATCCTGTATTTTCACACTTGGTTACTCTCTCTCTCTAATTTATTAATAAATTTCCTCCTCTCTTTTCACACTGGGTTACTCTCTCTCTCTCTCTCTCATTTATTAATTAATTTCCTCCTCTATTTTCACACTGGGTTACTCTCTCTCACTAATTTATAAATTAATTTCCTCCTCTATTTTCACACTGGGTTACTCTCTCTAATTTATTAACTATTTTCCTCCTCTATTTTCAAACTGGGTTACTCTCTCTCTCTATAATTTATTAATGAATTTCCTTCTCTATTTTCACACAGGGTTACTCTCTCTCTCTTGTTTATTAATTAATTGCCTCCTCTCTTTTCACACTGGGTTACTCTCTCTCTCTAATTTATTAATTAATTTCCTCCTCTATTTTCACATTGGGTTACTCTCTCTCTAATTAATTAATTTCCTCCATAATTTTCACACTGGATTACTCACTCTCCTTCTAAATTATTAATTAATGACCTCCTTTATTTTCACACTGGGTTACTCTCTCTCTATCTCTAATTTATTAATTAATTTCCTCCTCTATTTTCACACTGGGTTACTCTCTCTCTCTAATTTATTAATTAATTTCCCCCTCTATTTTCACACTGTGTTGCTCTCTCTCTCTCTTATTTATTAATTTATTTCATCCTGTATTTTCACACTTGGTTACTCTCTCTCTCTAATTTATTAATAAATTTCCTCCTCTCTTTTCACACTGGGTTACTCTCCCTCTCTCTTATTTATTAATTGATTTCCTCCACTATTTTCACACTGGGTTGCTCTATCTCTCTCTCTCAATTATTAATTAATTTCCTCCTCTATTTTCACACTGGGTTACTCTCTCTCTCTTATTTAATAATTTATTTCATCCTGTATTTTCACACTTGGTTACTCTCTCTCTCTAATTTATTAATAAATTTCCTCCTCTCTTTTCACACTGGGTTACTCTCTCTCTCTCTCATTTATTAATTAATTTCCTCCTCTATTTTCACACTGGGTTACTCTCTCTCTCACTAATTTATAAATTAATTTCCTCCTCTATTTTCACACTGGGTTACTATCTCTCTCTAATTTATTAATTAATTTCCTCCTCTCTTTTCACACTGGGTTGCTCTCTCTCTCTTATTTATTAATTTATTTCATCCTGTATTTTCACACTGGGTTACTCTCTCTCTCTAATTTATTAATTAATTTCCTCCTCTATTTTCACATTGGGTTACTCTCTCTCTAATTAATTAATTTCCTCCTTTATTTTCACACTGGATTACTCACTCTCTCTCTAAATTATTAATTAATGTCCTCCTTTATTTTCACACTGGTTTACTCTCTCTCTCTTATTTATTAATAAATTTCCTCCTCTATTTTAACACTGTGTTACTCTCTCTCTCTCTCTAATTTCTTAATTAATTTCCTCCTCTATTTTCACACTGGGTTACTCTCTCAGACTCTCATTTATTATTTAATTTCCTCCTCTATTTTCACACTGGGTTACTCTCTCTCTCTTATTTATTAATTTATTTCGTCCTGTATTTTCACACCTGGTTACTCTCTCTCTCTAATTTATTAATAAATTTACTCCTCTCTTTTCACACTGGGTTACTCTCCCTCTCTCTTATTTATTAATTGATTTCCTCCTCTATTTTCACACTGGGTTACTCTCTCTGTCTCTAATTTACTGATTAATTTCCTCCTCTATTTTCACACTGGGTTACTCTCTCTCTCTCTCTCATTTATTAATTAATTTCCTCCTCTATTTTCACACTGGGTTCCTCTCTCTCTCTCTCTCAAATTTATAAATTAATTTCCTCCTCTATTTTCACACTGGGTTACTCTCTCTAATTTATTAACTATTTTCCTCCTCTATTTTCAAACGGTGTTACTCTCTCTCTCTCTAATTTATTAAATAATTTCCTTCTCTATTTTCACACAGGGTTACTCTCTCTCTCTTATTTATTAATTAATTTCCTCCTCTCTTTTCACACTGGGTTACTCTCTCTCTCTAATTTATTAATTAATTTCCTCCTCTATTTTCACACTGGGTTACTCTCTCTCTCTAATTTATTAATTAATTTCCTCCTCTATTTTCACACTGGGTTACTCTCTCTCTAATTAATTAATTTCCTCCTTTATTTTCACACTGGATTACTCATTCTCTCTCTAAATTATTAATTAATGTCCTCCTTTATTTTCACACTGGGTTACTCTCTCTCTCTCTCTCTAATTTATTAATTAATTTCCTCCTCTATTTTCACACTGGGTTACTCTCTCTAATTTATTAACTATTTTGCTCCTCTATTTTCACACTGGGTTACACTCTCTCTCTCTAATTTATTAATTAATTTCCTCCTCTATTTTCACACTGGGATAAACTCACTCTCTAATTTATGAATTAATTTCCTCCTCTATTTTCACATTGGGTTACTCTCTCTAATTAATTAATTTCCTCCTTTATTTTCACATGGGATTACTCACTCTCTCTCTAAATTATTAATTAATGTCCTCCTTTATTTTCACACTGGGTTACTCTCTCTATCTCTAATTTATTAATTAATTTCCTCCACTATTTTCACACTGGGTTACTCTCTCTCTAATTTATTAATTAATTTTCCCCTCTATTTTCACACTGTGTTACACTCTCTCTCTCTAATTTATTAATTAATTTCCTCCTCTATTTTCACACTGGGTTTCTCTCTCTCTCTAATTTATTAATTAATTTCATCCTCTATTTTCACACTGGGTTACTCTCTCTCTCTCTTATTTATTAATTAATTTCCTCCTCTATTTTCACACTGTGTTACTCTCTCTCTCTCTAATTTATTAATTAATTTCCTCCTCTATTTTCAGACTGGTTTACTCTCTCTCTCTCTTATTTATTAATTAATGTCCTCCTCTATTTTAACACTGTGTTACTCTCTCTCTCTAATTTCTTAATTTCCTCCTCTATTTTCACAGTGTTACTCTCTCTCTAATTTATTAATTAATTTCCTCCACTATTTTCACAATGTGTTACTCTCTCTCTCTCTAATTTATTAATTAATTTCCTCCTCTATATTAACACTGGGTTACTCTCGCTCTAATTAATTAATTTCCTCCTTTATTTTCAGACTGGATTACTCACTCTCTCTCTAAATTATTAATTAATGTCCTCCTTTATTTTCACACTGGGTTACTCTCTCTCTCTCTCTCAAATTTATTAATTAATTTCCTCCTCTATTTTCACACTGGGTTACTCTCTCTAATTTATTAACTATTTTCCTCCTCTATTTTCACACTGGGTTACTCTCTCTCTCTCTAATTTATTAATTAATTTCCTTCTCCATTTTCACACAAGGTTACTCTCTCTCTCTTATTTATTAATTAATTTCCTCCTCTCTTTTCACACTGGGTTACTCTCTCTAATTTATTAATTAATTTCCTCCTCTATTTTCACACTGGGTTATACGCTCTCTCTAATTTATTAATTAATTTCCTCCTCTATTTTCACATTGGGTTACTCTCTCTAATTAATTAATTTCCTCCTTTATTTTCACACTGGATTACTCACTCTCTCTCTAAATTATTAATTAATGTCCTCCTCTATTTTCACACTGGGTTACTCTCTCTCTATCTCTAATTTATTAATTAATTTCCTCCACTATTTTCACACTGGGTTACTCTCTCTCTCTAATTTATTAATTAATTTCCCCCTCTGTTTTCACACTGTGTAACACTCTCTCGCTCTAATTTATTAATTAATTTCCTCCTCTATTTTCACGCTGGGTTTCTCTCTCTCTCTCTAATTTATTAATTAATTTCCTCCTCTATTTTCACACTGGGTTACTCTCTCTCTCTCTTATTTATTAATTAATTTCCTCCTCTATTTTCACACTGTGTTACTCTCTCTCTCTCTAATTTATTAATTAATTTCCTCCTCTATTTTCACACTGGTTTACTCTCTCTCTAATTTCTTAATTAATTTCCTCCTCTATTTTCACACTGGGTTACTCTCTCACACTCTCATTTATTATTTAATTTCCTCCTCTATTTTCGCACTGGGTTACTCTCTCTCTCTTATTTATTAATTTATTTCGTCCTGTATTTTCACACTTGGTTGCTCTCTCTCTCTAATTTATTAATAAATTTCCTCCTCTCTTTTCACACTGGGTTACTCTCCCTCTCTCTTATTTATTAATTGATTTCCACCTCTATTTTCACACTGGGTTACTCTGTCTCTAATTTATTGATTAATTTCCTCCTCTATTTTCACACTTGGTAACTCTCTCTCTATCTCTCATTTATTAATTAATTCCCTCCTCTATTTTCACACTGAGTTCCTCTCTCTCTCTCTCTAATTTATAAATTAATTTCCTCCTCTATTTTCACACTGGGTTACTCTCTCTAATTTATTAACTATTTTCCTCCTCTATTTTCACACGGTGTTACTCTCTCTCTCTAATTTATTAAATAATTTCCATCTCTATTTTCACACAGGGTTACTCTCTCTCTCTTATTTATTAATTAATTTCCTCCTCTCTTTTCACACTGGGTTACTCTCTCTCTCTAATTTATTAATTAATTTCCTCCTCTATTTTCACACTGGGTTACTCTCTCTCTCTAATTTATTAATTAATTTCGTCCTCTATTTTCACACTGGGTTACTCTCTCTCTAATTAATTAATTTCCTCCTTTATTTTCACACTGGATTACTCACTCTCTCTCTAAATTATTAATTAATGTCCTCCTTTATTTTCACACTGGGTTACTCTCTCTCTCTCTAATTTATTAATTAATTTCCTCCTCTATTTTAACACTGGGTTACTCAATCTCTAATTTATTAATTAATTCCCTCCTCTATTTTCACACTGATTTACGCTCTCTCTCTCTTATTTCTTAATTAATTTCCTCCTCTATTTTCGCAGTGTTACTCTCTCTCTCTCTAATTTATTAATTAATTTGCCCTTCTATTTTCACACTGGGTTACTCTCTCTCTAATTAATTAATTAATTTCCTCCACTATTTTCACACTCCGTTACTCTCTCTCTCTAATTTATTAATTATTTTCCTCCTCTATTTTCACACTGGGATACTCTCTCTCTCTCTTATTTATTAATTAATTTCCTCCACTATTTTCACACTGTGTTACTCTCTCTCTTTAATTTATTAAGTAATTTTCTCCTCTATTTTCACACTGGGTTACTCTCTCTCTAATTAATTAATTTCCTCCTTTATTTTCACACTGTATTACTCACGCTCTCTCTAAATTAATTAATTACTCTCTCTCTATCTCTACTTTATTAATTAATTTCCTCCTCTATTTTCACACTGGGTTACTCTGTCTCTCTCTTATTTATTAATTAATTTCCCCCTCTATTATCACACTGTGTTACTCTCTATCTAATTTATTAATTAATTTCCTCCTCTATTTTCACACTGGTTTACTCTCTCTCTCTCTTATTTATTAATTAATTTCCTCCTCTATTTTAACACTGTGTTACTCTCTCTCTCTCTAATTTCTAAATTAATTTCCTCCTCTATTTTCAAACTGTGTTACTCTCTCTCTCTCTCTAATTTATTAATTAATTTCCTCCTCTATATTAACACTGGGTTACTCTTGCTCTCACTCTCTAATTTATAACTTAATTTCCTCCTCTATTTTCACACTGGGTTACTCTCTCACATTCTCATTTATTATTTAATTTCCTCCTCTATTTTCACACTGGGTTACACTCTCTCTCTTATTTATTAATTTATTTCGTCCTGCATTTTCACACTTGGTTACTCTCTCTCTCTAATTTATTAATAAATTTCCTCCTCTCTTTTCATACTGGGTTACTCTCCCTCTCTCTTATTTATTAATTGATTTCCTCCTCTATTTTCACACTGGGTTACTGTCTCTGTCTCTAATTTATTGATTAATTTCCTCCTCTATTTTCACACTGGGTTACTCTCTCTCTCTCTCTCATTTATTAATTAATTTCATCCTCTATTTTCCACTGGGTTACTCTCTCTCTCTCTCTCTTATTTATTAATTAATTTCCTCCTCTATTTTCACACTGTGTTACTCTCTCTCGCTCTAATTTATTAATTAATTTCCTCCTCTATTTTCACACTGGTTTACGCTCTCTCTCTCTTATTTCTTAATTAAGTTCCTCCTCCATTTTCACACTGGGTTACTCTCTCTCTCTAATTTATTAATTATTTTCCTCCTCTATTTTCACACTGGGTTACTCTCTCTCTCTCTTATTTATTAATTAATTTCCTCCACTATTTTCACACTGTGTTACTCTCTCTCTCTAATTTATTAATTATTTTCCACCACTGTTTTCACACTGTGTTACTCACTCTCTCTAATTTATTAATTAATTTCCTTCTCTATTTTCACACAGGGTTACTCTCTCTCTCTTATTTATTAATTAATTTTCTCCTCTCTTTTCACACTGGGTTACTCTCTCTCTAATTTATTAATTAATTTCCTCCTCTCTTTTCACACTGGGTTACTCTATCTCTCTAATTTATTAATTAATTTCCTCGTCTATTTTCACACTGTGTTACTCTCTCTCTAGTTAATTAATTTCCTCCTTTATTTTCACACTGGATTACACACTCTCTCTCTAAATAATTAATTAATGTCCTCCTTTATTTTCACACTGGGTTACTATCTCTCTGTCTCTAATTTATTAATTAATTTCCTCCTCTATTTTCTCACTGGGTTACTCTCTCTCTCTAATTTATTAATTAATTTCCGCCTCTATTTTCACACTGTGTTACTCTCTCTCTCTCTAATTTATAAATTAATTTCCTCCTCTATTTTCACACCGGGTTACTCTCTCTCTCTCTAATTTATTAATTAATTTCCTTCTCCATTTTCACACAGGGTTACTCTCTCTCTCTTATTGATTAATTAATTTCCTCCGCTCTTTTCACACTGGGTTACTCTCTCTCTCTCTAATTTATTAATTAATTTCCTCCGCTATTTTCACACTGGGCTACTCTCTCTCTCTCTTATTTATTAATTAATTTCCTCCTCTATTTTCACACTGTGTTACTCTCTCTCTCTAATTTATTAATTATTTTCCTTCTCTATTTGCACTCTGGGTTACTCTCTCTCTCTAATTTATTAATTAATTTCCTCCACTATTTTCACATTGCGTTACTCTCTCTCTCATATTTATTTATTTATTTCATCCTTTATTTTCACACTTGGTTACTCTCTCTCTCTAATTTATTAATAAATTTCCTCCTCTCTTTTCACACTGGGTTACTCTCCCTCTCTCTTATTTATTAATTGATTTCCTCCTCTATTTTCACACTGGGTTACTCTCTCTGTCTCTAATTTATTGATTAATTTCCTCCTCTATTTTCACACTGTGTTACTCTCTCTCTCTCTCTCATTTATTAATTAATTTCCTCCTCTATTTTCACACTGGGTTCCTCTCTCTCTCTCTAATTTATAAATTAATTTCCTCCATTATTTTCACACTGGGTTACTCTCTCTAATTTATTAACTATTTTCCTCCTCTATTTTCACACTGGGTTACTCTCGCTCTCTCTAATTTAATAATTAATTTCCTTCTCTATTTTCACACAGGGTTACTCTCTCTCTTATTTATTAATTAATTTCCTCCTCTCTTTTCACACTGGGTTACTCTCTCTCTCTAATTTATTAATTAATTTCCTCCTCTCATTTCAGACTGGGTTAACCTCTCTCTCTATAATTTATTAATTAAGTTCCTCCTCTATTTTCACACTGGGTTACTCTCTCTCTAATTAATTAATTCCTCCTTTATTTTCACACTGGATTACTCACTCTCTCTCTAAATAATTAATTAATGTCCTCCTTTATTTTCACACTGGGTTACTCTCTCTCTATCTCTAATTTATTAATTAATTTCCTCCTCTATTTTCACACTCGGTTACTCTCTCTCTCTAATTTATTAATTAATTTCCTCCTCTATTTTCACACTCGGTTACTCTCTCTCTCTAATTTATTAATTAATTTCCTCCTCTATTTTCACACTGGGTTACTCTCTCTCTCTTATTTATTAATTAATTTCCTCCTCTATTTTCACACTGTGTTACTCTCTCTCTAATTTATTAATTAATTTCCTCCACTATTTTCACACTGGGTTACTCTCTCTCTAAATTATTAATTAATTTCCTCCACTAGTTTCACACTGTGTTACTCTCTCTCTGTAATTTATTAATTATTTTCCTCCTCTATTTTCGCACTGGGATACTCTCTCTATCTATTATTTATTAATTAATTTCCTCCTCTATTTTCACACTGTGTTACTCTCTCTCTCTCTAATTTATTAATTAATTTCCTCCTCTGTTAGCACACTGGATTACTCTCTCTCTAATTTATTAATTAATTCCCTCCACTATTTTCACACTGTGTTACTCTCTCTCTCTAATTTATTAATTATTTTCCTCCTCTATTTTCACACTGGGTTACTCTCTCTCTCTCTCTAATTTATTAATTAATTTCCTCCTCTATTTTCACACTGGGTTACTCTCTCTCTAATTTATTAATTAATTTACATGACTATTTTCACACTGTGTTACTCTCTCTCTCTAATTTATTAATTATTTTCCTCCTCTATTTTCACTTTGGGTTACTCTCTCTCTCTCTTATTTATTAATTAATTTCCTCCACTATTTTCACACTGTGTTACTCTCTCTCTCTAATTTATTAATTATTTTCCTCCCCTATTTTCACTCTGGGTTACTCTCTCTCTCTAATTTATTAATTAATTTCCTCCTATATTTTCACACTGGGTTACTCTCTCTCTCTCTAATTTATTAATTAATTTCCTCCTCTATGTTAACACTGGGTTACTCTCGCTCTCACTCTCTAATTTATTAATTAATTTCCTCCTCTATTTTCAAACTGGGTTTTCTCTCTCTCTCTCTAATTTATTAATTAATTTCATCCCCATATTCACACTGGCTTACTCTCTCTCTAAGTTATTAATTAATTTCCTCCTCTATTTTCACACTGGGTTACTCTCTCTATATCTAACTTATTAATTAATTTCCTCCTCTATTTTCACACTGGGTTACTCTCTCTCTCTCTCATTTATTAATTAATTTCCTCCTCTATTTTCACACTGGGTTACTCTCTCTCTCTCTAATTTATAAATTAATTTCCTCCTCTATTTTCATACTGGGTCACACTCTCTTTCTCTCTCTCTAATTTATTAATTAATTTCCTCCTTTATTTTCACACTGGGTTACTCTCTCTAATTTATTAATAAATTTCCTCCTCTATTTTCACACTGGGTTATCCACTCCCTCTCTTATTTATTAATTAATTTCCTCTTCTATTTTCACACTTGGTTGCTCTCTTTCTCTAATTTATTAATTAATTTCCTCCTTTATTTTCATACTGGGTTACTCTCTCTCTCTCATTTATTAATTAATTTCCTCCTCTATTTTCACACTGGGTTACTCTCTCACACTCTCATTTATTATTTAATTTCCTCCTCTATTTTCACACTGGGTTACTCTCTCTCTCTTATTTATTAATGTATTTCATCCTGTATTTTCACACTTGGTTACTCTCTCTCTCTAATTTATTAATAAATTTCCTCCTCTCTTTTCACACTGGGTTACTATCCCTCTCTCTTATTTATTAATTAATTTACTCCTCTATTTTCACACTGGGTTACTCTCTCCGTCTCTAATTTATTGATTAATTTCCTCCTCTATTTTCACACTGGGTTACTCTCTCTCTCTCTCATTTATTAATTAATTTCCTCCTCTATTTTCACACTGGGTTACTCTCTCTCTAATTTATAAATTAATTTCCTCCTCTATTTTCACACTGGGTTACTCTCTCTCGCTCTAATTTATTAATTAATTTCCTTCTCTATTTTCACACTGGGTTACTCTCTCTCTCTTATTTATTAATTAATTTCCTCCTCTCTTTTCACACTGGGTTACTCTCTCTCTCTAATTTATTAATTAATTTCCTCCTCTATTTTCACACTGCCTCATTCTCTCTTTCTCTCTCTCTAATTTATTAATTAATTTAATCCTTTATTTTCACAATGGGTTAATCTCTACATCTCTCTCTCTAATTTACGGATTAATTTCCTCCTCTATTTTCACACTGGATTACTCTCACTCTCTAATTTATTAATAAATTTCCTCCTCTCTTTTCACACTGGGTTACTATCCCTCTCTCTTATTTATTAATTAATTTACTCCTCTATTTTCACACTGGGTTACTCTCTCCGTCTCTAATTTATTGATTAATTTCCTCCTCTATTTTCACACTGGGTTACTCTCTCTCTCTCTCATGTATTAATTAATTTCATCCTCTATTTTCACACTGGGTTACTCTCTCAATCTCTAATTTATAAATTAATTTCCTCCTCTATTTTCACACTGGGTTACTCTCTCTAATTTATTAACTATTTTCCTCCTCTATTTTCGCACTGGGTTACTCTCTCTCTCTCTACTTTATTAATTAATTTCCTTCTCTATTTTCACACTGGGTTACTCTCTCTCTCTCATTTATTAATTAATTTCCTCCTCTCTTTTCACACTGGGTTACTCTCTCTCTCTAATTTATTAATTAATTTCCTCCTCTATTTTCACACTGGGTTACTCTCTCTCTAATTGATTAATTAATTTCCTCCTTTATTTTCACACTGGATTACTCACTCTCTCTCTATATTATTAATTAATGTCCTCCTTTATTTTCACACTGGGTTACTCTCTCTCTCTCTCATTTATTAATTGATTTCCTCCTCTATTTTCAAACTGGGTCATTCTCTCTCTCTAATTTATTAATTAATTTCCTCCTCTATTTTCACAATGGGTTAATCTCTACATCTCTCTCTAATTTACGAATTAATTTCCTCCTCTATTTTCACACTGGATTACTCTCTCTCTCTAATTTATTAATTCATTTCCTCCGCTATTTTCATACTGGGTCACACTCTCTTTCTCTCTCTCTAATTTATTAATTAATTTCCTCCTTTATTTTCACACTTGGTTACTCTCTCTAATTTATTAATAAATTTCCTCCTCTATTTTCACACTGGGTTACCCACTCTCTCTCTAATTTATTAATTAATTTCCTCCTCTATTTTCACACTGGGTTACTCTCTCTCTAATTGATTAATTAATGTCCTCCTTTATTTTCACACTGGATTACTCACTGTCTCTATATATTATTAATTAATATCCTCCTTTATTTTCACACTGGGTTACTCTCTCTCTATCTCTAATTTATTAATTAATTTCCTCCTCTATTTTCACACTGTGTTACTCTCTCTAATTTATTAATTAATTTGCTCCTCTATTTTCACACTGTGTTACTCTCTCTCTCTAATTTATTAATTATTTTCCTCCTCTATTTTCACACTGGGTTACTCTCTCTCTCATTTATTAATTGATTTCCTCATCTATTTTCACACTGGGTCACTCTCTCTCTCTAATTTATTAATTAATTTCCTCCTCTATTTTCACAATGGGTTAATCTCTCCATCTCTCTCTCTAATTTACGAATTAATTTCCTCCTCTATTTTCACACTGGGTTACTCTCTCTCTCTAATTTATTAATTCATTTCCTCCTCTATTTTCACACTGGGTTACTCTCTTTCTCTCTCTCTAATTTATTAATTAATTTCCTCCCCTATTTTCACACTGGGTTACTCTCTCTCTCTCTCTCTCTCTAATTTATTTATTAATTTCCTCCTCTATTTTCACTCCGTGTTGTTCTCTACCTCTGGTGACCATGGGAATCTTGGCTGCGCGCGCAGCTCCTTCCCTCTTGGGATCAGTCGCCCGCATTGACGACAAATGCGACAGAAGTCCCGCCCTTTTCTGCCGTCGCCCCTGGAGATCGCCTCTTCCGGTCCCAGGCTTACCTAAGATGGCGGCGGTGGTGATCCGGTCTGGAGTCGGGCGGCGCGTGCAGGGTGCGGACTATCTCCCCCTGCACCGCGGGGAGAGGCCCAGGCTCTTTTTGAGGCCTGGTCCCGGAGGCAGCCTCTGTCGGGGCCTCAGAGGGAGGATTATCCAATAAGTGATAGAAATTAGCCGGAGGGCAACCGAAAATCGTCAATTAACCATTAACATCCCCTAAACTCAAATGTTCCAAAATACTAATTAATTCCCCCAAATATTAACATAATCCAACATTCAGCAATTTCCCTGAGGAATCCTGATACTTTCTATCAGATAATTACAATTCAAAGCTTCAATTCATCATTTGGCGGGTTTCATTTCAATATTAAATTCATATCAATTCAATATCTATTGAATTCCAATCACATTTAAACAGATTTAATGTTAATATTTGTATAAAACTTACATTTACCTCAATTGAACAGTTTTAATTATCATATTTAGTTTAAATTTGTGTTTGTTCTGTGAATTAACCTATTAATTTAACTGCAACATTTAAGGCTCATTGATCAGTTTGTCCAAACTGGTGTTTTTTTCACTCTGTCGATTAACACATTTAATCATCTCATTGAAACATGTTTGTTTGATCTGTCAATTGAGATTTTTAATGTTTATATTTACTTCGTCTAATATTGTGTTAATATCAGTTCACACATTCAGCCTAAACTCGAGTTTGTTCAATCAGTTAACTTGTTAAATAAAATGTTTTCCTTTTTCTAAACTGACATTTGTCCTGTCAGTTAACATATGTAATAATTAGATTTAATTTATCTAAACTGACTTTGGTGGTTCTGTTCTTGAACCTCTTTTGCTTTTGTGTTCAAGTTGTCTAAACGTGTGTCTTGTCTGCCATTTAATATAGTTATTACCAGAATTAAATTTAGCTAAACTCGTTCTGTTTCCACAAAGATTAACACAGTCATCACATTTAAAACGTGCTTGTTGTGTCAATTAACGTACCTGATCTTAATATTTAATTTATCTAAACTTGCATTTGAATCAATTGGCAGATGTAATAATCATATTTCATTTAAACTTGCATTTGTTCTGTTCATTTAATTTAATATCTGTTGATAGGTTGTTTAATGTTCATAAATATAAAACCATGTCCCATCTCTTGTGACACAGTCACATGAGGGGACATTTTTAAATACATTTTGAAACCTTTAGTTCATTAATTAGAATTGTTTCATTTTCAAATTTAATATATTGTGGCTGATTTAATTAATCTTCATATTTCTGTCAATTAAAAAAAATCACTTTTACTTCTTAAAAACTTGTGGTTGTTCTGCCCCTTAACACATGGTAATAATATTCCATTTGCCTAAACTTGTGTACCTTCTGCCAATTAATAATCTTTCAGCAGATTTATTCAATTTTGATATTGAATTTAATATATTTTGCTATTGATCTATATTAATCAGTAAACAACAGCTCATTCTAAATAAAAAACAGTTTGCATTTAATAATAACTTGGATTCATATTTAAAAGCATTTAATTTTTTTTAAACATGTGTTTGTTCTGTCAATCACAAATTCTCAAATAACTGATCTGTTAGTCTTGATATGATTGTAATGGTTTGTAAGAATTAGCATAGCTTAAATAATAACTCGACTGCAATTTTAATAACCGTAGTTATGAAAATTTGTGTTGTTCCAATAAATTAGCACAAGTTACTCTTTATTACCCTGGCTAAATCTTTAATAATCGGAAAACATTTGCAAAATATATGGAATAACTTAGCTTAATAGCAATAACATAACTGATGTAAACTTCCCTTTTTTCTGCCTAAGTAATACGTCAGGTATTCACTATTTATAACTAATTGATCAAAATTCGCGTTTGTTCTCGAAATCAACATATTCATTAAATAGTCCATTATTACTCTTTCCCTGTCTGTAACTATCAATAGTCAAGCAGCAATCTAAATATTTAATGCTTTATGTACATGTTTACGAATCGTATTGAATACTTAATAATCATATTTAACCTTTGTGTTCATGAAATATTTATTATTCTGCATAGACCTGTGCTAATCACTAAATAATCTGGAAATATTTGTGCAGTCTAAATAATAATTTCACTTGTTATTTTAATAATCATAGTTAATTTCTTTAAACTTGTGTTCCTTTAATATATTAACACATGCAAATTAACTCTCTACTACAGTGATTACTTTGGAATAATTAATCATCACCCGCGCTAACTAAATATTCAATGTTTGGACCATCAAACGTTTTGGCTAAATATTTAATAATTAATCATCCTATTTAGGAATATGGGTGTTCAATAAATTATTCCGAATCAATCAGTAATAATAATCTAACAAACAAAATACTTTAATATTTCGGTGAACGTTTAATAATTTAGCGAAAAGTTTAAAAAATCAATCTCCACCTTTGTTGAGGTATGTTTAAAAAATTATCTTAATGATCGGGCAATGATGCGGAAGAATTTTTCTGTATTTACTTAACATAGTTAATTCAGAAATAAATAATTAATCTCTTTATCCTTTAACAGATCTCGGCAAACCAAATCCAATCATATCATAATTGTACCTATTAATTATTAAATCCAATTATAGGATAATCAGTGAATAATCCTAGTATTTTCAGAGATTATCTTGAATTGGTAATTAATAACCAATGGTTAACCTAAATAACCAGCCTCCAATGAGCGTCATTCCACCAAATTATAATTAAAATTTGTTATTCTAATTCGTTAAGAAGCTCATTAAATAAGCATCAATTAAGAGAAATCGGCTTTCAATGATAACAAATAATTCATGAATTGTAGAGACAATTATTGAGCGAATGATTAATTTGAAAATCAGCACTTCAAGCGAAGTAGTGAATTTAAAGTCATCGTTTACCAATCGACGTGAAATTCATCTCAAGTACATTGGCAGCGATAATCCTTCATTGCAAAGTGAGGCACAGGGCTTGGTTCAGTCGAAACCCGATTTAGTCCAGGCGATTGCGGATATAGAAGAATAATCCCCTCCTTTGCTTTGGACTAATTTATATTTCTGTCAAACAGGGAGTGTGGGTGAGGCAAAGAAAACTGGAGTGAAGAATGTGGAGCCAATTGTAAAAGGAGCGCTGGGACAATCGGTCTGAACTGATTGGAATATCAGCCCAGCGGGTGTTGCAGAGGAGGAGAGTTATCCCTACATGGCGGATGATGATGTTTGGTATAGACGGAGGCAGCGGGAGGACGACAGCTCGCTGGAGGAGCGCTCACGGGGTCAGCCGAGAGGCAGGTTGAGTTGGAGAGACAGGAACACGCGGCCGGAGCTGGATGATGACCAGATGAGTGCAGAGGAGACCAATGACTCGCCGACCGAGAGCCAGGAAGGTATGGACACCAGTCGAGGTTGTGTGGCTTCACTCTGTATCTAAACCCGTGCAGTACCTGTCCTGGGAGTGTTTGATGGGGACAGTGTAGAAGGAGCTTTATTCTGTATCTAACCCCGTGCTGTACCTGTCCTGGGAGTGTTTGATGGGGACAGTGTAGAAGGAGCTTTATTCTGTATCTAACCCCGTGCTGTACCTGTCCTGGGAGTGTTTGATGGGGACAGTGTAGAAGGAGCTTTATTCTGTATCTAGCCCCGTGCTTTACCTGTCCTGGGAGTGTTTGATGGAGACAGTGTAGAGGGAGCTTTACGCTGTATCTTACCCCGTGTTGAACTGCCCTGGGAGTGTTTGATGAGGACGGTGTAGAGGGAGCTTTACTCTGTATCTAACACCGTGCTGTACCTGTCCTGGGAGTGTTTGATGGCGACAGTGTAGATCGCTGTTAGTTTTGTGTATGAAGCAGTTGGCATTCCAATCCTTCCACATCCATCAGTGATGCTCCTATTCCTCTTCCCGGAGCTGAGCTTTCCTTTGACTGTGTCTTTGCAGAGACATCCCGGCAGGTGTTATGTGGGAACGGGTGGAAGAAGCTTGCAATTGGTTCACTAGCTATTGCTGCTGTCTGTGCAATCATCGCCGTTATCTTGTACCGTGAAGGTAAGGCCAGCTATATCACTGAGGCGATAAGGGTGAGCAGGGCAGAGCGAGGGTGCATGAGGCACAGACACACACACTGATCTGGGCAGGGAGAGAGAACAGGGCAGAGATACAGTCAGTGGGCAGGACAGAGAGAGCAAATGGGACACATATGGTGAATGAATGGGTCAGAGATACAGACTAAGCAAGCGGGACACGGAGAGAGATGGAAAGCTGGGTAGATATTTTCTTCTTAACGCAATTATGCGATGTGGGTATCGCTGGCCAGATCCAGCATTTATTGTGCACCCCTCATTGTCCTAGAGAAGGTGGTACTGAGCGGCCTTGTTGAACTACTGCAGTCCATGTGGTCTAGGTACCCCCACAATGCTGTTAGGGATTGAGTTCTAGGTATTTGACCCAGTGACAGTGAAGGAAGGAGTGATATATTTCCAAGTCAGGATGGTGAGTGGCTTGGAGGGGAACTTCAAGTTGTTGGTGTTCCCATGTATGTGCTGGCCTTGTCTTTCTAGATGGTTGTGGGTTTGGAAGGTGCTGTCTAAGGAACCTCGGTGAGTTTCTGCAGTGCATCTTCTACATGGTACACACTGCTGTGCATCAGCGGAGGAGGGAGTGAATGTTTGTGGACGTGGTGCCAATCAATTGGGCTGTTTTTTCATGGACGATGTTTAGCTTCTTGAGTGTTGTGGGAGCTGCACTCATCCAGGCAAGTGGAGAGTATTCCATCACACCCCTGACTTAGATGGTGGACTGGCTTTGGGGAGTCAGGAAGTGAGTTACTCGCTGCAGGATTCCCAGCCTCTGACCTACACTTTTAACCACTGTTTTTCTGGCAAGTCCAGCTCAGTTTCTGCTCAATCTTAGCCCCCAGGATGTTGATAATGGGGGATTCAGCAATGCTGATGCCAGTGAAGACAAGGGGCAATGATTGATTTCTCTCTTGTTGGAGATGGTTATTGCCTGACACTTGTGTGGCATGAATGATACTTACTACTTGTCAGCCCAAGGCTGGATATTGTCCAGGTCTTGCTGCATTCGGACATGGACTGCTTCATTATCTGAGGAGTCGCGAATGGTTCTGAACATTGTGCAATCATCAGCGAACATCCCCACTTCTGAACTGATGATGGAAGGAAGGTCATTGATGAAGCAGCTGAAGATGGTTGGACCGAGCACACGGCCCTGAGGAACTCCTGCAGTGTTGTCCTGGAGCTGAGATGACTGACCTCCAATAACCACAAGCATCTTCCTTTGTGCTAGGTATGACTCCAACCAGCAGAGATTTTCCCCCTGATTACAGTTGAGATCAGTTTTGCAAGGAGTCCTTGATGCCAGACTCGGTCAAATGCTGTCTTGATATCAAGGACAGTCACTCTCACATCACCTCAGGAGTTCAGCTCTTGGGTGTATGTCTGAACCAAGCTGTCATGAGGTCAGGAGCTGTGTGACCCTGGCGGAAACCTAACTGACTGTCAGTGAGAAGGTTATTGCTAAGCAAGTGCCGCTTGATAGCACTGCTGATGACCCCTTCCATCATTTTACTGATGATGGAGAGTAGCCTAATTGGGCATTAATTGTCTGGTTTGGATTTGTCCTGCTTTTTGTGTACAGGAAACATCTGGGCATTTTTCCACAAAGCTGGGTAGGAGCCAGTGTTATGGCTGAACTGGAACAGCTTGTCTAAGGGCGCGGTGAGTTCTGGAGCACAAGCCTCCAGTACTATTGCCAGAATATTGTCATGGCCCATAGCCTTTGCACTATCCATTGCCTTCAGCCGTTTCTTTATATCACGTGGAGTGAATCCAATTGGCTGAAGTCTGACATCTGTGGTGCTGGGGAACTCCGGAGGAGGAAAAGGTGGATCATCGACTCCTGGCTGAAGATTGTAGCAAATACTTCAGCCTTATCTTTTGCACTGATGTGCTGGGCTCCCACACATTAAGCATGGGGATATTTTTGGAGCTCTCTTCCATGTATGACCTGATGCCATGAGACTTCATGGAGTCCGGAGTTGATGCTGAGGACTCCCAGGGCAACTCCCACTTGGACTGCAGTGGTAGAAGGTAGCTCACCACCACATTCTCAAGGGGGCAATTCGGGATGGGCAATAAATGCTGGCCCAGCCAGTGAAGCCCACACCCCATGGGAGGAGGGAGATAAGAGACTGAGCAAACAGGTTGTCTTTTCATGATCACCAAGCTGTTCTGGTGATTTTTGTCAAGCAGAAACTCTGCTTCCTCGATGCTCCCTGTCTCAGCGCTGAACACTTTCCTGAAGCAGTTCAGCTGGGCTGGGGGTTGGGGGTGGGGCCTGTATCCCGTGGTGGGGGTCCCTGGGGAAGGGGGTGTGTTCCACGGGGTGGGGAGGAGTGTCTGGTGCCCGGGGCTAGAGATACCTGCAGTCCTTTCATTCCCTCGGCTGCTCTGTCAACAGGTGCGCGGATCAAACGGGAGATCTTGTTGAAACAAACAGCCCTGGACGCCACCCTCAACAGCTATAGCAAGGTCAGTGACTCCATGAAGCTGGAGCTCACACCATCTGACTGTGCTCATTACCAAGACACCTTGAGGAATTGGCTCCGCTCCTTCTGCAAGATTATCAGTAAGTTTTGGGCCTGTTGTTGCTCACAACGAGATAGCAGGAAGTTCCCTCCCTCTCTCCCTCTGCAACCATTTCGCCACCACCCCATTTCCACAACCCCCACCACTTTCCAAAGAAACGCCTCCTCACTCCCTTGGTTTCTGCTTCCCACCCCACCCCCAGTTCTCTGTCTGTGCTGTTATTTGGGGGGGGCGGGTAGGGTGAGTCACTCAGCTGCACATCCTGTTCGGAGCTCATCCAACATGTGCAGCACACTTTTTTTTGGGCAAAAATTATACTTTATTCACAATATATCTTCAACAACATTTCAAAATCACCATCACCAAAATACAATCAGGTTCAACTTTTACAACGTGTATCAGGAAATGCATCAATACAATAAATGAATATTACAATCATTTGCAGACATTCATTTTCAGCTGGACAGCCTGAGGCGGGTTAAACAGTTCCCAGTCCCTCGGTGCACGAAAACGCTCACATCTCTGCACACTCACATGCACACACATATGCACCCACACAGACGCAGAGATGAATTCACACCTTCTCTCACACTCACTCATACTCTCTCCCTTACTCCTCACACACACTAACAATTGCTCCCTGCCTCTCATACACATTGGACAAACTCGCTCCCTGTCTCTCACTCACATTGGACACACTCGCTCTCTGTCTCTCACTCACATCGGACACACTCGCTCTCTGTCTCTCACTCTCATTGGACACGCCCGCTCTCTCTGTCTCTCACTCACGTTGGACACGCTCGCTGTATGTCTCTCACTCACGTTGGACACGCTCGCTCTCTGTCTCACTCACATTGGACACACTCGCTCTCTGTCTCTCACTCACATTGGACACACTTGCTCTCTGTCTCTCAGTCACATTGGACACGCTCGCTCTCTGTCTCTCACTCACATTGGACACGCCCGCTCTCTGTCTCTCACTCACGTTGGACACGCTCGCTCTCTGTCTCTCACTCACATTGGACACGCTCGCTCTCTGTCTCTCACTCACATTGGACACACTTGCTCTCTGTCCCTCACTCACATTGGACACACTCGCTCTCTGTCCCTCACTCACATTGGACACGCTCGCTCTCTGTCTCTCACTCACATTGGACACGCTCGCTCTCTGTCTCTCACTCACATTGGACACACTCGCTCTCTGACTCTCACTCACATTGAACACTCTCGCTCTCTGTCTCAGTCACATTGGACACGCTCGCTCTCCGTCTCTCACTCACAATGGACACACTCGCTCTCTGACTCACTCACATTGGACACACTCGCTCTCTGTCTCTCACTCACATTGGACACGCTCGCTCTCTCTCTCACTCACATTGGACACGCTCGCTCTCTGTCTCTCATTCACATTGGACACACTCGCTCTCTGTCTCACTCACATTGGACACACTCGTTCTCTGTCTCACTCACATTGGACATACTCGTTCTCTGTCTCACTCACATTGGACATACTCGTTCTCTGTCTCTCACTCACATTGGACACACTCGCTCTCTGTCTCTCACTCACATTGGACACACTTGCTCTCTCTCTCACTCACATCGGACACGCTCGCTCTCTGTCCCTCACTAACATTGGACACGCTCGCTCTCTGTCTCTCACTCAGATTGGACACACTCGCTCTCTCTCTCTCACTCACATTGGGCACGCTCGCTCTCTGTCTCTTACTCACATTGGACACGCTCGCTCTCTCTCTCACTCACATTGGACACACTCATTCTCTGTCTCTCACTCACATTGGACACACTCGCTCTCTTTCTCTCACTCACATTGGACACACTCGCTCTCTGTCTCTCACTCACATTGGACACACTCGCTCTCTGTCTCTCACTCACATTGGACACGCTCGCTCTCTCTCTCACTCACATTGGACACACTCGCTCTCTGTCTCTCTCTCACATTGGACACACTCGCTCTCTGTCTCTCACTCACATTGGACACACTCGCTCTCTGTCCCTCACTCACATTGGACACACTCACTCTCTGTCTCTCACTCTCATTGGACACGCCCGCTCTCTCTGTCTCTCACTCACATTGGACACACTCGCTCTCTGTCTCTCATTCACATTGGACACGCTCGCTCTCTCTCTCACTCACATTAGACACACTCGCTCTCTGTCTCTCTCTCAGATTGGACACACTCGCTCTCTGTCTCTCACTCACATTGGACACGCTCGCTCTCTGTCTCTCACACACACACACACACACACTGACACTCGTTTTGTCCCACACACACACACTGACAGTCGCTTTGTCTCTCACACACACACACTGACAGTCGCTTTGTCTCACACACACACACTGACAGTCGCTTTGTCTCACACACACACACTGACAGTCGCTTTGTCTCACACAAACACACTGACAGTCGCTTTGTCTCACACAAACACACACTGACAGTCGCTTTGTCTCACACACACACTGACAGTCGCTTTGTCTCACACACACACTGACAGTCGCTTTGTCTCACACACACACTGACAGTCGCTTTGTCTCACACAAACACACTGACAGTCGCTTTGTCTCACACAAACACACACTGACAGTCGCTTTGTCTCACACGAACACACACTGACAGTCGCTTTGTCTCACACAAACACACACTGACAGTCGCTTTGTCTCGCACACTGACAGTCGCTTTGTCTCGCACACTGACAGTCGCTTTGTCTCGCACACTGACAGTCGCTTTGTCTCGCACACTGACAGTCGCTTTGTCTCGCACACTGACAGTCGCTTTGTCTCACACACACACTGACGCTCGCTTTGTCTCACACACACACGCTGACACTCGCTTTGTCTGACAAACGCACACACGCTTACACTCGCTTTGTCTGACAAACGCACCCACGCTGACACTCGCTTTGTCTGACAAACGCACACACGCTGACACTCGCTTTGTCTGACAAATGCACACACGCTGACACTCGCTTTGTTTGACAAATGCACACACGCTGACACTCGCTTTGTCTGACAAACGCACACACACTGACACTCGCTTTGTCTGACAAACGCACACACGCTGACACTCGCTTTGTCTCACACACACACTGGCACACTCGCTTTGTCTCTCTCACACACACACACACACACATACACACACTGGCACACTCGCTTTGTCTCACACACACACTGGCACACTCGCTTTGTCTCACACACACATTGGCACACTCGCTTTGTCTCACACACACACTGGCACACTCACTTTGTCTCACACACACACTGGCACACTCGCTTTGTCTCACACACACTGGCACACTCGCTTAGTCTCACACATACACTGGCACACTCGCTTAGTCTCACACACACACTGGCACACTCGCTTTGTCTCACACACACATTGGCACACTCGCTTTGACTCACAGACACACTGGCACACTCGCTTTGTCTCACACACACACTGGCACACTCGCTTTGTCTCTCTCACACACACACACACACACATACACACACTGACACACTCGCTTTGTCTCTCACACACACACACTGACACACTCGCTTTGTCTCACACACACACTGACACACTCGCTTTGTCTCACACACACACTGACGCACTCGCTTTGTCTCATGTACACACACACACACACACTGATACACCAAACTCACTGCCACACTCGCTTTGTCTCACAAACACACACACAGAAAAAGTATTTCTCACACACACAGACTCCTTCTCTCTCATACACAAACATTAACACTCACTCCCTATATCACACACCAACATACTTTCTCCCTCTCTCTCATCAGTGCACACTCTGTCTCTCTTGCACCCACTCTCTCAGGTATTACGATTAATACAATGTCACGCACTCAAACACCGTGACTGTCTCTCCTATACACAATCCCACACTCTCTCTCTCCACTGTCCTCTCCCCCATGTGCTCAGACGCCATCATTCCCTCTCCACCACCCAGATTGAGAGCCATTGATCGGTGTATGATGAAGAGTCCGTAGTGCCGCCATGGTGATGGTTTGTCCTCCTACATTCAGCACTTGTAATGTCGGTCCTTTCCTCATCATGACTGGTTTAATTCTCTCCCTGGCATCCCCAGATTGTACCAGTGAACTGTGCCATAAGTACTGGGCCCCTTACAAAGGAAACTGCTACTACTTCTCAAAGACCATCCTGGGCTGGGAGGAAAGCCGACAGAACTGCATATCGCAGGGCTCTGAGCTCTTGGTGATTCGCAGCAAGGAGGAACAGGTAAGAAAAACTTGACCCTGTGTGTACCTGTCCTGGGAGTGTTTGATGGGGAGCGTGTAGATAGAGCTTTACTCTCTATCTAACCCCGTGCTGTTCCTGTTCTGGGACTGTTTGATGGGGACGATGTAGAGGGAGCTTTACGCTGTATCTAACCACGTGCTGTACCTGTCCTGGGAGTGTTTGATGGGGATGGTGTAGAGGGAGCTTTATTCTGTATCTAACCTCGTGCTGTACCTATCCTGGGAGTGTTTGATGGGGATTGTGTAGAGGGATCTTTACCCTGTATCTAACCCCGTGCTGTACCTGTTCTGGGAGTGTTTGATGGGGACAGTGTAGAGGGAGCTTTACTCTGTATCTAATCCCGTGTTGTACCTGTCCTGGGAGTGTTTAATGGCCACAATGCAGAGGGAGCTTTACTCTGTATCTAACCCCGTGTTGTACCTGTCCTGGGAGTGTTTGATGGGCACAATGCAGAGGGAGCTTTACTCTGTATCTAACCCCGTGCTGTACCTGCCCTGAGAGTGTTTGATGGGCACAATGCAGAGGGAGATTTTCCCCACTGTAGAATAATTGAATATAACAGTGTAGAATGTAGCCATTCGGCCGCCGTGCCTGTCCTGGCTATTTGAAAGAGCTATCTCATTCAATTGTCTAACCATCTTTGTATTAAGATTCCTCTATCTCTGCACTCGCCTGTCCTCCCACCCACCCAATTATTTGGCCAATTAGATTCTGCCTGTGGCTTCACCCCAGCGAGAGAAATTTTCACTATGACGAACCATATTCTTTACAAAACAAAAACAGAATTACCTGGAAAAACTCAGCAGGTCTGGCAGCATCGGTGGAGAAGAAATTCTTCTTGAGTTTTCCCAGGTAATTCTGTTTTTGTTTTGGATTTCCAGCATCCGCAGTAGCTTTTAGCTTTTTGTTTTCATATTCTTTACAATCCTTTCATGTGATGTGGGCCTCGCTGGCTAGGCCAGCATTTACTGCCCATCCTTAATTGCCCTTGTTCAAAGGGCCATTCAGAGCCAACCACATTGCTTTGGGTCTGAAGTCATATGTAGCACAGACCAGGTAAGGGCAACATATTTCCTCCATAAAGGGCATTAGTGAACCAGATGGGTTTACATGGTCATTATGAGATATTAATTCCTGATTTATTTTATTAGATTCATATTTCACCATCTGCCATGGTGGGATTTGAACCCAGGACCCCGCAGCACGACTCTGGGTCTCTGAGTGACAAGTCCAGTGGCAATGCCACTGGACCACTGCCTCCCCATTACCCCTTGAGAAGGTGGTGGTGAGCTGCCTTCTTGAACTGCTGCAGTCCATGTTGTGTAGGCACACCCACAGTGCTGTTAGAAGGGGAGTTCCAGCATTTTGGACCAGTAACAGTGAAGGATCGGCCGATATATTTCCAATTCAGGATGGTCAGTGGCTTGGAGGGGACCTTCCATGTGGTGGTGTTGCCTTTGTTCTTCTAGATGGTAGCGGCAGTGGGTTTGGAAGGTGCTGTCTAAGGATGATTCTTGCAGTGCCTCTTGTAGATGGTACACACTGCTGCTACTGTGTGTCTGTGGTGGAGGGGGTGAATGTTTGTGGAAGGGGTGCTGATCAAGCCAGCTGCTTTCTCCAGGATGGTGTGAAGCTTCTTGAGTGTTGTTGGAACTGCACTCGTGCAAGAAAGTGGGGAGAATTCCACCACACCCCTGACTTCTGCGTTGTAGACAGTGGACAGGCTTGGGGAGTCAGAAGGTGAGTTGCTCTTGATAGAGTCCAAGCCTCTGACCTGCTCGTGTAGCCACAGTATTTTTCTGGATTTTCCAGATCATATTCTGGTCAATGGTAAACTCCAAGGTGTTGATAGTGGCGGATTCAGTGATGGTGATGCCATTGAAAATGAATTGGGGGTTTGGATGGATTCTGACTCATTGGAGATGGTCATTACCTGGCACGTGATGTGAATGCTTCTCACTGACTAATTGCCCTTCCAGGAATTTGTGGCCCAGTTCAACCTGAGCCGTGCATATTGGATTGGAATCAAGCACAATCCGCTGGAATCCGCTTGGATGTGGGTGGATGGGACACCTGGACAAGACGACCTAATGTGAGTACCGGGCGAGGCCAAAGTGTGGGCAGCAGGGGGGATGTAGCTGTGCAGGTGAAGCTGGGATCAAACCGAGAACAACGGCAATCTTAACCCATGCAGCGGAGAATAAGGCCGGAAGTCCGGTTTGACTGCGTCTAACCCCGTGTTCTCCCACTCCTGGGAGTGTTTGATGGGGATTGTGTAGAGGGAGCTTTACTCTGTATCTAAACCCCGTGCTGTACCTGTCCTGGGAGTGTTTAATGGGGATGCTGTAGATGGAGCTTTACTCTATATCTAACCCCATGCTGTACCAGTCCTGGGAGTGTTTGATTGCGACAGTGTAGAGGGAGCATTACTCTGTATCTCACCCCGTGCTGTACCTGTCCTGGGAGTGTTTGATGGGGACAATGTAGAGGCAGCTTTACTCTGTATCTCACCCCGTGCTGTACCTGTCCTGGGAGTGTTTGATGGGAAAAGTGTAGAGGGTGATTTACTCTGTATCTAACCCCGTGCTGTCCCTGTCCTGGGAGTGTTTGATGGGGACAGTGTAGAGGGAGCTTTACTCTGTATCTAACCCCGTGCTGTACCTCTTCTGGGAGTGTTTGATGGGGGCAGTGTAGAGGGAGCATTACTCTGTATCCTAACCCGGTGCTGTACATGTCCTGGGAGTGTTTGATGGGGACAGTGTAGAGGGAGCTTTACTCTGTATCTAACCCCGTGCTGTACCTGTCCTGGGAGTGTTTGATGGGGACAGTTTTGAGGGAGCTTTTCTCTCTATCTAACCCCGTGCTGTACCTGTCCTGTGGGTGCTAGAATGTGTCTCACCTGGGAATTGGGTGGGATTTCTCTCTTTCTCGTCAGCCCCTGATGGTTAATGAATGGGGGGAACGGGGGTGGCAAGGAGCAAGTTTTACTTTCACTCACAAACCTTATTTTATTCCCCCCCCACCCCACCCCAACTCATAGATTCTGGGACCAAGGCAACCCCGACAATCACTTCGACTACGGGCTGGAGGCTTTCCAGAACTGTGTCTCCCTGCGCCGAGGAGCTGGGCTAACGCTGTGTGCAGCGCTCCACAGCACTGGATCTGCAAACGGAGGTCGGAGCCGGTCCCGTTCAAATTCTGAGGGTCGGTAATGAGGGAGTGCCGCACTGTCGGAGGGTCAGTACTGAGGGAGTGCCGCACTGTCGGAGGGTCAGTACTGAGGGAGTGCCGCACTGTCGGAGGGTCAGTACTGAGGGAGTGCCGCACTGTCGGAGGGTCAGTACTGAGGGAGTGCCGCACTGTCGGAGGGTCAGTACTGAGGGAGTGCCGCACTGTCGGAGGGTCAGTACTGAGGGAGTGCCGCACTGTCGGAGGGTCAGTACTGAGGGAGTGCCGCACTGTCGGAGGGTCAGTACTGAGGGAGTGCCGCACTGTCGGAGTTTCAGTACTGAGGGAGTGCTGCACTGTCGGAGTTTCAGTATTGAGGGAGTGCTGCACTGTTGGAGTTTCAGTATTGAGGGAGTGCTGCACTGCCAGAGGTACATGCTCCCTCTGGGTGGAGATAGCAGCCACCAGTTACATCGCTGGAAAATGGGAGAGGCGGCAATCGCAGGGGCTTTGTGACTGTCGCTAACCAGTCTGCCTGCAAGAAGGCGATAGGCTCTCCTGTATCTACCACAGGATCAGAGGGGAATTCAAGTCTCAAGATCAGTAAAACCTTTCTGGAAACAATATACTTAAATTGAGTGAAATATGTTTGTATTATTTCACTGTTGTAAAGTGTGGGGAATGTTATCTCATAGAATGTGACAATTTTATTCAGATATTAAAGTTTATTTATGCCAGTGAGTTAAGACAATAAGTCTCCAGTTATTATTAATATATTAATATTGCTTCGCTCTCTTCTGCTCCATTGAGTCTCCAGCCCAGTCTGTCACGTGATGCCCTGTGTCTCTGTCCCAGTGGTGACCTCCCGGGAATCTTTTCCGGGGTCGGGACCTCATTTCCGGCCGCTTCCCTTCGTTACCAAGATGGCCGCCCCTGCCTACCGGATGTGCTGAGTCAGGCGGCGCAGCCAGTTCCCTGAGGGCGGCTGAAGAGGCTGCGAGAGGCGGAGGCTTCAAACTGGGCCCGTGGAGGAGCAGGAGGCCCCCGGCTGGAGCACATCCCGAACTCATCATCATAGAAAACAGGAAAAATCATCTTCTATTAGTCTTTAATATCTATAATCAATATTAATCCAGAGAATAATAGATCATTAACAAGATTCAATTCAAATAGTATCAGGAATCCATCCAACTCTCTAAATAGCTTTTTATTATCAAACATCCATCCTTTATATAGCTAATCATTTATACATTTTAATAATCTGTCACTAATCTGTCTGAATATTCAATAATCTCAATAATTATATATCTAATTATCGATTAATCTTAATAATCTGTCACTAATCTGAATATTCAATAATCTCAATAATACCATATCTAATACTGTATAAATTTTAATAATCTTTCACTAATCTGTCTGAATATTCAATAATCTCAACAATAATATATCTAATCATTTATAAATCTTAATAATCTGTCAGTAATCTGTTTGCATATTCAATAATCTCAATGATAATATATATAATTATTGATTAATCTTAATCTTCACTAATCTGTCTGAATATTCAATTATCTCAACATACGTAATAGATTCATTTTAATAATCTATCACTAATCTGACAGAGTATTCAGTCATCTCATTGATAAACTTGACCTATAATTAAATATATTTTTAACCTATCTAAACACTAAACCTCAAACCCCACAAACAAACACAGCCCCCAAACCTCAAAAACATTGAACTCCCAAACGCCTCTAACACTGAACTCACATACGCCAGTAACTGAATATATTTTGCAATTACTCTCTCATTAATATACCTGATTGTGAGTTAGTCTCACTTCATATTTGCTCATTCATACTGAAACATGCTAATGCATTTCGTTATTACTTAATTTTGTTATGTAATTGCAAATGTTAATACATGTCATAATTAAGTAATTAAACTAACCTACCGATAATTATTCTAAAAGAGATAATTCATTTAATTGTCACTGGTCAAACCACATTCTCAGTGAATTTTAATCCCCTATTCACCTAATATTAGATTTTTACGAGTAATTGAGTATTGTCAATCAATTACTCATCTTAATAGAATAAGTAATTGTTTTTAATATTTTAAAACATGAAAATTATTTAAATGTTAATTTAATTTGTTATAAATTATAATTTGAATTTTATTAAATATCGGTTAGGGATTAATCTAAAAATCCCATGTAAAGTCACTAATTAAAAGTAGACATCAATAATTATTTGCCGTGAAATGTGTGATGTGCAATATTCGCCAGAATTGAAATTCTTTGCCCATTGCTCAGGAAATTGTCCAATTCGACTTAACTCGTCAAAGCCCAAAAACATTTGATATTTAATCTTTGAGAAGAATTGCTTCACAGCCGGGAGTGAGGGAGGGGACGCGGAGGCAGAAAGACACAATGACCACATCGCCGTTGGGTAAATTGAAGAGGCTGTTGGGACGGAGGGAAATGAGGGAGGAGAGCATGGAGCTGGACGAGGAGGAGGTCGATAGGATCCTGCGCCCTGACTCCATGCCCCTGGAGGAATACGAAGGTACCATGGTGGGTATGCACATCTCGGACAGTGCGGACGAGCCGACGGGGTTGCCAGGCACCCTGGCGGACAGGCAGAGCGACTTGGAGCGCTTCCCCCAAGCCATGCTGGGGATGCAGGTGAGGTTCCTGGACCAGATCGGCTTCAGGGAGCGCCCTTCGGAGGAGGTGCAACTGCTGGATGAAGAGGAGCAAGCAGGTAGGCTTTGCCCCCAAACACCGAACCCACCAAACACCAAACACACTGAACCCGAAAACAACTGAACACCAACACTAAGCCCCAAAACCCTGAGAGACAGTGAACCCAAAAAACACTGAACCCACAATGCTTAAACACAGAACCCCAAAACCCTAACACACTGAACCCCCAAATCCCAAACACACTAAACCACAAATCAACTGAACATCTAAACCCAAATACACTGAACCCCCAAACCAACAAAATAATGAACCCCCAAACTCCCAAAACACTGAACCCCCAAACTCCCAAAACACTGAACCCCCAAACTCCCAAAACACTGAACCCCCAAACTCCCAAAACACTGAACCCCCAAACTCCCAAAACACTGAACCCCCAAACTCCCAAAACACTGAACCCCCAAACTCCCAAAACACTGAACCCCCAAACTCCCAAAACACTGAACCCCCAAACTCCCAAAACACTGAACCCCCAAACTCCCAAAACACTGAACCCCCAAACTCCCAAAACACCGAACCCCCAAACTCCCAAAACAATGAACCCCCAAAACACTGAACCCCCAAACACCCAAAACACTGAACCCATGACCCTCTAAAACACTGAACCCCTAAACCCCAAAAATAATGAACCCCTGAACACCCAAAACACTGAACCCCCAAACTCCCAAAACACTGAACCCCCGACCCTCCAAAACACTGAACCCCCAAACCCCCAAAATAACGAACCCCTAAACCCCCAAAACAATGAACCCCCAAAACACTGAACCCAAAACCCCCCAAAACACTGAACCCCAAACACCCAAAACACTGAACCCAAAAATCACAAACACACTGAACCCTCAACCCACTAACACAATAAACCACAAATCAACTGAACATCCAAACCCAAATACACTGAACACCCAAACCCCTAAAACCCTGAACCGCTAAAACCCCGAACCGCTAACACCCCGAACCGCTAACACCCCGAAACCCCTAACACCCCGAAACCCCTAACACCCCGAAACCCCTAACACCCCGAAACCCCTAACACCCCGAAACCCCTAACACCCCGACACACTCAGCCCCCAAGACACGGGAGCCCCCAAGACACGGCAGCCCCCAAGACCGCAAAACGCTGGGCGCTGGACCCCTCCCAAACCACCTCCCAAAGACACTGGACCCCTCCCAAACCACCTCCCAAAGACGCTGGACCCCTCCCAAACCACCACCCCAAGGCGCTGGACCCCTCCCAAACCACTCCCCCAATGCGCTGGACCCCTCCCAAACCACCCCCCAAGGCGCTGAACAACTAAAACCCCGAACCGTTAGAACCCCGAACCGCTAAAACCCCGAACCGCTAAAACCCCGAAACCCCTAACACCCCGAAACCCCTAACACCCCGAAACCCCTAACCCCCCGAAACCCCTAACACCCCGAAACCCCTAACAGCTCGAAACCCCGAACCCCCTGAGACACTGAACCACCCAAGACACGGCAGCCCCCAAGACACGGCAGCCCCCAAGACACGGCAGCCCCCAAGACCCCACAACGCTGGGCGCTGGACCCCTCCCAAACCGCCCCACATGGCGCTGAACAACTAAAACCCCGAACCGTTAGAACCCCGAACCGCTAAAACCCCGAACCTCTAAAACCCCGAAACCCCTAACACCCCGAAACCCCTAACACCCCGAAACCCCTAACACCCCGAAACCCCTAACACCCCGAAACCCCTAACACCCCGAAACCCCTAACACCCCAAAACCCCTAACACCCCAAAACCCCTAACACCCCGACACACTCAGCCCCCAAGACACGGGAGCCCCCAAGACACGGCAGCCCCCAAGACCGCAAAACGCTGGGCGCTGGACCCCTCCCCAACCACCTCCCAAAGACGCTGGACCCCTCCCAAACCACCCTCCCCAAGGCGCTGGACCCCTCCCAAACCACCCTCCCCAAGGCGCTGGACCCCTCCCAAACCACCCTCCCCAAGGCGCTGGACCCCTCCCAAACCACCCTCCCCAAGGCGCTGGACCCCTCCCAAACCACCCCGCAAGGCGCTGAACAACTAAAACCCCGAACCGTTAGAACCCCGAACCGCTAAAACCCCGAACCGCTAAAACCCCGAAACCCCTAACACCCCGAAACCCCTAACCCCCCGAAACCCCTAACCCCCCGAAACCCCTAACCCCCCGAAACCCCTAACCCCCCGAAACCCCTAACACCCCGAAACCCCTAACACCCCAACACCCCGAAACCCCGAACCCCCCGAGACACTGAACCACCCGAGACACGCAGCCCCCAAGACATGGCAGCCCCCAAGACCCCACAACGCTGCACGCTGGACCCCTCCCAAACCACCCCCCATGGCGCTGGACCTCTCCTAAACCACCCCCCCAAGGCGCTGGACCTCTACCAAACCAACCCCCAAGGCGCTGGACCTCTCCCAAACCACCCCCCAAGGCGCTGGACCCCTCCCAAACCACCCCCCAAGGCGCTGCATCCCAAAAATTCTGGTGTGGGTAAGGGGAAACGACAGGGCTCCGGATGTAATGGGTAAGGAGGAGACGAGCGTGTCCCAGAAGGTCTGTGCGAGGGGGTGTGTAGGAAGGTCTGAGCGAGGGGGTGTGCAGGAAGGTCTGTGCAAGGGGGTGTGTAGGAAGGTCTGTGCGAGGGGGTGTGTAGGAAGGTCTGAGCGAGGGGGTGTGTAGGAAGGTCTGTGCGAGGGGGTGTGTAGGAAGGTCTGTGCGAGGGGGTGTGTAGGAAGGTCTGTGCAAGGGGGTGTGCAGGAAAGTCTGAGCGAGGGGGTGTGTAGGAAGGTCTGAGCGAGGGGGTGTGTAGGAAGGTCTGTGAGAGGGGGTGTGTAGGAAGGTCTGAGCGAGGGGGTGTGTAGGAAGGTCTGTGCGAGGGGGTGTGTAGGAAGGTCTGAGCGAGGGGGTGTGTAGGAAGGTCTGTGCGAGGGGGTGTGTAGGAAGGTCTGTGCGAGGGGGTGTGTAGGAAGGTCTGTGCGAGGGGGTGTGTAGGAAGGTCTGAGCGAGGGGGTGTGTAGGAAGGTCTGAGCGAGGGGGTGTGTAGGAAGGTCTGAGCGAGGGGGTGTGTAGGAAGGTCTGATCGAGGGAGTGTGCAGGAAAGTCTGAGCGAGGGTGATACGAGCGGACATCCTCCTGAGCGTGGCTGTAGTGTCTGATCATCACCTCCTTACAGCATCAAAGACACGAAGAGTCCTCATTTCGAAATGAAGCAAGCTGGCACTGGCCCTCTTTGCACTGTGTGGACTCCTTGCTGTTGCTGCCCTGGTGTTATTCTTTGAGGGTAAGACTCCGTCTTTCATTCGGTTTTACAAAGCCTCTTGTACTGACCCTCCGACGGTACGGCGCTCCCTCAGTGCTTACCCTCCGACAGTGCGGTTCTCCCTCCGTGCTGACCCTCCTACAGCGGGGCACTCACTCAGAACTGACCCTCCAACAGTACTGTCCTCCCGCATCACTGACCCTCCGACAGTTCAGCACTCCCGCAGCACTGACCCTCCAACACTGAGGCACTCCCTCAGTACTGAACCTCCAACAGTGCTCTCCTCCCTCAATGCTGACCCCCCAACATTTCGGCACTCCCTCTGCACTGACCCTCCGACAATGTGGCACTCCCTCAGCACTGACCCTCCGATAGTGCGGTGCTCCCTCGGCACTGACCCTTGGACAGCATCGCACTCCTTCAGTACTGACCCTCCAACAGCGTGGCACTGCCTCAGTGCTGACCCTCCGACAGTGCAGCACTCCCTCGACACTGACCTTCCCGACAGTGCATTGCTCCCTAAGCACTGGCCCTCTGACAGTTCGGCGCTCCCTGGGTTCTGACCCTCTGAGAGGGAGTCACACTCAGGCCGCCCTCAATTCTGATTTGTGCCGACCTGATTGTGGTGCAGGCTTGTCGGTAGAGAGATCCCTCGCTGAGCAGAAGCTGGCTGCTGAAACCATGGAAGATAATACTTCCAGACTGAAGGACGAACTCGCTGTGAAAGTCCCAACGGGCAAGTGCGCCAAGTTCCAAGAAGTCTTCCGCAGCTGGCTGTCGGCCTTCTGCAAGTTGGTCAGTAAGTGCTGTCTCGATAACCTCTTTTGTCTTTGGGGAGCGGCTGCCAAATTTCTACCACCCTGTTGTTCATTTTTACACTTATCCTCGGTTATTAACCAGCTTCCCTCCCTCGACCTCATCTGTTCATGTTTTTCATGTTCATGTCCCTTCAACTGAAGGCAGTTCAGAGTGACCCACATTGCTGCAGGTTCGGAGTCACGTGCAGGCCGGACCCGGCACCGAGGGCAGGTTTCCTTCTCCATAGGACACCTGCTCCCATTGATATCTTAAACTTCGATCGAATGAACCCCACTCCAGCATCACCACCGCCCCCCAGCTAAACACTTGAATTTCCAGCAAATACAACCCCTTAAAGTAAATTGTCCCTTCCCATCTTCTCCATCCCGGCCCCTCATAATTTTGCACCCCTCGATCAAATCTCCCTCAAACCCAGCCACTCCTCATCCTCCTGGTTTCCAAGGAGAGCAGCTCCAACCTTTCCAATCTGTCCTCTTCACTGCAATTTTCCAGTCCTGGGTAGCAACTTCCTAGTAAATCTGCTCTGTGCCCTCTCTCGTGCAGATACTTCCTTTCTGGAATGAGGCGACCAGAACTGTGCACAGTACTCAATTTATGGTGATCTATGTTGATTTCTTTTTTCTCTTTTTTCTGACTTCATTTCTGCTCCATCATTCCCTCTCTCCCCTACCCACACACCAGACTGCAGCAGCGAGCTGTGCCACCGATTCTGGAAACCTTACGGGGGCAACTGCTACTATTTTTCTAAGAATGTCCTGGACTGGGAGAAGAGTCGGCAGAACTGCATTGCGCAGGGTGCGGCCCTCTTGGTCATTCGCAACAGGAAGGAGCAGGTGAGCGGAGAACTGGGAGGTTTTTTTTTAGGGACAGAGTAGAGGAAGCTTTACTCTATATCTAACCCCGTGCTGTAACTGAAGAGCGAGTGTTTGAATGGGACAGTGTAGAGGGAGCTTCACTCTGTGTCTATGCCCGTGCTGTAACTGAAGAGCGAGTTTTACTGTGTCTATGTCCGTGCTGTACCTGTAGAGGGAGATTTCCTCACTGCTTCCCCCTCTCCTCATTTTCAGAAGTTCGTTGATGACTATGATGTACGGAAGGTGTACTGGATTGGGTTAAATGAGACCGCTGAAGGGGGATCGTGGAAGTGGGTCGATGGGACTGATGTCCAGGATGAGCTAAAGTGAGTGTTGAAAAATATCAAATTGTGTCGTATTCAGCAGGGGAACTGCAGTCGGTCCTAATCCCGCAGGGGTTACTTCCGGGCTCAGTATTCTTCATTCTTCCACTAGGGGAACAGCCTAGTGTCACTGTCACTTGTTACCCATCCTTAATTTCCACTTGAGTGGACGATGGTGAGTCGCCTTCCTGAACCCGATATGGCACAGCAGATGGTAAGTGCTGAGCTGTTCAAAACCCAGAGAGAAACTTCCAACCAACACCCCGACTGTTTTACAATTTGTATTTAATTCGAGATGCGTGACTTGAATTCAATAGTAATAAGACTAAAAAATCTTCTCAGTTTATTAGAAAAATAAATTGAACCTTTTCTGATTTAAAAAAAAGATATGATTTTAAGCGGATGCACAGGTTTGCAAATTACCAAGATGATAACTCCTGGCTTCACTAGTTAATCTAACTCCCAGTTATATCTCCATTCAGACAACAGTAAAACACAGATTCAAAAGACCCAGGCAACGGAACACAATAACCTGGACTGTCAAAATCAATCTAACTTACCTTCTCTTCACTTCAGTTCATGTACACCACACCTTGAGGCGACAAGAGCAAGTCAGAGGCTGGGAATCCTGTAACGAGTTATTCACCTCCTGACTCCCAACATCCTGTCCTCCGCAAGGCACAAGTCAGGAGTGTGATGGGATACTCTCCACTTGCCTGGATAGGTGCAGCTCCAAATAAACTCAAGAACCTCTACATCATCCATGACAAAGCAGCCCCACTTCATTGGCACCCCATCCGCAAACATTCATTCCAAACGTCACCAATGCACAGTAGCAGCAGTGTGTGTAGCATCTGCACGATGCACTGCAGCAACTCACCAAGGCTCATTAGACAGCACCTTTCAGACCCACAACCACTACCATCTAGAATTGCAAGGGCAGCAGACACATGGGAACCACACCACCTGGAAGTTCCCCTCCAAGCCACTCGCCATCCTGACTTGGCAATATATTGGCCGTTCCTTCAGTGGTACTGGGTCAAAATCCTGGAATTGTCCTCCCTAAAAGCACATTGGGTGCACCCACATCACATGGTCTGCAGCTCACCACCACCTTCTCAAGGGCAACTATGGATGGGCAATGAATGCTGGCCCAGCCAGCGAAGATCCCATCTCGTGAATGAATTTTTAAAAATGAATTGAGTCACACACACACACAGACACACACGATTCCTCTCCTCACAACAAATTCCAATTGCATGATGAAAATGGTTATATTTTGCTGAGAAATCACTGCTGTCAGTCTGGACCCGCACGAGGTCGGAGGAGCGTCCGCCTCTGTAAGACAAGAAACCGAGGGACCCCCTGTGGCATCGGTCCTGTTCCAGCAAAGCTCCAAATTCCCCACAGTCCTTTACCAGCTTTAAGGGGAAGAGCACGTGTGAGAGGGATTTTCCTCCCCTATGTCCTGGCCCCAATACTGAGCCCGGAAGTAACAGCAAAACTGAGCAGAGAATATAGCCGTGTTCCTGTTGACAGTGAGCTGGCCACATGGCATAGCTTATCTGCCCTGTTTGTAATGTGACATCTCTCTCTCTCTTTGCATCACTGCTTATCTTCCCCACCTCTCACCCCCCCCTTCCTCTTTCTACCCCTCTTTCTCTTGTCTGTCTCTCCTGCTCTCTCTCTTTCCTTGTCTGTCTCCCGCTCTCTCTCTCTCTCCTGTCTCTCTCGAACTCACCCACTCTCTCATCATCTGTCTCTCCTGCGCGCTCCCTCTCTCCTCGTCTGTCTCTCTCTCTCTCGCCTTGTCTGTCTCCCTCTTTTTCTCTCTCCTGAACTCACTCACACTCTCTCATCGTCTGTCTCTCCTGCGCGCGCCCTCTCTCCTCGTCTGTCTGTCTCTCTCTCTCTTCATCTGTGTCCCACACTCTTCGCTCTCTCATTCTCGTTGTCTGACTCCCTTTTTTCCCTCCCCTCGGTCCCCTCCCCACCTCCAGATTCTGGGACAGGGGCTACCCCGACAACTATTTCGACTACGAGTTGGAGCAGTTCAAGAAATGCGGCATGATCCGCAACAAAGCCTGGGACAACGAGCCTTGTAACCAGGCCAATCACTGGATCTGCAAACGGAGAGCGGAGAAACCGCCCATCAGCCTGTGATCCCCGTCCCCGCAACCAGTCAGGGCCCCGGGAGCGAGGGCGGTGGAACGTCAAATTGTGACAGCGAGTGTTGGAAATGCTTCTCCCCATTCTATTCCCGTGTTTGAAGTTGCTGTTGTTGTTGCGAGAGGACATGCTGGAACAGTGGGGCGGGGAACCGGGTGCCCTGTGTTTGGGGTGAAGTCGGACGCTAACATCTAGCCACCTTCGGTCAGCCGGGGTGAAGGTTGTCGAAGAGGGCATTGTGGCCTTTTCTGATGCCCAGTGAATTCCGGATGCCACTCGCACCTCATAGATCCGACTCGAAAGACATCGGGTGTTGATCCTCACCGAAGCCTCTGAGGGAGGTGGGTTCCGCTCTTCTCTGGCGCACTATGTTCCTGTTCCAAAATAAAGCTGATCTTCAACGTGAGGATTGTGGCCACTCACCTCATTTTAGTCCTCGGGACTCCCCTGGTGTGTCGCCATTTCGGCTTGCAGGCTCCTCGAACGGGATTGAGGGAGCGCTGCACTGTCGGAGGGTCGGTACTGAGGGAGCGTCCCACTGTCGGAGGGTCAGTAGAGAGGGAGCGCCGCACTGTCGGAGGGTCAGAGCTGATGGAGCGCCGCACTGTCGGAGGGTCAGTACTGAAGGAGCGCTGCACTGTCAGAGCACCATCACTGAGGGAGCACCGTAGTGTCGGAGGGTCAGTACTGAGGGAGTGCCGTACTGTCGGAGGGTCAGTACTGAGTGAGCACCGCACTGTCGGAGGGTCGGTAATGAGGGTGAGGTGCATTGTCGCAGGGTCGGTTCTGAGGGAGCGTCCCACTGTCGGAGGGTCGGTTCTGAGGGAGCGTCCCACTGTCGGAGGGTCGGTTCTGAGGGAGCGTCCCACTGTCGGAGGGTCAGTAGAGAGGGAGCGCCACACTGTCGGAGGGTCAGTACTGAGGGAGAGCTGCACTGTCCGAGGGTCGGTGCTGAGGGAGTGCCGCAGTGTCGGAAGGTCAGTGCTGAGGGAACGCTGCGCTGTCCGAGGGTCGGTGCTGAGGGAGTGCCGCACTGTCGGAAGGTCAGTGCTGAGGGAGCGCCGCACTATCGGATGGTCAGTGCTGAGGGAGTGCTGCACTGTCGGAGGATCAGTAGGCCCAGCATCGAAAAATTTTATTAAATCTGTCAATTGATACATACGCAAGTTTAGGTACATTAAATATTAACATTAAATTCATCAATTGACAGAACAAATGCACGTTTAAATGTGATTAATAAATGTGTGAATCGATAGAAAAAATACAACTTTGGATGAATTTAAAATGAGAACTGAGAATATTAATGGACAGAAGCCAAACAAGTTTCGATAACTTGAAGATTAATACTAAATGTGTTAATGTCAGAACAACCACAAGTTTAGATCAATTAAACCAAATTATTAAATATGTTGTCTGACCGGACAAATCCAAGTTTAGGTAGAACACATTTGAGTATTAAATATGTTAAATGGTGGGGGGAAAGTGGAGTTGCTTATTAAATGCGGCAATTTGCAGAACAAATGCAAAGTTGGACAAACTAAACCTGAAGATTAGATGTTCAGCGGGATGCGCCGCACATTTGATGATTGTTGATGTTTTAGCAGAGCAAGAAGTGAATTATTTCTGAATATTTTCTAAGATATTAAAGGGATTCGGGAACTGGAGGCGGTGATTTATGCAAATAATCTGTTCAACTGTTAAATTTAAAATTGAAAATGAATCTGCCAAAATATATTAAATGTGTTACTGAAATTAAATAATTATAAAAAGTTATCACCTACTGAAATTAAATATATCTACAAAAATACATCACATTCAATATCAAAATTAAATAAATCTGCTGAAAGATTATATTAATTAGCAGAAGGGCAGCTCTCCCTCAGTATTGTCCCACCGACAGGGCAGCGCTCCCTCAGTACTGACCCTCCGACAGTCCGGCTCTCCCTTATTACTGACCCTGCAACACTTCGTGTGTCCTTTCATACTGACCCTCTGACAGAGCTGCGCTCCCTCAGTACTGACCCTCCGACAGTACGGCTCTTCCTCAGTACTGACCCTCTGACAAAGCTGCGCTCCCTCAGTACTGACCCTCCGACAGTATGGCTCTCCCCCAGTACTGGCCCTCTGACAGAGCTGCGCTCCCTGAGTACTGATCCTCTGACAGTCCGGTTCTCTGTCAGTATTTGCCCTCTGACAGTCCGTGTCTCCCTCAGTACTGACCCTCTGACAAAGCTGTGCTCCCTCAGTACTGACCCTCCAAAAGTCCATCTCTCCCTCAGTACTGACGCTCATACAGTGCGGCACTCCCTCAGTACTGACCCCTGGACAGTCCGGCTCTCCCTCAGTACTGACGCTCAGACAGTGCGGCGCTTGATCATTACTGACCCTCCGACAATGCTCAGGCAGGAAGGAACCGTAAGACACTTCAATGGAATGAAGGGCGCCTACTTATTCAGACCAAGTGACACATGAAGAAAATGGCGGCAGTCCCCACGGCTCCACACCGGTTAAACCTTCTAATGACACGATCAAGCCAAGATCAGAAATGCAAAAGCCTGAAACCTCACACGAGGGGAGCCGTCATTTCAAACTACGCGGTCCAGTCCATATGTGTTGGAGGCCGGTGTCGTGTGTTGGGGCGGTGGTGGTGTAGCGGGTGGTGGTGAGGAGGTGGTTGGTGGGGGGAGGGCTGCTTGTAAATTCCCTTGGCCTCATGGACAGGACATTGTGACTGTTCCTCAGGGAATGATGGCCAGAGTCTGCCCTTCTTTCATACCCATGAGGTTGTAGTTTATGAGCGAACGATCGAGTCTGAAAGGGTCGACAAAGCGAATCATGGGAAGCTCGGGTTCCAGACAAATGACTCCAATCAGCTGTCAATATCTAGTCAATTATATTGTTAAACTGTGTTATTGTCATGTCAATTACATCGTTAAGTGCAAGACAAACAGGTGGTGGTTCTTATTTTTCATAGGGAAAAAATCATTTCAATTTCATTAGATAAGTTCTAGTCGTGCATTTTGTTTCTGTGCCCCTTGCAGAGGCTGTCAATTTGTTAATTAGTTTGGAGTTAGCCAATAAAATAAAACAGTGTATAAATAGGGGATAGTTGGGGCACTGGTTGTGTGGGAAGAGATCTGAGAGAATGAGCAAGTCAACAGACTTCCTCAATGAAGAAAAGGTTTGTCCTCGGTTTCTGCTTCACAAACCAGATTGGATCCTGTCAACTCCCCACGGCTTTGAACAATCACAGGGCCCCGTAGAGACGGACGTCTTCTGACACTTTTCAGCGTTTTGGGAAACTCCACCACCCTGGCCCATTCTGTAAAACACGAACAAACGCAACAACGGGTGCAGAACGATTTGGCATTCTGTTGCCTCCCCAGCCCCCACACAGATGAAGGACAATGGTAGAAATGATGGAGCAGATGCCAGGCCAGCGCTCCCTCAGCGGCTCTGCATCATTCTCTGGAAGATCAGGTGGAGGCGGATGGCGTTCTTCTCGCAGATGGCCGGGAACTTCGCCCCGCAGGCCTCGTCGTACCAGCGCCGCAGCCTCATCAGGCCGCAGTTTTCCCTCATCCTGTACGTCCTGCTGAAGGCGTTGTCCGGCTGTCCCGGCCCCCAGAACCTTCCGCGGGCAAAGCAAAAGCAAAAAAAAAAACAAGAAAGTGGTCAGTGCTCACGTGGCAGGATAGAGATCCTTTATCTCATACGAGCAGAATGAACCCCGCCACCACCCCGCCCCGTTCAAATTAAACAGTCTGAACCCTGACCCTCTGCCTAACCCAGTCTGACCCCTGACCCTCATGTAACCTGTCAACTTCAAGTGTCCTCTTTTCTCTTGACCAAGACTGACCTCTGCACCATTGATCCAGTGCCTAACCCTGATTCCTCCTGACCCTCTGTCTAACCCCTGGCTCCCTACATAACCATTCACCCTCTGCCTAAACACCCTCATGTCTTCCCCACTCCCTGACCTTCAGCCTAAACCCTGACCCTCCCTCACCCTCTGTTTCACTCTGACCCTTTTCCTAAACTCAACCCTTTGCCTAACCCCTGACATCCTGCCTAACCCCAGATCAGTTACATAACCCCTGACACCCTACCCAACCCGTCACCCAGTCTGACACCAAATCTCCTCACCCTCATATAACCTGTGACCTTCAAGCTGGCCTTTGTTCTCCTGACCTAATTTGATCTCTGTTCCAGCGAACCTGCGTCTCAAGTTGATTCTCACGACCCTCTGACTCACCCTCTACTAGGACTTTCTCCTCTGACTCACACAGTAGCCCCAAAGCATCAGCCTATCTCCACCTCAGCCACCCCTCGGTCAATCCCATCGCTACCACCACCCCCCTGCCCACCGTACCACAAACTTGGGGCTGACCCTTTGCCACCCCGACCCCTGACGCACTCTGTTACTCACGTTTTCCCATCCATGACCTTCGTCCCATCCACCCACATCCAGATCCCTTCAGTCACCGAGTCTGTCATTCCAATCCAATAGGAGGCTTCTTTAGCTTGCTCAAAGAGGAAATTCTGTGGAAGTGGAAGGGCATCGTTAGTAGGCATCGGGGTAAACAGGATATGTGGTAAAGGGAGTAATAGGGTGAAGGTGAAACTGGGGAAAGATGGGAATGGGGAAAAAAGGGTGTGGGCAACAGGTTGAAGAGCTTTGGAGAGAAAAGGAGCTTGGAGATGGGATAGTCACTCGCATGGACGGAGTGGGAAGGAGAAGTCAAGGTTGTTTTTTAAGGACAGGGCTGATGACGGCAGGTTTGAAGGAGAGTTAGACAGTGGCTGAGGAGAGAGGGATGTTTGCACTTGGCTAAAACCGGTGGCCGGGGAGGGGATATTCGGTCTGGTGACTGTTCACATGATTTTGCGGGGTGCGCACTACATTATTTATGGATGGTTCCTTCAGGAACTAGGATCTTATTCCTGGTATGAAAGAGAAAACAGCTGGGCTCCGGTAAATGATCACGTGACCAGGTTACCTGGGAGATGAACAATAGGGAAACAAAGGGTCAACAAGGGTGAAAAGGAGTGATAAGTGGTGGTTTTCTGTTCAAGCAGTTTGGGTTGAGAGTTTAGAACAAGCTGGAGTGGAAGAAATATCTCTCCACCATTCAATTCAAGTTCTCGCTGCGTGTAAAGAAAGTTAAAACTCATGTTAAATGAAGGACTCTTATTGACAGTGAGTTCAATTTCTGACATAGCCAAGCTGAAGAGTGTGTTTGAATGTGAGAGAGATAGATTGAGAGAAAGAGAGAGAGATAGTTTAACATACAAATATCAAGAGTGAAAGAACATTAGGACCAAGGATGTCCTAACCCAAGCTGGCTCCGCTTAAGGCCCCAGAAGCGTCCATGTTGAATGTGGTGTTTGCAAACTTGGGGCAGCGGTGGAGATTTGAAAGGACCACCTTGCTAGAGGTAGTTGGAAGATCTCAGCCTATGTACAAATCTGTAGCTCAGAGAGGGCATGAGGGGAGATACACGAGGAAGATGAGTGTTCAGGTCTTGGGTGGTGTTGGGAGTGGGGAGGTGGTCTTAGAGAAAGTTTAGCCAGGTGGGCTCGTGGATGGGAAGAGGGACTCAGCAGATGCAACTGATTGGATAGACTCAATCTTACTGACAAGGGAGTGTGAGAGGCCCTGGCACTTCTGGTTGGAGGTGAGGGCAGCGGGGAGACATGTTACCTGCACCTGGTCGTTGTTGACGATGGCCAAGTGTCCCTGCTGGCTTGAGCAAAGTTCCTTGCTCTGCTCCCAGCTAAGTCTGGTATCCGTTAACCGGAAGCAGCTTCTTGAGTATTGGAGCCAGCCAGGATCACAAATACTCGAGGGACATTCTGCATTGAGAGAGGGAAAAGTGGAAACGTTCAGGAATCTATGCTCAGCTAGCAACGTTAAGAGTGCTCTCTAAATGTTGTGACTCTTCACCAATTCCGCCCCCCCCCCTCCCCGCCAACACCGTGGGACTCCTCACCCATTCCTCCAAAACCCTCAGACTCCTACCCCATCCCCCCAAACTGTGTGTATCCTCACCCCCTCTGCCAATCTGTGGGAGTCATCACCTCGCCCTCCTGCACACACTTTGTGACTCTTCGCTCCCCCCTCAAACTGTGGGACCCCACAGCACCTCAACCACCACCCAACCCCCCAAACTGTTGGACACCTCAACCCTCCCTGAGCAAAGCTGTGAGAAACCTGACCCCTCCCCCCCAGAAAACTGTGGAACTCCCCAGCACCTCACTACCCACCACCACCCCCAGCCCCCCGGCCTAAACTGTGTGACTCCTCAACCCACAAAGTGTGGGATTCGTCATCCCCTCCAGAAACTTTGGGACACGTCACACCCACACCACCCCGGAAAAATGCTGGACTCCTCACCAGCCACCACCGCCACCCCCCACTCAAATTGTCTGGCTTCTCACTTTTCCAATTAGACTCGAGGGGCTGATTGAGCCTCCGCCTGTGTTACATGCTCGAGGAGGGGGCTGAATGGACCTCCTCCTTTTCATGTCTAACAGGCTCGAAAGTGCATGGTGGAGAGCTGAATGAGCCTGATCCTCTCTCTCACCACCCCACTTGTCAGAGGCGACAGGGGCACATGCTCACCATACTTCTCGCAGAACAGGTGTAGCCAGTGTTCGGTAGTGTTTTGGAAGCGTGTGCAATCCTGTTGGTCTTTCAGTTGGGTCTGCTCTTGGAGTTTGTGTAAGCTCTCAGTGGCGTTCTGCACTCTGTCCCGCGCGATGTGTAAATTCTCCGAGGCACCCACGTCTTGTGGAGGCAAAGTGAGAGAAAAAGAGAGAAATGTCAGTGGTCAGTCCTACACTGCACTGCGATCTGGCACTTCCCACACATACTGGGCCTCGGACCAGGGATAGACAACCTCCTTTCCCCGAAGTACACGCTTCTCCATTTCTGAACCAATCCCAGATTGTCAAGTGTCTCTCGTCGACAGGGGATGTATTATGACACAGACAGTAGTAAAGACTGAATTTTTTCAAATCCCAGAGGGAAACCTGAAGCAACTGTCATAACCCATTTTTTCAATTTGTATGTTTCGAGGGGCAGGCTTTGATTCAGCAGTAATAAGACCACTGAGTCTCAAGGGCATTTTTTTATAAAACTAAATTAAACATTTATTAATACAAGGAGGATTGTAAACACATATACATCCAAAAATTACTACAATAATAACGACAAAAATACCCTAATTAATCTGACTGAGTTAGATCCCCGGCAAGGCAACAGTAAATCACATAGATTTAACCAGATACCTGGCAAAGCACACTCTGGACAATCAAAATCAAAGTGAAAGTCTTTCACCTCTGGATCCTTGCAGGCAGCAGCTTGAGGCTTCTCACACTTGTTGGATAATACAAAGCCTCTACCTGGCACACAATCCCCTTTCTCCTTTATACACATCTTTCTCTTTGAATGTGAATTTCCCATTCTATCATTGGGCTTTTAACTTTACCTCTTCTAACAATAACATCCTTTCATGCCACTAATTTTATCAGTAACCAGAAAAAAAAAATGAAACACATTGCCTGGCGTCATATGGCTAATGCAAGATTTCACTCATTACTTTGAGATGGATTTTAAAAATACAAACTGCCCCCTTGACAAAACTTCCCCATGTTTACCAAATTACCACATTCAAACCAACTTCTTTATGTTCATCAAAGCCTCCAGAACAGCTGGCTTTAATCCAATTACGACGCACACACATAGACACATACACCACTTAACAAGGTTTAAAAAATATTTCCCAAATGCATTATAGACATTAATCTCAGCGTGACAGATGACAGTGTCGTGGTAAAGCCACTCGACCAGCAATCCAGTCTACTGCTCTGGGGACACGGTTTCAATTCTCACCACTGCAGCCGGTGGAATTTAAATTCAATTCATAAAATCTGGAATTGAAAGTTCCTCTCAATCCTGATGACCATGAAATGACCATCGATTGGAGTAAAAACCCACCTGGTTCAGTATTGTCCCTTTAGGGGAATTAGTAAATCTGCCGTTCTTACCCGCGGTCGGGCCTACACGTGACTCCAGAACCACAGTAATACGGTTGACTCTTAACTACCTCTCAAGGGCAAAAAGGGATGGGCAATAAATCGATGTGTCAATAAGAAAAACACTGCAATTTCAAGTAGGCCTCACTGTATTGTCCTGCTTTTTCCGGTATATTTAGTTAGAATTGTGTCAGTAAAATCATATTTGAAACCAAAATTAATTTAATAACATAAGAGGTAGGAGCAGGAGTAGGCCATTCAGCCACTCGAGTCTGCTCCACCATTCAGTAAGATCATGGCTGATCTGATTGTCGTCTCAGCTCCACTTTCCTGCCTTACCCCGCTGGGGAACCGATAACCCTCGACTTCCTCAGCCTTGAATATGTTCAGTGAGCCGGACTCCACTGCTCTGTGGGGGAGAGACTTCCACAGGCTGATGTCCCTCTGAGGGAAGAAATTCCTCCTCATTACCGTCTTCAATGGAGGCCCCTTATTCTGAAACCGTGACCACCCGCACCATGTTGCGGATTCCCCCACGAGAGGGAAACATCCTCTCAGCATCCACCCTGTCGAGGCCCCTTCAGGATCTGATATGTTTCAATAAGATTGCCTCTCATTCTTCTCAACTCTAAGAGGAGACTTGACAGAGTCGGTGCTGAAAGGATGTTTCCCCTCGTGGGGGAGACCAGAACGAAGGAGGCGGGAGAGGCACAGTTTAAAAATAAGGGGTCTCCCATTTAAATTGGAGATTAGGAGGAATTTCTTATCTCAGAGGGTCGTGAGGCTTTGCAACTCTCTTCCCCAGAGAGTTGTGGAGGCTGGGTCACTGAATATTTTTTTGTGGCAGAGGTAGATAGATTCCTGACTAACAAGGGATTCAACGGTTATCGTGAGGCGGTTCGGTGGAATGGGGAGTTGAGGCCAGAAACAGATCATGACCTCATTCAAAAATGGAACAGGCTCGAGGGGCCGAATTGCCTCCTCCTGTTCCTAATTCATATTTTCATTGGACGCTCCAATGAATACAGGCACTACTTGTCCAAGATTTCCTCATCAAGCTAACGGCTTCATCCCAGGAATTATACGTATACACCATTTCTTCAAGGCACAAGTCAGGAGTGTGATGGAAAACTCCCCACTTGCCTGGACGAGTTCAGCTCCCACAACACTCAAGAAGCTCGACACCATCCAGGACAAAGCAGCCCCGCTGGATTGGCAGCCCATCCACAAACATTCACTCCCTCCACCACCGGGGCACAGTGGAGTCAGTGTGTACCATCTACAAGATGCACAGAAGCTCACCACCACCTTCTCAAGCGGCAATTAGGGATGGGCAATAAATACTGGCCCAGCCAGTGACTCCCGCATCCCATGAATGAATAAAGAAAACTCGGCTTCCTTTCTTCTCTCCAGCTGCAAATTGTGCACAGAAATCTCGCACGAAGAAGGGATGTTAGGATCATCAAATCATACATATTAGCAGGAGCAGGCCACTCGGCCCCTCGACCTTGCTTCGCCATTCAATCAGATAATTCAATAACAACTCAATAGTTCCATAATTATAATAACACTAATAACTATTCAATAATATTCAATAACACCCTTATACAAAATGGCAGGGAGACAAAAAAACAGGTAACTATCATCCAGTTAGCTTAACATCTGTCATTGAGAAAATATTACAGTATCATAAATAATGTAATAGCAGAACGTTTGGAAATTCATAACATAATAAAGCAGTGTCAGCATAGTTTCAGCAAAGGGAAATCATGACTGACAAATTTATTAAAAGTATTTGAGGAGGAAACAAGCAGGATAGATAAAGGGGAACCAGTATATGTATTTCGAAAAGACGTTCAATAAGGTACCGGTCATAAGGCTACTTAAAAAGATGTGAACCCATGGCGTAAGGGGTTGCATATGAGTATGGATAGAGGATTGGCTAATTAATAGAGGACAGAGAGTTGGGATAATGGGGGCATTTTCAGGATGGAAACCTGTAACAAGTGTAGTGCCACAAGGATCAGTGCTGGGGCCACAATTATTTTCAATATGCATCCATATCTTGGATTGTGGAAGGGAATGTACTATCGCCAAGTTTGTGGATGACACAAAAATAGGCGGGAAGGCAAGTGGTGGGGATAACAAAATGCATCCACACAGGGGCATAGGCAGGTTAATTGAATGGGCAGAAACTTGGCAAATGGAATATAATGTGGGAAACTGTGAAGTTAAGCACTTGGACAGGACGAATAGGGGAACTGAATGTTATTTACATGGAGAAAGACTGCAGAAAGCTATGGCAGAGGGGGATTTAGGACTCCTTGTGCATGGATCTCAAAAGGCTAACATACAATTCAGCAGGTAATCGGGAAGGCATATAGAATGTTGGCCTTTATATCAAAAGGAATGGAGTATGAACACAGGGAAATCTTGCTAAAACTATTCAAGGCACCATTTGGACCATACCTAGAATAGTGTCAACAGTTTTAGTCCTAGTTAGTTTAGGAGATAACTGGCATTGGAGGCAGCCCAGAGAACGTTCACTTGGTCGATTCCAGGGATGGAGGGATTTTTTATGAGGAGAGGTTGAGTCGGTTGGGCCTGTAGTCATTGGAGTTTAGAAGAATGAGATTTGACCTTACTAAAACATAAAATGTTATTAGGGGGCTTGGCAGGGTAGATGCTGAGAGGCTGATTCCCCTTGTGGGAGAGTCTAGGACCAGAGGGCATAATATCAGAGTAAGGGGACGCCCATTTAAGACAGAGATGAGGAGGAATTTCTTCTATCAGGGTGTGGTGGACCTGTGGAGTGCTGCATCTGTACCTGCTGAATGGTTAAGTATACTCAAGATGGATGCATACAGATCTTTAATCAGGAAGGGAATCAAGGGGCATGGGGAAAAGGCAGGAAAGCGGAGTTGAGCATTATCAGATCAGCCATGATCTCACTGAATGGCGGAGCAGACTCAATGCGCTGAATAGCCTCCTTCTACTCCTACGCTTTATAGACTTATAAAATCGTGGCTGACCTGATTGTAGACTCAGCTCCACTTTCGTGCCTGCCCCTCCCCAGCCCGCACATAACCCTTGACTCCCTCGTTGATCAAAAACAGATCTAACGAAGCCGTGAATGTATTCAATGACATGGCCTCCACTGCTCTCTGGGGGTGAGAAATCCACAAACTAACAAGCCACACAGGAAACACAGGGAAAAAAAATGCCTTATGTCAGTTGGGGAGTGGGTGGTGGTGAGAGGTAAAGTCATTGGATTAATAATGCAGCAGACCCAGGCTGGTACTCTGGGGTTCAAATCCTACCAACTAGTGGAATTTAAATTCAATCAATAAGATCTGGAATTAAAATCTAGTTTCTATAATGGCCACCATAAATCTATCATTTATTGTTCTAGAAACCCATCGGGATCACTAATGTCCTTCAGGGAAGGAAATCTGCTGTCCTTACTCGGCCTGGTCTACATGTGACACCAGACCCCCAGCAATGTGGTTGATTCTTCACTGCCCTCTGAAATGGCCAAGCAAGCCACTCAGTACAAGGAAACGGGGATTAGGGATGGGTAACATATGCTGACCTTGCCAGCGACGCCCACACCCCAAAGAATAAATTAAAGCCATCTTCAATGGGAGCCCCTTATACAGAAACTGTGTCTCCTCGTTCTTGATTCCACCAAAAGGGAGAAGCATCCACCCTGTCAAGCCCCTCTCAGGATCTTATATGTTTCAATAAGATCACCTCTGCTTCTTCTGAATGCCGATTTGTACAGGCCCAAACTGTCCAAACTTTGTTTCAGAGAGATCTGGCTGTCTTAGCGTATGAATCACAACAGGTTAGTCTGCAGGTAGAGCAAGTAACTAGGAAAACTGATAGAATGTTATCATTTATTGCGAGGGGGAATCGAATACAAAAGTAAGGAAGTTATGCTTCAGTTATACAGGGCATTAGTGGGGCCACATCTGGATTCATGTGCACAGTATTAGGCACCTTATTTCAGAAAGGATGTAAATACATTGGAAAAAGTTCAGAGAAGGTTTACCAGGCTAATACCAGGGATGGGCGGGTTGTGTTATGAGGTAAGGTTGGACAGGCTGGGCTTGTATCCACTGGAGTTTAGAAAAGGAAGAGGCGATTTGGTTGAAAATTTTAAGATCCTGAGGGGTGTAGACAGGGAGGGTGTGGGGAGGATGATACCCCCTGTGGGAAAATGGAGAACGAGCGGTTTAAAAATGAGGGGTCGCCCATTTCAGACAGAGATGAGGAGCAGTGTTTTCTCTCAAAGAGTCGTGAGTATTTGCAAGTGTCTTCCTCAAAAGGAGGTGGAAGCAGAGCCTTTGAATATTATTAAGGCCGAGCGAGATTGATTCTTGATTAGCAAGGGGGTGAAAGGTTATCAGGGGGTTGGCAGGAATGTGGGGTCAAGGTTACAATCAGATCAGCCGTGATCTTATTGAAAGGCGGAGCAGGCTCGAGGGGCCCAGTCCTGCTCCTAATTCATTCGTCACTATCACAAAGCCCTTCGTCCCAGGAATCAGCTCAGTGAACATTGCCTGAACTTTTGGAGTGTAAGTATATTTCTCATTAACTAAGGAGAACAAACTGGACAGAGCGGTCTCACCTGCCCTGCTTGTGTACTTACATTTCATTGCAAAGTATGCCACTAGGCAAAGTAGGCCCACACAGGCGATGACACCAGCGATGGCCAATGCCACGAAGATAGTTTGGAACCTCTTTTCACGGAGAGCTGCCCCTGATATCACAGAAAGAAAAGGGAATAATAAAAACTGCATTCCTCTATCACACTTCACCAGCCAAAGAGCATGAAATCGGAACAGTTGACCCCGTTGCAGTGCAGGAAGCGCGTCACCAAATTTACACACAGCAAGAACCCCAAATGGCAAGGAAATAAGGACCCAAATCATCTGTCCTCCCAGTGATGTGGGTTGAGGGGGAAATCTTGGCTCCAGGGTCCTGGGGAGCAATGTCCCCACTCCCCCAGCTCGTTTACAGTGCTGGCCGGGAGGATATTTACATCCACCTCAGGTGGCAGGTGGGGCCCGCGGTTTGATGAGCTCCCTCAGTACTGACCTTCCAACAGTGCGGCTCTCCCTCAGTACTGACCCTCCGACAGTGCGGCACTCCTTCAGTACTGACCCTCCGACAGTGCAGTGTTCCCTCAGTACTGACCCTCCGACAGTGCGGCGCTCCCTCAGCATTGACCCTCCGACAGTGTGGCACTCCTTCAGTACTGACCCTCCGACAGTGCGGCACTCCTTCAGTACTGACCCTCCGACAGTGCAGTGTTCCCTCAGTACTGACCCTCCGACAGTGCAGTGTTCCCTCAGCATTGACCCTCCGACAGTGCGGCGCTCCCTCAGCATTGACCCTCCGACAGTGTGGCACTCCTTCAGTACTGACCCTCCGACAGTGCGGCGCTCCCTCAGTACTGACATACCGACAGTGCGGCGCTCCCTCAGTACTGACATACCGACAGTGCGGCGTTCCCTCAGTACTGACCGTCCGACAGTGCGGTGCTCCCTCAGTACTGACCCTCCGACAGTGCGGCGCTCCCTCAGTACTGACCCTCCGACAGTGCGGCGCTCCCTCAGTACTGACCCTCCGACAGTGCAGCGTTCCCTCAGTACTGACCCTCCGACAGTGCGGCGCTCCCTCAGCATTGACCCTCCGACAGTGTGGCACTCCTTCAGTACTGACCCTCCGACAGTGCGGCGCTCCCTCAGTACTGACACACCGACAGTGCGGCGCTCCCTCAGTACTGACCCTCCGACAGTGCGGCGCTCCCTCAGCATTGACCCTCCGACAGTGCGGCGCTCCTTCAGTACTGACCCTCCGACAGTGCGGCGCTCCCTCAGTACTGACACACCGACAGTGCGGCGCTCCCTCAGTACTGACCCTCCGACAGTGCGGCGCTCCCTCAGTACTGACCCTCCAACAGTGCGGCGCTCCCTCAGTACTCACCCTCCGACAGTGCGGTGCTCCCTCAGTACTGACCCTCCGACAGTGCGGCGCTCCCTCAGTACTGACCCTCCGACAGTGCGGCGATCCCTCAGTACTGACCCGCCTACAGTGGGGAACTTCCTCAGTACTGACCCGCCTACAGTGCGGAACTCCCTCAGGACTGACCCTCCGACAGTGTGGCACGCCCTCAATGACGCTCCAACAGTGCGGCACCCAGTCAGCGAAGGGAAATCCAAAGGATTAGCCACCAATGTTGGAGTTATTATAATGTGTGGTGCGCACGAGGCTACGGTGAAAGTCAGGGATCAGGGATGTTTTGCAGGTATTACTCAGTGATGGGTTTGGGGAGGGGCTCGAGGATGAGGAGAATGGACCCAGTGCCGTTCGGGAGTTTGTTCACTTGCACTCACTTTGGCTTTCGACCTCCTCGTAATCCCGTTCGTCCGAGACGTCATCTTCGATATCCATGATGAGGTCGGGCATGTCATTGTCTTCGTCGTAATCAAGGGACTCGACATCCCCTCCTGTTGCACGGTCATCATCTACTCCTCTCCGCCCAGGGTTCCTGGGGAGCCCTTTAGACCCCCTCATTCCTCCTTCACCCTCAACTGATCAACCAGTGCCAAAGACAGAGATGTCCACTCACCTCAACTCCCCTGATAATCTTATCCTGTCCTCTAACCTTCACCAGCACAGATCAATTTCAAACACTTCACTCAGCCGGATGAGTAATTCAACAAATCGAACTGTGAAGCTGAGTTAACTTTTCGAGTCAGCCAGTGGAGGTTATTTTTGAAGTGTCTAAGGATCAATTTGCGGGATTTGCAGTGTGAGGAAATCTTAATTTTGTGTCTATTTTGCAATTTATTTTGACATAACCACTGTTTAAAGCTTGCGTCTGAGATTGCATATTAATTGTTCAATGAAGATTTGAGAATTGAATTTTTTTTTTAATTCATTGCTCTGCATAAAGGATTACATCAGTATTGTTAGAAATAGAAGTATTATTTTAGATGTCTCATCAATAAACTAATGATGGATTATTCAGATTAAGAGTTATTTAATTATGTTAATAACACATTATTAAAATCAATCAAATATTTAGTATACTAATGATGGATTAGTGAGATTAATTGATAAATGAGTCTGAAGATAATGGATTAAGGTAAATTAATAATTAAGTATGGAAAAAGTTAATTTAATAAGCAAAATTATTAAGTGGCAAAATTAATGATGGGCTATTGCAAAAATTAACAATTAGAGATCAGTGAAGCCAATTAATCACTAGGCTGATTAATGATCAACAACTGGGATGAATTAAAATTTATATATTAACAGATTATAAAGTTATAATCTATCAATGTTAAGCAATTCAGAATGATTACACCTACACTAATAACAAGTTATGAATAATTAATTCGAAGCTTTGTTGAATTAATTCGGATTGTTAACAGTGGACATTGAAATTAGTTATAAGAGGCACCCGCTATAAATTGTTGATGTTAACTTGTAATTAGTTACATTAAAGAGGGAATATGTTTACATAAGAAATACAATCATTAAACAACTAGTATGAATTGGAAGTATTAAGTAATAACAGATTGTTGACATTAATAATTTGGTAGATATGATGGATAATAATATATCTAATTACAAATTAGTAAGTACAGATTATTAAGATTAATTAATAATTAGATCTTGATTATTGAGTCATTAATACAAATATTAGTGACATTTAATGATTAATAGATAATTATCTATTTTAATGATAAATTATTGAGTAACTAAAACTTGCATAAGTGATAGTTAATTAGATTTAATTAATACTTACAGCTCCTAATTATAGATTATCGCCCTCCTCAGTACAGACAATTAGACGGTCTAATCTAGGGAATAGAGATGATTTAATATTTGGATTAATGTTCGATTAAGTTTAATAATTAGATTGATTAAAAATAGCAATAGACTAATTAATGGTTAATTATATTAATAGATTATTCAACAATGAAACTGAATAGTATTGATTATTAAGGTAAATTAGATATATTAATGATAAATAACTAAGATTATTGAATAACTAAACAGATTAATGATAATATGCATCAAAATGAAACATATTAATATTAGATTCATTCGATTATTGAATATTCTGACGGTTTATTGGCTCAGCACTTCCGGCAGACATTTTGGGGAGAGGGAAGGAGACGGAAGTGATGTGGAGACCCCGGGAATGAGGTTATGACCCGGGAAATGATTCCCGGGAGGTCACCGCTGGGACAGAGACACAGGGCATCACGTGACAGGCTGGGCTGTGAGACTCAATGGAGCAGAACAGAGAGCGAAAAAATATTAATATATTACTAATAACTGGAGACTGGATGGAGCGGAATAGGGAGGGAAGCAACATTTATATCTTAAAAATAAATGGAGACTCAATGGAGCAGAATATAGAACGAAGTAAAATTAATATATTAATAATAACTGGAGCCTCAATGGAGCAGAATAGAGAGAAAACCGATACTCGATGCGGCCATGGGGTAGTGGTTTTGCCATTGGATTACCCGAAACCCAGCAGCACTTTCTGGACACCCGACTTCGAATCCTCACCGCGGCAAATGGTGGAATCTGAATTAAATAAATACCTGGAATTAAAAGTCTAATAATGACCATGAAACTATTGTTGTAAAAACCCATCTGGTTCACTAATGTCCTTTAGAAAATCCGACCTTACCTGGTCTGATCTGCAGGCGGCTTCCACAGCAAAGTGGTTGAATCTTAAAGATGCCTCTGAAAAAGGGCAATAAATGCTGGCCGGGCCAGCGATGCGCCCACATCCCATGAATGAATAACTGCAGAGTCAATGGAGCAGAACAGGGAGAAAATCGATGTTAATATGTGAATAATAACTGGAGACTGATCTTCCGTTTAATCACTGGCATAAAACAACTTTAATATCTGATTAATTGTCACATTCTGGTTTATGTTAGATGACAGTCCACAAGTTTAAAATACAAAGTGTATTGTTTTCAGAAATGATTTACTGATGTTGAGACTTGAATTCCTCTCTAATCTTTTGGTAGATGTGAACGAGCGAATCACCTTCTTGCAGGCAGACTGGACATCGACAGTCACAAAGCCACCGCGATAGCAACTTCTCCTATTTGCCACCGCTGTAACTGCTGGCTGCTATCTCCACCCAGATACAGCATGTATCTCTGACAGTGCAGCACTCCCTCAATACTGATACTCCGACAGTGCGGCACTGCCTCAGTGATGACCCTCCGACAGTGCGGCGCTCACTCAGTACTGATACACAGACAGTGCGGCACTCTCTCAGGACTGATAAACCGATAGTGCGGCACTCTCTCAGGACTGATCCTCTGACAGTGCGGCGCTCCCTCGGTACTGACCCTCCGAGAGTGAGGTAATCCCTCAGTACTGACATTCGCCAGTGCAGCGCTCCCTCAGTACTGACCCCCGACAGGGCGGCGTTCCCTCAGTCCTGACCCTCAGACAGTGCGGCACTCCCCGAGTACTGACCCTCAGAATTTGAACGGGACCGGCTCCGACCTCCGTTTGCAGATCCAGTGCTGCGGAGCGCTGCACACAGCGTTAGCCCAGGCTCCTCGGCGCAGGGAGACGCAGTTCTTGAAAGCCTCCAGCCCGTAGTCGAAGTGACTGTCGGGGCTGCCTCTGTCCCAGAATCTCGGAGAGGTGGGGGGAGATGGAGCAAACAGAGTTTGTGAGTGAAAACTAAGCGTTCACCCGTCCATGCCAGCCCACAAAATTTAGCCCTCAGGGGCTGACGGGAAAGAGAGAAATCCCACCCAATTCCCAGCTGAGGCAACATCCAACACTCCCAGGACAGGTACAGCACAGGGTTAGATACAGAGTTAAGCTCCCTCCACACTGTCCCCATCAAACACTCCCAGGAAAGATACAGCACGGGGTTGGACACAGAGTAAAGCTCCCTCTACACAGTCCTCAACAAACACTCCCAGGACAGGGACAGCACGGGGTTAGATACAGAGTAAATCTCCCTGAACACCGACCACATCAAACACTCCCAGGACAGGTACAGTACGGGGTTAGAGACAGAGTAAAGCTCCCCTTACACTGTCCCCATCAAACAGTCCCAGGACAGGTACAGCACGGGGTTAGATACAGAGTAAAGCTCCCTCTACACTGTCCCCATCAAACACTCCCAGGACCTGTGCAGCACGGGGTTAGATACAGAGTAAAGCTCCCTCTACACTGTCCCCATCAAACACTCCCAGGACAGGTACAGCACGGGGTTAGATACAGAATAAAGCTCCCTCTACACCGTCCCCATCAAACACTCCCAGGACAGGTACAGCACGGGGTTAGATACAGAGTAAAGCTCCCTCTACACTGTCCCCATCAAACACTCCCAGGGCAGGTACAGCACGGGGTTAGATACAGAGTAAAGCTCCCTCTACACCGTTCCCATCAAACACTCCCAGGACAGGTACAGCACGGGGTTAGACACAGAGTAAAGCTCCCTCTACACTGTCCCCATCAAACACTCCCAGGACAGGTACAGCACGGGGTTAGATACAGAGTAAAGCCACACGACCACTATTGGTGTCCATACCTTCCTGGGTCTCCTCCGCACTCATCTGCTCATTATCCCCTCCGGCGGCCTTTTCCTCTCGCTCCACCTCAACCTGCCTCTCGGCTGACCCGGTGAGCGCTCCTCCAGCGAGCTGTCGTCCTCTTGCTGCCTCCGTCTATCCCAAAAACTCCTCCTCATCATCATCCGCCATGTAGGGGGAACTCTCCTCCTCTTCAGCACCCCCTGGGCTGATTTACCCATCAGTTCAGACCGATTGTCCCAGCGCTCCTTTTAAAACTGGCTTCACATTCTTCACTCCAGTTTTCTCACTCACCTCACCCACACGCCCTGTTTGTTATAAACATAAATTCGTCCAAAATAAAAGAGGGGATTATTGATCGATACCTGCAATCGCCTGGACTAAATCGCGTTTCGAACGAACCAAACCCTGCGCCTCACTTTTCAAAGAGAGTCGTTATTGAGGTTAACCATTGATTATTAACGGCCAATTCAAGATAATCTCTCAAACAACTTGGATTATGTACTGCAGATTATTCTGTATTTGGAATTAATAATTAATAGTTACAATTATGATGTGTTTGGATTTGGTTTGCCGATATATGTTAAAGGATAAAGTGATTAATTGTTTATTTCTGAATTGACAACTTTAAGTAAATGCAGATTAACCCTTCCGCATCATTGCCGGATCAATAAGAGATTTTTTTAAAAAATAACTTCACAAAGGTTGAGAATAAGTTTTAAATATTTCGATAAAGTACTAAACGTTCACCTGAATCATAACGTATTTTGTTTGTTAGATTATTATTACTGATGGATTCGGATTAATTTATTGAACACCCAGATTCCGTAATAGGGTGATTAATTATTAAATATTTAGCCAAAATGTTCGATGAGCCAAACGTTGAATATTTGGTTAGCGCGGATGAAGATCAATTAATTATTCCAAAGTAATCAACGAGGTAGATAAATAATTTGCATGTGTTAATATATAAAGGAACACACGTTTAATGAAATTAACTATGATTATTAAATAACAAACGAATTTAGTATTTAGACTGCACAAACGTTTACAGATTATTTAGTGATTAGCACAGGTCTATGCAGAATAATAAGTATTTCTTGAATACAAAGGTTAAATATGATTATGAAATATTCAATAACATTCTTAAATGTGTACAAAAAGTATTAAATATTTTTATTGTTCTTTAACTATTGATAATACAGACTGAGAAAATTAATGATGGGTTATTCAATGAACGAGTTGATTTAGGGAACAAACAAATTTTGATAAATTAATTATAAATACTTAAAACGTGAAAAATGTATTATTTAAGCAGAAAAAGGCAGGTTTAGAGCAGTTATATTATGAGCATTATGTATTAAGATGAATTATACCATTAATTGTGCAAATCTTTACTGATTATTACAGACAGCCAGGCTAATAAACAGTAAATTGTGCCATTGTATTGAAACAATTTACATAACTACGGTTATTAACTATGTAGCTGAGTTATTATTAGGTTAATCTAATTCTTACAAGCCATTACAATCTTATCAAGACGAAAATATCAGTCATTTATTGAAAATTTATGATAGATAGAACAAAGAGAAGTTAAGAAAAAATAAATGCTTTTAAGCATGAAGCCAAATTATTATTAAAAGCAAGTTTTATTTAAATTTTGAATGAGCTGTTATTTACTGATTAATATAGATTAATTGAAAGTACTGGATTATTTAAATATGCTAATTGGTAGAGTAAAGACATGTTTAAAGAAAGTAAAATGTATTTACGAAATGTGTTAACTATCAGAACAAACGCAAGTGTAAATCGAATGTTTCAAATCTGCCAATTGATACAAATGCACGTTTAGATAAATTAAATCTTAACAGTAAATTAATCAATTGAGAAAACAATTACTCGTTTAAATTTTATTAGTAAATGTTTGAATCGAGAGAACACTACTGTGAATGTATTTAATATTTGTCCTGAGTACATTAATTGACAGAAGGCATACAAGTTTAGATAACTTGAATATTAATACTAAATGTGTCAAGTGACAGAACAACCGCAAGATTAAATAAAGTAAATCTAATTATTAATTTGTTGACTGACAAGACAATTCGAAGTTTAGGTAAAACAAATGTGTGTACTAAATATTTTAAATGATGGGGGAAAAGCGGAGTTGCTTATTAAACGTGGTAATTTGCTGATGAAATGCAAAGCAGGACAAAGTAAACCTGAAGATTAGTTGTTCAGACAAATTGTTATTTGGGCTGCGCCCGTCATTTGAAGATTGTTGACGGTTTAGCAGAGCAAGAAGTGAATTATTTGGTGAAGATTTACTAAGATATTGAAGGGGTTCAGGAGCTAGAGACGATTATTTATGCTAGGAAAGTGACCAATTATTAAATTTAATATTGTAAATGAATCTGCAATAATATGTTAAACTGAATACTGAAAATTAATATGCCAAAACATATTAGATGTATTACTGAAATTAAATAATCAAAAGTTATCAAAGTACTTTTGAAATTAAATATACCTACCAAAATGTATTAAATTAAACATCAACATTGAATAAATCTGCTATAAGTTTATATTAATTGGCTGAAGGCCCCCACATTTAGGCAAATTGAATATTATTACCATGTGTTAAGGGACAGAACCAACACAAGTTTAATTAGAGTAAAAGCGATTATTAAATATGTAAATTGACAGGAATATATCGATTTAAATAAATCACCCAAAATATATTACATTTGAAAATTAAATTAATTAAATCTCACAAAATATATTAAATTGAATTAACAGAACAATTTCAAGTTTAAATGAAAATGATTATTAAATCTGCCAAATGATTCCAACGCAAGTTTAGATCAATTAAATGTCAATACTATATGCATTAATTGACAGAACACACACACACGTTTTAAATAAGACTACTTTGTTAATCAATAGGAAACAGCACGAGTGGAGATAACTTACTGACCATGTTAATTGACAGAGGACACAATATTAGACAACTTGAACACTGTGGTGGAGGTGTCAGCTGTGGCACAGTTTATAGCACCCTCGCCTTTGAACCAGAGGGTTGTGGGTTCATGTCCCACTCCTGGAAACCAAGAACTGTGATTGTACTCGAAAGAGTTGCAATCTGTGACTGTTGATACCTCGAAAGAGTTTGAACACTGTGGCAGAGGTGTCAGCTGTGGCTCAGTTCAAAGCACCCTCGCCTTTGAATCAGAGGGTTGTGGGTTCATGTCCCACTCCCGGAAAAACCAAGAACTGTGATTGTACTCGAAAGAGTTGCAATCTGTGACTGTTGATAACTCGAAAGAGTTTGAACACCAATACTAAATAAGTTCACTGGCAGAACAAATGCCAGTTTAGAAAATGTAAATCTAATTATAAAATATGAGAACTGAGGGAACAAACTTAAGTTTAGGCTGAATATGTAGTAAATATTAACGTTAAATATGTCAGTTGACAGATCAAAGAAACATGTTTCAATATGATTATTAAATGTGTTAATCGACAGCGTGAAAAAAAACACGAGTTTGGACAAACTGATCAATGAACCTTAAATGTTGCAATTAAATCTGTCCATATATTAATTCACAGAACAAACAAAATTTAAACTGAATGTGATTATTAAAACTGTTCAGTTGAGGTAAATGTCAATTTTATATAAACATTAACATTAAATCTGTTTAAGTTTGATTGAAATTCAATAGATTTTGAATTGATATGAATTTAATATTGAAATTAAAGCCGCCAAATGATGAATTGAAGCTTTGAATTGTAATTATCTGATAGAAAGTATCAGGATTCCTCAGGGAAATTGCTGAATGTTGGATTATGTTAATATTTGGGGGAATTAGTTAGTATTTTTGATCATTTGAGTTTAGGGGATGTTAATGGTTAATTGACGATTTTCGGTTGCCCTCCGGCTAATTTCTATCACTTATTGGATAATCCTCCCTCTGAGGCCCCGACAGAAGCTGCCTCTGGGAAAAGGCCGCAAAAAGAGCCTGGGCCTCTCCCCGCGGGGCCAGGGAAAATTAGGCCGCACCCTACACGCGCCACCCGGCTCCAGTGCGATTCACCACCGCCGCCATTTTATGTAAGGCTGGGACCGGAAGAGGAGGTCTCCAGGGGCGAGGGAAGGAAGGGGCGTAGCCTCGGGCAGACATGACGTCAGGGTAAACGACTGTTGCGTCTGGCATCGCAATAGTGAGAGAGATGCGTGCGCAGCCAAGATTCCCATGGACACCAGAGGGTGGAACAACCCGGAGTGGAAATAGAGGAGGAAATTAATGAATAAATTAGAGAGAGAGAGAGTAACCCAGTGTGAAAATAGAGGAGGAAATTAATTAATAAATTAGAGAGGGAGAGAGAGAGAGTAACCCAGTGTGAAAATAGAGGAAGAAATTAATTAATAAATTAGACAGAGAGAGTAACACAGTGTGAAAATAGAGGAGGAAATTAATTAATAAATTAGACAGAGAGAGAGAGTGTAACCCAGTGTGAAAATAGAGGAGGAAATTAATTAATAAATTAGAGAGAGAGAGACTAACCCAGTGTGAAAATAGAGGAGGAAATTAATTAATAAATTAGAGAGAGAGAGAGTAACCCAGTGTGAAAATAGAGGAAGAAATTAATTAATAAATTAGGGAGAGAGAGAGAGTAACCCAGTGTGAAAATAGAGGAAGAAATTAATTAATAAATTAGACAAAGAGAGTAACCCAGTGTGAAAATAGAGGAGGAAATTAATTAATAAATTAGACAGAGAGAGAGAGTAACCCAGTGTGAAAATAGAGGAGGAAATTAATTAATAAATTAGAGAGAGAGAGTAACCCAGTGTGAAAATAGAGGAGGAAATTAATTAATAAATTAGAGAGAGAGAGATTAACGCAGTGTGAAAATAGAGGAGGAAATTAATTAATAAATTAGAGAGAGAGAGAGAGAGTAACCCAGTGTGAAAATAGAGGAAGAAATTAATTAATAAATTAGGGAGAGAGAAATTAACCCAGTGTGAAAATAGAGGAGGAAATTAATTAATAAATTAGACAGAGAGAGAGAGTAACCCAGTGTGAAAATAGAGGAGGAAATTAATTAATAAATTAGTGAGAGAGAGAGAGAGTAACCCAGTGTGAAAATAGAGGAGGAAATTAATTAATAAATTAGAGAGAGGGAGAGTAAACCAGTGTGAAAATACAGGAGGAAATTAATTATTAAATTAGATAAAGAGAGTAACACAGTGTTAAAATAGAGGAGGAAATTAATTAATAAATTAGAGAGAGAGGGAGAGTAACCCAGTGTGAAAATACAGGAGGAAATTAATTATTGAATTAGAGAGAGAGAGAGTAACCCAGTGTGAAAATAGAGGAAGAAATTAATTAATAAATTAGGGAGAGAGAAATTAACCCAGTGTGAAAATAGAGGAGGAAATTAATTAATTAATTAGAGAGACAGAGTAACCCAGTGTGAAAATAGAGGAGGAAATTAATTAATTAATAAATTAGAGAGAGAGGGAGCGAGTAACCCAGTGTGAAAATAGAGGAGGAAATTAATTAATAAATTATAGCGAGAGAGAGAGTAACCCAGTGTGAAAATAGAGGAGGAAATTAATTAATAAATTAGGGAGAGAGAGAGAGTAACCCAGTGTGAAAATAGAGGAGGAAATTAATTAATAAATTAGAGAGAGAGAGACTAACCCAGTGTGAAAATAGAGGAGGAAATTAATTAATAAATTAGAGAGAGAGAGAGTAACCCAGTGTGAAAATAATGGAGGAAATTAATTAATAAATTAGACAGAGAGAGAGAGTAACCCAGTGTGAAAATAGAGGAGGAAATTAATTAATAAATTAGAGAGAGAGAGTAACCCAGTGTGAAAATAGAGGAGGAAATTAATTAATAAATTAGAGAGAGAGAGATTAACGCAGTGTGAAAATAGAGGAGGAAATTAATTAATAAATTAGAGAGAGAGAGAGAGAGTAACCCAGTGTGAAAATAGAGGAAGAAATTAATTAATAAATTAGGGAGAGAGAAATTAACCCAGTGTGAAAATAGAGGAGGAAATTAATTAATAAATTAGACAGAGAGAGAGAGTAACCCAGTGTGAAAATAGAGGAGGAAATTAATTAATAAATTAGAGAGAGAGGGAGAGTAACCCAGTGTGAAAATACAGGAGGAAATTAATTATTAAATTAGATAAAGAGAGTAACCCAGTGTGAAAATAGAGGAAGAAATTAATTAATAAATTAGGGAGAGAGAAATTAACCCAGTGTGAAAATAGAGGAGGAAATTAATTAATTAATTAGAGAGAGAGAGTAACCCAGTGTGAAAATAGAGGAGGAAATTAATTAATTAATAAATTGGAGAGAGAGGGAGCGAGTAACCCAGTGTGAAAATAGAGGAGGAAATTAATTAATAAATTATAGCGAGAGAGAGAGCAACCCAGTGTGAAAATAGAGGAGGAAATTAATTAATAAATTAGAGAGAGAGAGAGAGAGAGAGTTACCAAGTGTGAAAATAAAGGAGGAAATTAATTAATAAATTAGAGAGAGAGAGAGAGAGTAACCAAGTGTGAAAATAGAGGAGGAAATTAATTAATAAATTAGAGAGAGGGAGAGTAACCCAGTGTGAAAATACAGGAGGAAATTAATTATTAAATTAGATAAAGAGAGTAATAAATCAGTTAGAGAGAGCAATCTGGTGTGCAAGTAGAGGAGGAACATAATAAATAAATGAGAGAGAGAGCAAACCAGTGTGCAAATAGAGGAGGAATGTAATTAATAAATTTGAGGGAGAGAGAGAGAGAGAGAGGAACCCATTGTGCAAGTAGGGGAATAGTACAAAATGAATTAGGAAGAGAGAGAGAGCAACAGTGTGCAAATAAAGTTGGATTGTAATAAATTAGTTAGAGAGGAATGTAATTAATAAATTCTAGAGAGAGAGCAACCCAGTGTAAAAATCAGAGGAACGTGAATAATTAGAGAGAGAGAGAGCGAGTAACTAGTGTGAAAACAGAGGATGAATGTGATGAATAAATTAGAGATAGTGAGATGCCCAGTGTGAAAATAGAGGAGGAATGTAATTAATAAATTAGAGAGAGAGTAACCAGTGTGAAAATAGAGGACAAATGTGATTAATAAATTAGAGAGAGAGTAACCCAGTGTGAAAATAGAGGAGGAATGTAATTAACAAAACAGAGATAGTGAGATGCCCAGTGTGAAAATAGAGGAGGAATTTAATTAATGATTCAGAGCGAGAGAGTGAGAGAATAAACCTGTGTGAAAATAGGAGGGATGAGAATAGTAAATTAAAGAGTGAGATTAACCAAGTGTGACAATAGAGGAGAAATGTAATTAATAAATTAGAGAGGGAAACACAGCGTGAAAATAGAGGAATAATGTACTTAATACATTAGAGAGAGCAACCCAGTGTGAAAATACAGGAGGAATGTGATTGATAAATTAGAGATTAACCAAGTGTGAAAATAGAGGAGGAATGTAATTAATAAGTTAGAGAGAGAGATAGAGACCCATTGTGATTATATAGGAGGAACATAATTAATAAATTAGAGAGAGAGAGAAAGACAGCATGAAAATAGAGGAGGAATATAAGTAATAGATTATAGAGAGACAGGACAATGCAGCGTGAAAATAGAGGTGGAAAGTAATTAATAAATTAGAGAGAGAGAGACCCAGTGTGAAAATAGGGGAGGAATATTATGATTAAATTAGGGAGGGGGAGCAAACAAATGTGAGTGCAGTGGAGGAAATTAATTAATAAATGAGATAGAAAGACAGAGTGAAAATAGAGGAGGGATGTAATTAATACATTAGAGAGAGATAGAGAGGAACACAGCATGAAAATAGAGGATGTGTGCAACTAATGAATTAGAGTTAGTGAGAAAGTTAGTGTGAAAATAAAGGAGGAAAGTAATTAATAAATAAGAACAAGAGAAATCCAGTGTTCAAATAGAAGAGGAATACAATGAATCAATTAGAGAGAACAGCCCAGTGTGCAAATGGAGAAAAGTAATTAATAAATGAGAGAGCAGCCCAGTGTGCAAATGGAGAAAAGTAATTAATAAACGAGAGAGCAGCCCAAGTGTGCAAATGGAGGAGGATGTAATTAAGAAATGGGAGAGCAGCCGAGTGGACAGTTAGTTGAAATGTAATATATAAGAGGGAGAGCGAGAGACAATAAACCACTGAGCAAATATAGAAAGAATGTAATTAATAAATTAGAGGGAGAGAGAGAGAGAGAGAGTAACCCAGTGTGCAAATAGAGGAGTAGTACAAATAATGAGTTAGGGAGAGAGAGAGAGCAACACAGTGTGCAAATACAGGAAGAATGTAATAAATCAGTTAGAGAGAGCAATCCAGTGTCCAAATAGAGGAGGAACATTATAAATAAATGGGAGAAAGAGAGAGAGTAAACCAGTGTGAAATAGAGGAGGAATGGAAGTAATAAATTAGAGAGCGAGTGAGAGAGAGCAGCCCAGTGTGAAAATATAGGAGGATTGTGATTATTACATTAGGGGGAGAGAGAGACCCAGTGTGAAAATAGAGGAGTAATGTAATTAATAAATAAGAGAGAGAGAGAACAACCCAGTGTGAAAACAGAGGAGGGATGTAATTAATAAATTAGAGAGAGAGTGCAACCCAGTGTGCAAATAGTGGAATATAAATAATAAATGAGAGAGAGTAACCCAGTGTGAAAATAGATGAGGAATGCAATTCATAAATTTGTGAGAGAGAGTTACCCAATTTGCAAAGAATGCATTAATGAATTGGAGAAAGAGAGAGGAACCCAGTGCGTAAGTAGAGGAAAAATGCAAATAATGAATTAGATAGAGACAGAGACAGCAACCCAGTGTGCAAAGATAGGAGGAATGTAAGTTATAAATTAGAGAGAGGGAGGGAGATCAATTCAGTGTGATAATACAGGTGTAGAAATGAATAGCGACAGAGAGAAAGCAACCCAGTGCATAAATATAAGGGGATGTAATTAATAAATTAGAGAGAGAGAGAGACAGAGCAACATCGAGTCCAAATTCTAGAGGAATTTAATTAATAAATTAGAGGGGACAGATTGAAACCTAGTGTGGAAATAGAGGATTAATGTAATTAATCAATTAGAGGGAGAAACACATTGTGCAAATGTAGCGGGAATGTGATTAATAAAATGCAGAGAGAGCAACCAGTGTACAAATAGAGGTGGAATACAATTAATAAATTAGATAGATAGAGAGTGAAAGCAACTCATTGTGCAAATAGAGTAAAGCAAATAATAAAGTAGAAAGAGAGAACAATTAAAAAAATTTGAGAGAGAGAGAGAGCAAATACCACTTCCTGTCTTTTGGCAGTCTAGCTTTTTCCATTGTTTTTACCTGTCAAAAATGTAGAGTGCATTGCTCAGCACGTAGTCCTGGACCTTGGAATTTGGCAGAATGCAACTTTCGTTCGAGAACAAGTATTTTCACTGGAGGACCAGCAGGTTTCATGTAGAGCAAAGAGCGGCTTTCATCAAGTTGGTGATTCTCCAGCTGCAGCTGACGTTTGTCTCAGTGTTTGTCCCTGGGAAAAGCCCATGGAGCACAGAGTCCTGTGTCACAGAACTGCTCGGGATGAACCCCATCAAAAAACACTGCATCTCTCTCCAGAACTTTGCAAAGGCACATTCCACCAGGAGGTGAACAACATTCTCTTACGATTCAATGCAAAAAAAAACACACGGCGGAAGCACAGAGGATGCTGAAGGTGAGAAACAGATAATTACGTTCCACGCAAAGCGGGGTGGTGGTGGGGGGGGGGGGGGGGGGGGATTGCCATAACTTGGAAAAGATTAAATGCTGGAGTGTCTGTGTGTGTGTCTGTGTGTGTGTGTCTTGGTCAGCAGTTCAGGTACTTATTTATTAGTTATTCATTCTCTGGGTGTGGGTGTTGCTGCCTCTGGCAGCATTTGAAGCCCATCCCTAATTGCCCCTTGATAAGGTGCTGATGAGCTGCCTTGAGCAACCTACCCTCTGCTGGATACTATCAGAATCAGACACTCAGACATGCTCTCTCACTCACACACACATACACTCCTTTACCAATCTACACTCTGCTAGATACTGTCAGAATTACATTAACCCACAAACACTCAGACTCACACATACACACACACACACACACCTTTAACAATCAACCCTCTGCAGAATAACTGTCAGAGTGACATAGAAACAAACACCTTTACCAATATATACTGCCTGAGTCTCACACACACACCGCACACACGTTTACAAATCCCCACCGTGTGTGTGTTCGCGATCCCTGCTGTGTGCATTTCCCCCATGTGTGTAATAATACAATCATTATTCTGTGTGTAATTATCAATTGTCAGTCAGTCAACAAGCCTAATATTTAACATCTTATGTACATAGTTGAGGATTTTGTTGAATATTTAACAATCATATGTAATCTTTGTGTGCTTTAGCTGTACACTTTAAAAGTCCCTGTCTTATATTGAGCTGTGACGAGTGACTCTCTTTAGGAGCAGCTGGTTTAACTATTTAACTCACTTAAAATTCTGCTAGCTCTAGGTCTGAAACAGACTCTCACACCAAAGCTAAACTGGAATCAGCTTTACCATTCAAATTCTCACATTGAATCAAAATTCCAAACATACTCACCCTTGGCTCTGTCTCAGAAATCTCCACTCTTAGTTCTTATGGCAGGTACCTGTCCAACTGGTTATCTCTAGGTCAGAATCAGACTCTTAATCTAAAATTACTCTCTTTTTAAAATTAAACTTGTATCAGATTTTACTTTTGAATTATCACTTTAAACCAGATTCACAAAAATACTCATTTCAGTGTCTGTCTCACTCAGGCTAATTTCTCCCCTCACTGACTGTGTGCGCATTACTGGTTGTGCACATTAAAAGTCCCTGTCTTATATTGAGCTGTGAGGAGTCACTCTCTAGCTGAGCTACCTACTGCTGTCATCAAAAAATATTCATCCAAGGGTGATTGACAGTGAATTGCCAAAAAGTCAGTTGCCTGTTGAACTAGGCTGCTGACCAATGTGTGCTGCGATGTTTGAAGGTGAGACTGACATTGGCTGCTGCCTCTCCTGGCTGAGGGTGGCAGGGTCAATGAGGCAATGGTGGGGGACCTCCATAGCTGGTGGTCAGAGGGTGATTCAGACCATTAAACCTCCATGTGTGGATTAGGAGTTCAGGGTGTAGTTTGATATAATACATCGTGGTTTTGGATTCTGGCCGACTCGCATCTAATAGGAGGGCTAAATTTTTCTTTCACTGATAACACACCTCAGAAATCAAATGGATTTACAACGCTGGGTGCCACATGTCACAGATTTATTCAGCAAACATTCAAACATTAATCAATGAATAAAACGCAAGAGGCAAAGATTCAGACAAAAAGCTGCAATTTTTGGATGAGAATTCAAACGGGTTAGTCACCAGTTCAGAATACAGATCAATCGGACCATACGGACATGGGAGTGAGGAGCAGGATTAGGCCATTCAGCCCCTCGAGCCTGCCCCACCTTTCAACAAGATCGTGTCTGAACTGCTTGTGGCCTCATCTCCACTTTCCTGCCTGTGCCTCCCCGCCAACCAAATAACGATTTGACCCCCTTGTCGATCAGTAATCTGTCTAACTCAGCCTTCAATATATTCAATGACCCGGCCTCCACTGCTCTGTGGGGTAGAGCAATCCATTCCACAGACTAACAACTCTCTGAGAGAAGAAATTCCTTCTCATCTCTGTCTTCAATGGGAGACCCCTTGTTCTGAAGCAGTGCCCCCCCCCCCCCCCCACCCTTAGGACCCCCGACACCCGACGTGACGGGGAAACATCCTCTCAGTATCTTTGTCTCAATAAGGTCGCCTCTCATTCTTCTGAACTCCAGCGGGCACAGGCGCAACCTGGCCAACCTTTCCTCCATAAGGCAGCCCCCTTCATCCCAGGAATCAGCCCAGTGAATCCTCTCTCAACGGTTTCCCATGTGATCCGCCCCTTTCTGAAGTGAACAGGACAAAACGTATAGTAACTGAATTGCTAACTACCAGTTGCAATACCCAACCTTTCAGTCGTCTTATTCTCTCAACTGTACAAGGCACTAGTTAGACCACACCTAGAATACTGTGAACAGTTTCGGTCCGCTTATTGAAGGAAAAATGTACTGGCATTGGTGGCAGTCCAGAGAAGGTTCACTAGGTTGAACCCGGGGATGGAGGGATTTGCTTATGAGGGGAGGTCGAGTAGGTTGTGCCTGAACTCACGAGTTTAGACGAAGGTCATGCAATCTCACTGAAACATAAGATACTTAGGGGGCTTGATAGAGTAGATGCTGAGTGGCTGTTTCCCCTTGTGGGAGAATCTAGGACTAGAGGGCATAATCTCAGAGTAAGAGGGCCACATTTATAACAGTGATGAGGAGGAATTTCTTCTCTCAGAGTAGTCAATCAGCGGAATTCTTTACCACAGAGGGCTGTAGAGGCTGGGTCGTTGAGTATATTCAAAACTGAGATAGACAGACAGATTTTTAATCAGTAAGAGAATCAAGGGGTATGGGTCAAAGGCAGGAAAGTGGAGTTGAGGATTATCAGGTCAGGCGTGATGTCATTGAACGGCGGAGCAGACTCAATGGGCCGAATGTCCTATTTCTGATCCTACCTCTTATGGTCTTAAATCGCAAAACAATTCTTCTCGAGTTATATCAAAAGCTATCACGGATGATGATTCAGCACCCAAATCAAAAATGTAATACTAACCCTGAAACACAACATCCCACCCCACACACCACCACCAATGAGCCCACACCCTCATGCTCCCGGAGACTGTCCCTCAGTCCAGAAATCTGGTTGCAACCCACTCGCTGACCAACCCGGATCTCCCGGGTCATTTCTTCTTCTCCTCGCCGGGATTCTCTTGTAATTTTGGCACCAGCTTCTTGCTGGGAAGATATTTTTTCAGCATTTCATGTACCTGGGAATGGACATTTGAGGAGTCAGGTCGGAGAGAATGGGAACGCTGTTACTGAGCAACTGACAAGGGGATCTCAGGAGACATCGATGGGCCCCTTAGCATGAGGGAAATTCCTTCCCTGAACACGAGGGTGAAACGTGCCCCCCGCCCTCTACACCCGAACAATCCCTGCCCCCTCCACACCAGCTCACTCACTCCCTATTCAGCGTCTGGGAAATTCACTCCCCACTCCCCCCTATCAGTTCAATCAAACATCTACCAGAGAGTGAGGAAGGGAAATCTTATCCCTGCCCTCGACTCAATGCCAACTGGAGATGTTCAGTCAATGAAATGGTTAAATAATGCTGACTCAGGTTATTAAATGGGTGATGCCCACCACCCGAGAATGAGTGCAGGATGAATCCCCTCACCTGCTGGAGATGGGCTTCCTTTTCCTCGCGAGTGTCCAGTTTGTTCTGAACGATGTACATCACTTGGATTTCGGCATTGATCTGGTCACAGCCCACCTTGCTGAGGTCCAGGACCACTGTAACATCGAGAGGACAATGCTTCCGACACAACCACACAAAGCCCTGGGCTGGGTTAGGGGTGGCAGTGAGAACTGGGTACGGAGGTGGATTGGAGGGGAGGGGTTGTGTAGGGGTGGGAGATAGGGGAGGGGCAAGGCTCGAGGGCCAAACTCTGTCCACTCCCCTCGCTGACAGGCTGAATGAATCTCCGTGATGAAGTTGTATTGTGAGAAGGTTATCCCCAAATTGAGTTGACAAGTCAGGTACCTGAGTCTGATGATCCGACTCTGACAAAGGATGGACGCCGAGTGGAATCTCGACTACTTTGTTCCTCAGATCCCTCGTTGTGTGATGTCTCCCGGTCTGTGATAGCAAAAGGGAATGTTACTCAAGTGCTTGCTGAACCCCCAAATCGCCAAAGCGCTGTACCCCAAAACCCCGAAAACTTAGAACCCATCAAACCCCAAAAATTCTGAGCTATGAAACTCCAAAACACTGAACCCCAAAATCACTGAACCGAAAAACCCACAAACACTGAATCCACAAACTCCACTGACATTGAAACCCCCAAACACCAACTAAGATTGAACCGCAAAATACTGATACCCCAAACGCCAAAACACTGCACATTGTTTCAAGTTGAAATTTAGGGAGATACTCAGATTCGGAGATGGAATGAGCAGCCTTAGCGGCAGTTAACTGTCAACCGCCATTGTTTGATTAGTTTTTGATTAGTGTAGCAAGAAGGTGAGATGGACAGTGACTCATCACAGCTCAATATAAGACACGGAATTTTACAGTGTGCAGTCAGTAATGGACACACAGTCAGTGAGAGGAGACATTGGCCTGAGTGATACAAAGACTTAGTGAGTATATTTATGAATTTGGTTTAAAGAGAGAATTAAAATGGTAAATGTGTTTCAAGTTCAGTTGTGCAGTTGGTCAGATTCTGGCCTGGAACTAACAGAACATTCGCCAAGTTAAATAATTAGAGCAAATGCCTCTGGTTCTAATCACCGCAAGAGAACATTTAATTGGGAGGAAAGTTTAGAAAATAATCCAATTAATCATTTATGCAGTCTGAAACCCACCAATGTCACCCTGCTCTGCCACTCCTGACTGTACACCAGTCAGTACTTCCCACTCCCCTCACTCACTGTATCCCACTCCCGTCACTCACGGCATCACACTCCTGTCACTCACTGCATCCCACTCCCTTCACTCACTGCATCACACTCCCCTCAGTCACTGCATCACACTCCTCTCAGTCACTGCATCCCACTCCCTTCACTCACTGCATCACACTACCCTCACTCACTGCATCACACTCCCCTCACTCACTGCACCACACTCCCCTCAGTCACTGCATCCCACTCCCCTCACTCACTGCATCACACTCCCCTCACTCACTGCATCACACTCCCCTCACTCAATGCTTCACACTCCCCTCACTCACTGCATCACACTCCCCTCACTCACTGCATCCCACTCCCCTCACTCACTGCATCCCACTCCCATCACTCACTACATCCCACTCCCCTCACTCACTGCATCACAGTCCCCTCACTCACGGCATCCCACTCCCCTCACTCAAAGCATCCCAATCCCCAAACTCACTGCATCACACTGCCCTCACTCACTGCATCCCACTCCCCTCACTCACTACACCCCACTCCCCTCACTCACTGCATCACACTCCCCTCACTCACTGCATCACACTCCCCTCACTCACTGCATCACACTCCCCTCACTCGCTGCATCCCACTCCCCTCACTCGCTGCATCACACTCCCCTCACTCGCAGCATCCCACGCCCCTCACTCACTGCATCACACTCCCCTCACTCACTGCATCACACTCCCCTCACTCACTGCATCCCACTCCCCTCACTCACTGCATCACACTCCCCTCACTCACTGCATCACACTACCCTCACTCACTGCATCCCACTCCCCTCACTCACTGCATCACACTCCCCTCAGTCACTGCATCACACTCCCCTCAGTCACTGCATCCCACTCCCCTCAGTCACTGCATCACACTCCCCTCACTCACTGCATCACACTCCCCTCTCTCACTGAATCCCACTCCCCTCACTCACTGCATCACACTCCCCTCACTCACTGCATCACACTCCCCTCACTCACTGCATCACACTTCCCTATCTGACTGCATCCCACTCCCCTCACTCACTGCATCACACTCCCCTCACTCACTGCATCACACTCCCCTCTCTCACTGCATCCCACTCCCCTCAGTCACTGCATCACACTCCCCTCACTCACTGCATCACACTCCCCTCTCTCACTGCATCCCACTCACCTCACTCACTGCATCCCACTCCCCTCACTCACATGCATCACACTCCCCTCACTCACTGCACCACACTCCCCTCACTCACTGCATCACACTCCCCTCACTCACTGCATCCCACTCCCCTCACTTACTGCATCCCACTCCCCTCACTCACTGCTCACACTCCCCTCAGTCACTGCATCGCACTCCCCTCACTCACTGCATCACACTCCCCTCTCTCACTGCATTCCACTCCCCTCTCTCACTGCATCCCACTCCCCTCACTCACTGCATCACACTCCCCTCACTCACTGCATCACACTCCCCTCAGTCACTGCACCCCACTCCCCTCAATCACTGCATCCCACTCACCTCACTCTTTGCATCACACTCCCCTCAGTCTCGAGTTGAGTGTTCCTCAGTTTCCGGTTTTGGTGTTGTCCCTGGACCTGAAATGAATTAAGGAGACATAGGAGATTGCAAGATTGCAAGACATGGGGGATTGCAAAGGATGGATCACCTCAAGGGAGCTTTAACTTGGTTGGAAAGTTTAGAAAATGATTCACTTCATTTATACAGTCTGAACCCCACCAAAGTCTGAACCCCACCAAAGTCTGAACCCCACCAAAGTCTGAACCTGAACAATGTCACTCCTGAATGTACCACAGTCACTAACTCCCAGTCTCGTCACTCACACTATCCCACTCCCCTCACTCACTAGAACCCACTACCCTCGCTCACTGATTTACATTCCCATTAATCCCAGTTCCACCCCGCTTAGTTACTACATCCCAATCCCTTCAGTATGAGATTGCAGTGATGATGTTGTGTGAAGATTATTTTGTAGAATATCCCCTCCAGACTGATACCTGTTATTTCAGATCCTGTTGGGTTCGATGATGCAGGGTCAGTGGATTCTCCAGTCAAGTGTTCCTCAGATTCCAGAGTTGGAGTTGTTTCTAGATCTATAATGAGGTAAGGAGTCATTGAAGAATTCAGAGTGTGTTTCACGTCAATGGAGCATTTACTTGGTTGAAATGTTCAGAAAATGATTCACTTCATCTTTCATACAATCTGAAACCCACCAATGCCAGTCTGTTCTGTCACCCCTCACTGAACAACTGTCACTACCTCCCAGTCTCTTCCCTCACTTATTCCGCTCTCCTCACTCCCTACATTAAACTCCCCCTCAGTCCCTGCATCCCACTCTCCTCAGTCCCTACATCCAACACTCCATATTCCCTACATCCCACACCTCTTATTCCCTACATCACACACCCCTTATTCCCTACATCCCACGCCCCTCAGTCCAGATGACCCACCCCCCTCAGTCCAGGCCTCCCACCCCCCCCCCCAGTCCAGACGACCCACCACCCTCAGTCCCGACGTCCCTCCCCCCTCAGTCCCTACAAGCCACACCCCTCAGTCCCTAGATCCCACCCATCTCAGACCCGACATCCCGCCCACCTCAGGCCCTGTGTCCCACTCCCCTCAGTCTCTAATACCAACTCCCCTAGAAACGCTTCTCACCCACCCCTGAATGTCCAACAGACACTAACTCCCAGTCCACTCAGCCACTGCAACCCCACTACACTCCCCTCAATCAGGGTACCCCACTCCCCTCAGTCACTTCATCCCACTCCCCTCAGTCACTTGATCCCACTCCCCTCAGTCACTGCATCACACTACCCTCAGTCACTGCACCCCATTCCCCTTATTCACTGCAACCCATTCCCCTTAGTCATTGCACCCCATTCCCTTTAGTCACTGCACCCCACACCCCTCACACACTGCACCCCACCCCCCTCAGTCACTGTGTCCCATCCACTCAATCATTGCATCCCTTCTCCTCAGTCAGTGCATCCGACTCCCCTCAGTCAGTGCATTGCAACCCCCTCAGTCACTTCATCCCACTCCCCTCAGTCACTTCATTCCACTCCCCTCAGTCACTTCATCCCACTCCCCTCAGTCACTTCATCCCACCCCCCTCAGTCACTTCATCCCACCCCCCTCAGTCACTGCATCCGATCCCTTCAGTCAGTGCATCCCACTCCCCTCAGTTACTTCATTCCACTCCCCTCAGTCACTTCATCCCACTCCCCTCAGTCACTTCATTCCAACCCACTCAGTCACTTTATCACACCCCCCTAAGTCACTTCATCCCAACCCCCTCAGTCACTTCATCCCACCCCCCCTAATTCACTGCATCCCATCCCCTCAGTCAGTGCATCCCACTCCCCTCAGTCACTTCATTCCACCCCCCTCATTCACTTCATCCCACCCCCCTCAGCCACTTCATCCCACCTCCTAAGTCACTACATCCCACCCCCTAAGTCACTTTATCCCAACACCCTCAATCACTTCATCCCACGCCCCTCAGTCACTTCATCCCACTCCCCTCAGTCACTTCATCTCTCCCCTCTCAGTAACTCACATTCACACCCTTCAGTCACTTCATCCTATTCTGCTGACCCAGGAGACCCCACTGCCCTCAGTTAGTGGACCCCACTCCCATCAGTCACTTCATTGTATTTTGTAGAATATCCACTCCAGAATGATATCTCTTATTTCAGATGCTGTTGGGCTGGATAATACACGGGTACTGCAATTTACGTCGTATGTTCCTCAGATTTCGGAGTTGTTGATATCCCTGGGTCCGAAATGCAGTAAGGAGACATGGGAGATTGATAAATGTGCAGAACCTCAAGATAGCATTTAATTGGGAGCAAAGTTTAGAAAATGATTCACTTCTCCATTTATACAGTCTGAAACACACCAATATAACTGTGCTCTTTCACCCCCCCGTGAATGTCCAACAGTCATTAACTCACTCACTGCACCCCAAACCCTTCACTCACGTAATCCCACTCCCATCAGTCCCTACATCCCACTCCGGTCAGTCACTACATCCCAATCCCATCAGTCACAACATTCCACTCCCGTCAGTCACTACATCCCAATCCCATCAGTCACAACATTCCACTCCCGTCAGTCACTGCATCCCATTCTCGTCAGTCACTGCACCACAAATGCCTCAGTCAGTGCACCCCACTCCCCTCAGTCACTGCATCACACCACCCTCAGTCACTGCATTCCACTCCCCTCAGTCAGTGGATCCCACTCCCCTCAGTCACTACATCCCACTACCCTCACACTCTGCATCCCACTCCCTTCAGTCACTGTACCCCACTCCCCTCAGTCACTACTCCCCTCAGTCACTACTCCCCTCTCTCCTCAGTCACTGAATCCCACTCGCTTCAGTGGAATAATAAAATCCTTAAACGAATACAGATCCTCAAACGAATACAGACCCTAAATCAATACAATGAATCTAAAACTGACCTGAAACTAATGCACACCTTGAAACTAATACAGATCCTGAAACTAATACAGATCTTGAAACTAATACAGATCCTGAAACTAATACAGACTCTGATAATAATGCAGATCCTGAAACTACTACATATCTTGAAACTAGTATACATCCTGAAACTAAAACAAATCGTGAAACTAATAGAGAGTCGGAGGGAGAGAGTATTGGAGGGCACTTGCTGATGGAGACAGAGAGGGACAATAACGCAGCAAGTGTCTTGGAACCATAATCTGGGGCAGACAGAGGGACGTAGAAAGTGAAAGAGTGACAAACAAAATGAAGGAGATTCCGGCATTTAATGGGAAAGAGAGTGACAACTACGTGAAAATAGAGAGGGAGAGGGACAGATGTAAATCGAGTGATGGTATGTGACAGAGAGAAACAAACAGGGATTGACAGTGAAGGTGAAGGAATGGGAGTAAAAAATGGTTTGAGAGAGAGTGACAACAGACAGAGTAAAGGGATATGAGTGACAGAGAGAAGGTGTGTGAGAGATTGACAAACATGGAGTGAGAGTGAAAGAATGTGAGAGGAACAGAGATATTGTGAGAGACAGTAACAATCAGTGGGTCGGAGTGAGAGTGAAGCAATGTGCGAGAAAGAGAGATGGTTTCAGGGAGAGTGACAAACAGGGAGTCAGAGTGAAAAAATGTGAGAGAAAGAAAGATGGTGTGATAGGGAGTGACAACAGGGAGTGAGGTTAAGATTGAAGGAGTGCGAAAAGAGATGGCTTGAGAGAGTCACAGAGGGAGTGACTGTGGGGGCTGAATGTTCCTGGTCCCATTAATGCCCAAAGGAGGGGGCTACTCTTGTGAGAGTGTGCAGACAAATAGAGCGGCTGGTTACCTCTTCTCCAGTATAGAAATGGTTATTTGGTGATTGATGAAAAGAACAATGAGGGAGCCTCCATGTTGTGGCATCTTCGTAGCCACCGATTACCAGGGCTGTGCAACTTTCCCGGTGGGGCTGCCCCAGCGCCAGAACTACCGGCTCTCTTAATAATGAGGCTACATGGGGAGTTCCCACTATTCAGCATCACACAGTGAGCTTCGCAATGGACAATTAGGAGACGGGCTGCAGGAAAGATTGTTCCCTCATCTCACAATCCCAACATCAGTACTCGGGACTCTGATTGGGTCCCGAATTCATGGTTCCGAAGCTCGCGGGAATAGTCAGGTCTCAGGCAGAAGCGGAGGGAGACAGATAGAGACAGATTGAACTAAAAGGAATTAAGATGAAGTCTGAGTTGTGGATGGAAGTGAGCTCTGTCAGTGGGTCCTTTTCATTTTCCAGTCACTGTGTGATTCCTGAAAACCGGATCACGTTATTTCAAATTGCATTCTAGTTCCATCCAATGTGTCTGTGTATGTGTGTGTGTGCGTGTCTGTGTGTGCATCTGTGTGTATGTGTGCGCGTGTGTCTGCTTGTCGGTCTGTGCGTCTGTGTGTGTGTGTCTGCGTACATGTGTGTGTGTAGCTGTGTGTGTGTATGCTTATCTGTGTAGCATTTGTGAGTGTGTCTGTGCCTGTGTGTGTGTGTGTGCGTGTGTGCGACGGTGTGTATTTATGCGCTTGTGCGCATGTGTGTGTGTCTGTCTATATTTGTGTGTCTGTGTATATGTGTGTCTGCGTCTTTGTGTCTGTGTGCGTGTGTGTGTGTGCGACTGCGTGTGTGTGTGTGACTGTAAGTATGTCTGTGTGAGTGTGTGTCTGTGTGTGTGTGTCGAGGGGCTCACAATTCCTCTGCTAATGTTCATCATTTCTGATCAGTGGTTACTAACTGCTGCTGTCTGATGTTGGTGAGTGTCTCGGTCTAAATGATAGAGGGATTTCAGAGACATTGTTGTGCTTTTACTGGCGAACAATTAGATTTTCTTTAATAACATTACTCTTTATTGATTCTCCTCAGCATTATTAAAGTACTAAAGGGTACAATTAAAGAGCCCAGTGGAAGGCGGTGCAGGAGAAATATTTAGCACGAAGTTTCAAACGCCAGTTTTATTCATATTCTTGCTGTTCCCTTGGATGTCAGGAGAGCACATGTGGAGGGACTTGGCAGTGAACCTTTGCACTTTCACCTTTTCTCCCAGCGCCAATGGGCGGAGCGGGCGGGAAATTCCGCTCCAAACCCCGTCCATTGTGCCCGACAAAGGAAGCAGGACCAGCCCCTTTCCATTGTGACGTCATCAATGGGCCAAAACCAATCTTCCGTTCATTGTACAACCTCAGGGCCCTCCACTCTTTGTTATTACGTCATCACGGGACTAGGTTCTGCCCCCATTTCGGTTGTGCCAGAGGGACCATCCCTCCAATTAAGCTGTTACCAATGCGAGCAGGCCCTTCTTACGATGCCGCCACATTTCCCGCCCTTTCTATTATGCAGTCGTTATGAAGAACCCTGTCCATTGAGCCGTCACATGACCCACCTGCCATATTATTCCGTTGTCATGGGGAACAGATCTCACCCCCTAGACATTGTGCAGTCACAGTTGCCGCAACTCCCGTTATGCCCTCGTCATGGGAAACAGCACCACCACCCCCACCACCGGCCACCTGCTCCCCGGGAACTGTGCGGATTAGGTGCCTCACCTCAATACTCTCACCATTGCGATCAGGCACCTTCCCCACACCCCATGCCGGTGGCGGTGCTATCCAACTCCTCCAGTCAGTCTGTCGAACGGCACAGCACCCCCACCCACTGGGAATGTGAATTAAAATGAGAAAATGCTGGACGTTACCTGATTCATTTCCTCTCTCCTTTTTGAATGTATTCCAGGATTGGTGCAAAGGGACATTTCAGCACCTGCTTCAATTGCTCCCTGAGTTTTCTCAGGGTCAGGGCATAAATACAAGAATTTGTGGAGCAGCTCAGGAGCTGCAACATGAAGCCCAGTACCTGAACATAAGGATGCAGTAATATGGAATCATAACCCAAAGTTTGCATCCGGATCCATACAGAATACAGCATAATTGTTGCCCACAACAGCAGGAAATTTGCCGAGATAGTAAACAGTAAAATCATGGATTTCCTTCGACTCTCCATCTCCGGATCTCTGAGCCCCTCTCCACCGCTCTGAGCCCAGAGTCTCCTGCGGGATCTGCTGCTCACTAAAATGTGTCTGATGGTGAAAACATTGAGCAGAAGAACCAGGACAAATGGGACGCAGGGAGTGAGGATGTAATGGACAAACTCGATTGTTACCCAAACCGTAGACAGGTAAACATCTAGCGTTACAGAATAAAACCAGGGCAGGTTCCTCATTTGATACCGTCCTGTCAACATGAAATACCAGAAAAGGTTCTTTAAAAAGCTCAGCACAGTCACTGTTCCAAGTACCACAGCTGCTGTCTTTTCGGTACAGTATCTACATTTCAAAGTTGGGCAAGGTATGGCGACAAATCGGTCAAAAGTGAACGTGACGGTGAACCAGACTGAGCAATCAGTGGCTGCATAAAGCAGCACGGCATGGATATTACAGATCTGAAGGAACCACAGGAAACGGAACTGCTCCCGATGAACAATTGGAATATGCCTCAATACCATGTCGAGTATAATCACCATTAAATCCGCCGATGCCATAGCCAACAGGTAGTAAGTTACACATTTGGAGAGACCACACTTTCCCCGGGAAATGATCAGAATTGTCACCGATATAACTGCGAGCAAGGGAAATAAACAGGAAAAGAATACATTAGGTTGGCAGAAAAGTTCAGTTGATAACTTATTGTCTTTTTTGATTGTGCCACTCTAACCATTAATACATTTACATGATTTTACCTGAAATAACAAATAGTGGAGGTTTAAAATATTGTATGTCTGGATAGATTAAATATTCAAAGTACAACACTGATATTGTCGAACTCAATTTTATTGGAGATGCAGGAGCACAGCGGCATTGGGTGCCTGTTCCCAATATTTGAACACGTCAGGCGAGGTTAACAAAAGCAGTTAATAAAGCAGCAAGGACCTTCAGCTTGATGAATGGATGCAAACTCCAGAAAGCTACTCTACAACTATTCAAAACACTAGTTTGGCCAAACGTAATGGATTGTGCCGAATAATGTGCAGGTCACTTTAGAAATAAGGTGAATAATGTCTAGAGGGTAGAGAGGAAACAGGCTGACTGGCACCGCAGGTGAGTGATTGCAATGAGATGGATAAATTGGAGAAGCTTCTTTATTATCATGAAGAGTGCAGTCACAGAATGTGTGCAGCATGGAAGGTTGATATTCAGTACATCTTATCCATGCTGGTCCACTGACGGAGCAATTCGCTGGTGTCACTTCCACAGCCAGCTCCCTTGTTCTACACTTATCGCCTTTTCAGGTACTAAACCAATGCCCCTTTTCCTCGGTTGGGCCTGGCTCTGCCACATTCTCTGCCCTCTGATTCTCGATCCTGGCAACATTGAAAGGGTTTCTCCATGCCTACTTTTTCCAGATCGTTTATAATTTTAAATATCTGTTCAAGTCGCCCCTCAATCGTGTGTTTTCCAAGGAGAACAGCCACAACTTTTCCAATTCATCTACACAACTTGGTTTAATCATCTCAGAGCAAATTGTCGTCTGTATTTTCTGTACCATCTTTGGTGCCTTAACATTCTTGTTAAAATGAGATTTCCAGAGGTGGGCACAATGCTCCAGCTGAGGACTAAACTGCGTTTTATGGAGGTTCATCATCTGCATCTTCCTTTCATACTCTGTGTGCCTCCTCATAATGCCCAGGATGCGGGTAGGTTAATGAACCAATGTCTCAACCCATCCTCCCACATTCACTGATGCACGTGCATGTACATACAGATCACTCTGCTCCTGCACCAATGTCAGAATTGTGTGCTGAGAAATTAACATTAACGTGTTCAACATTTTGACCAGTTGAAAAAAATTGAAGAAAGATGCAGTTGATTTTCCGTTTGCTGAATGGGTGATAAACGGATGGCTCAGATATAATCTGATTGGCAGAAGGAGCAGACGTTTCATTTGAAATACACAGGCCACTAATGTGGTGCTGCCTGTTCTTATATTGCATTTCAAACATGCATTTGTTAAACATTCGAAGGCGAAAACCTCTCTAAAGTGGTGAGGGTAAACAATATAAGAATGAAAATATTCGCTTTCGGCCTGCCAGCCCATGTAACTCTCTGAGCACAGGAACGGTGGTTAAGCGGGATTGATTCCAGTTAAATTACAGGCAGCAGAACGTGGTATCTGTTGAGTTTTATAAAGGTTTGTAACGAGGATTTGAACTTTGAGCAAAGTGGTGGTGGTGGGTGTGGAGTGAGAGGACGATTCTGGCTCGGTTGACATTGTAATAGATGGGTCTCAATTTGAAAAAATAAATGCCCAGATTGTGTGTTTATGAAGCAGATGTGTCGAGGAAGGATTGGATATATGTGATATTATGAGGGTGGTCGTGGGCCGTATTTCAGAAAGATGTATATTGGGTAGGAACTGAGCTAAGGCCATCAGCAAACCCTCTGGTTGAACAGGAGGAATTGGGCTGGGTCGCGATAAGGGGAGGTGGTGGGGTGTGTGGCTGGTGGAGAATGTGTGGATGGAGGACAAATTTTCGGATGCAGTCAGGTGACACTGGCTTCGATCCTTACAAGGCTGAACTGAAAAATAAGAAACAGGAGCAGCTAATCAGTGAAATGTGGCTTCCAAATATAATAGCTAGATAGAGAGACATCCAGGGATATCAACTGAACCGAAGATACGAATGTGAATTTCAAGCACAGCATTGCAACTGAATATTCTGTACGTACTTAAAAACTGGAGAGAGAAAGACTTACGATGCACATTAACAATAGCGAGCATTGGATAATAAGAACATCGAATAACCTGAAGAAACATTGGGAACCGATATTTCAATGCGATTCCATAATAAATCGTCAACAGATAGTGAACATACAAGGGTAAACCCCTGGCTCTTGTATGATAACAATCGACTGTTCTCAGGTACTATTCCATTGTTCAAACATTCCAACCTACAGTTCTCAGATTCTGATCCATTGTTGTAAAAACAAAGTCTATCGTTATCAGATTCTGATCAATTGTTGTAATATTCCAAACTATTGTTCTCAGATTCTGATCTATCTTTGTAATATTCCTCAGGTTCTGATCCATTTTTGTAATCTTCCAATCTATTCTTCTCAGATTCTGATCCATTGTAGTTACATTCCAATCTATTGCTCTCAGATCCTGATCCATTGTGGAAAAATTCCAAGCTGCTGCTCTTGATTCGGACAGATCATTATAATAGTCCAAAGTCTTGTCCTCTGTTTCTAATATATCTTCTCCCTCGCTTTGGATCTGCTGCTCCCTGACAGTGCAGCATTGAGTATCCGTGTTATAGGATGAGATGGCTGATTGGAAGGATTCGCATTTTAATTGAATTTTAATTGCTTTATTGGCACAATTAATGTCCATGGAGACTGATATTATTATGCCACGAAGAAAGGTTTAACTTAACCACTTTCTATTGCACCATAATGAAACAGCTTTTTTGCAGCTTTTGTGGGGATGTCTGAGATTTTACGAGGGAAGGAAAGGTGGAAATCGTGGACACACTAAACATTATCCTTCAATCCTCCTTGGATATCGGACTATTCCCAAACTGTTGTCAATGTTGTTCCCTGTTTTTCGAAGGGCAGATGTATAAACCTTGTATCTGCCAATAAATCAAAGAATTGTTAGTGAAACGTTGTGTTATATCAGAGATTCAATAATTTGGGGCAAAATGAGTTTCTTGATTAGAAAACATGGGTTTATAAAAAACAGCCAGAAGAGACACATTAACGAAATAATGCCTCTGACAAACTCGATTGGCATCGTTGATGAAGTAGCAGGTAGTGTTGTTGATGAAAGTATGTTTTTTATTAACTATACGGACTAAGAGTGACCACGTGCCAATTACGGTATTTGTTGGGAAACAGTAACAGATGGTTCAACAACACAAGCACAATTGCCTGAATGCTACAGATTATAATCAGAGATGCTACACGCTCAAATTTGCTCCTTCCTCCAGAGAATTATCTTAGAACATAAAAACATTTGAAGCTATTTACTTCTTTAGAGGTCACCCAGAATGCCAGTGCTATGTCGCTTGTTTTATACTTTCTCAGTTCCAGCCATCCTCAGCCTTAGGACTTTCAATTAACATGTATTTAGGAGACTCATTCCCTTGTTCTCTTTTCTCCTCAATACTTCCATGTTAATCCACGATTGGCTATATTTTGTCACAAGGCAAAGGTGAGGACCGCTGTAGATTTTTTTCAGTTTTAAACCAGACAACGTTCCAGATTATTTTTCCTCATGTAACCCAGACTGAGATTAAATTTACTTGCATTCCACGTGATGAATCTTGGGTTTAGAGATTTCGCTGCTCACTGCACAAGCCTAAGTAAGTGTCATCAACTGGTTAATTTCTCACAGTGAATTTTCGACGGCACCTGTCCCATTTGCAGCTAAACAATCTCATAAAACAGGCAGATCAATAGAAACCAGAGATTCTCACAAAACTGCTCACATGCCCGAGGGGCATCTTCAGGTGTCTTCTCAACTAGACCTTTAGTTTACGTATCCTTAAATGGAACATATTTCACTGATTTGAAGCAATACATAGATCTTACTGACCTTCATGGATTATGCTTGAACTAATTTAGATCTAATGCTTTAACGAAACTTCTCGACCGTCGGCCCTGAGTGAAATGATAATAGCCGCTATTTCTACACAAAAAAAGCCAAGGAGTATTCACCCATTGTTTAGTACCTGCTGCTATATGACTCTTACCCTTCTAATCCGGTCTGTTAGATTTGGCCTGAGGGGAAAGGAAGCCTCTTTCATATAGCAGCTTGTTCTGGTCTGGAGAGCACTGTCTGGAATTGTGGTGGATTCAGGTTCAATCGAGGCATTCAAAAGTGCGTTAGATGACAATTTGAATAGAAACAATGAGTAGGGTTACGGGGAAACGGCAGGGAAATGGCATTGAACAGTAATGCTTATTCGGACAGCCAGCGTGGTCCCGATGGGCAGAATGGCCTCCTTCTGCACCATCACAGCTCCGTCATTCTGTGATCCTGAATTTACCTTCACGCGTCCAAACGTTTGAAAGTGAGAGCATTTTATTCTACGCACCTCAAAGTTTTGCGTTAAATGCAGGGTGGGTGAGACGCGGTTGGGTTGGTAAATGCGGGAGGTGGGATAACGACAATCAGATGTTCATTTTTGAGGGAGGACCGCATTGTCAGAGGGTCAGCACATAGGGAACACTGCATTGTCAGAGGGGCAGCACATAGGGAACACTGCACTGTCAGAGGGGCAGTACAGAGGGAGCGCTGCACTGTCTGAGGGTCAGAACTGAGGAATTGTTGCACTATCGAACTATCAGCACTGAGTTAGCACGGAGCTGTCAGAGATTCAGCATAGAGGGAATGCCGCATTGTCGGAGAATCAGTACTTACGGGGCCAGTGTCAGAGGGCCAGTGCTGAGTTCAAAGCCCGGTATATCACCCACCCTCCCTCTCTCTACCTGGTATATCACATGGCGCAGCCCCGCTGCTGGTGTACTTGGTATAACAGCCTTCCACAATCGTGATCCTGGAATCTCACTCACACTCGCAACTTTTACTTTTTATATGTTCCCACTTCCCCGGTGCACCTGGAACAGGTACCTCCCCCAACTGTAGCTACTATATACTTTCATGCCCTGGTGTGCCTGGAACACGTCCAACCTCATGTACCTTTATTATCCGTCCCCCTGCCAGCGATAGACATCATCCCTCCTTGCTGCTGCTGATTTTGTTGATGGCCTGATTGCAATCACAACCAGGGATTTGCGGGACCACTGATGACGCTCCCCTTCCCTCTGTTCTCCAGACTGTAAGGGTCTCTGTGTAGCGCTGGCAAATAACAGCTTATGGAACAGACTCTGTCCGTTTGTTCTGTCACCATAATGGCCGCACACCCTCCCACTCCGCCCTCTGCCTGATATCAGCCTAGCAAACATGTCCTTTGCTGTTGGAAAGAAAAAATAAAACGGAAAAGTAATGGATATTCTCAGTCAGTGAATGTTCAAATGCTCGGGTGGATTAAAGAATTAGAGTGAAGGGATATTTCAGCACAACTGCTCCCTGAATTTAACCTCGGTCACGGTGTTAATCCCAATGTTTTTCAGCAACTCAGGAGCTGCAGTATGAAGCCCGATTCCATCACAATATATTCTAGATCAATTTACACATTCCCCAAGAACGATATCTTGCTCCACATAGAAAACAATAGCAACATTGCCCACAACAGGATGAAATTGGCTGAGATAACAAGCAGTAATATCATGGATTTCTTCCGACGCTCCATCTCTGGGTCTCTGGGACTCTCCCCACTGCTGTGATCCTGGAGTCTCCTGCGGGCTCTGTTGTTCACTAAAATGTGTCTGACGGTGAGAACATTGAGCAGCACAATCAAAACAAATGGGAGACAGGGGGTACAAATAAAGTGGGGCGATGGTGTAGAGGGATTGTCACTGGACGTGAAACCCAGCATCATGCTCTGGGAACAGGTGTTCGAATCCCGCCCTGGCAGATCGTAAAATTTGAATTTAATATAAAATTTGGAATGAAACACACAATGATGACCAAGAAACCATTGCCGACATTTGCAAAATACCACCTGGTTCACTAATGCTCTTTAGAGAAGGAAATCTGCTGGGCAACATGTGCCTCCAGATCCACCGCAATGTGGTTGACTCTTAATTCACCCTCTGAACAAGGGCATTTCGGGATGGGCAATGAATGCCAGCCTAGCCAGCGACGCCCACGTTCCATGAATGAATGAAATAAGAATGTGATGGAGGAACTCGACAGCTGTCCAGACGGGAGATGGTTTTGGAAAGACTATCCTGCAGTCAGCGTCGCGGTGAAACAGTCTGGAAAGACTATCCTGCAGATATTTTTGAGAATAAAAATAGTGACATCAAAAAACAGCGCGAGAGCGATGGAGAGATCAGAACCAGCGCGAGTGCGGGGATGCTTGAAAAATTGACGTCAGCACAAAGGTGAGAGCTGATTGGTGAGTCACGGGAAAGTGCATTCCCCTGGGTAAGCTAAGGAAAGGTAAAAGTTATATATTTTTTTAATTTAAAATACATAAATAACATAAAGTGTCTTCTTTACTTTATTTAAATTAAAGTAAAGAACGGGTGTTTTTTTCAAACTAGAGGCACGGCAGGGCAGCTCAGTCCCATGTGGGAAGTAGTACAGGCCGCCAAACATCCATAGAGAAATGGATCTTGGCAAATTTCAGAGCAGTGTAAAAATAAAATTGTAGTAATAGTGGGAGATTTCAATTTCCCCAACATTAACTGGGTTAGTCATAGTGTGTTAGTTTAAGAGGGAGATCAATTCTTACACTGCACCCAGGAGAGCTTTTTAAGCCATTACATCGAAGTAGGGGCTGTCTTGGACTTAAGTTTAGGGAATGGATCCGGGCATGTGGCAGAGGTGTCAGTGGAGGAGCGTTTTGCGCATAGTGATCATACTCCATTAGATTAACGCCGTTATGGAAAAGGACAAGAGAGTGCCAGAAATCAGAGTTCTAAATTGAAGAAAGGCCAATTTTAATAAGATCAGGTATGATTTTACCAGTGTTGCCTGGGAGCAGCATATTTTAGGTAAATCTGCTTCAGAGAAGTGTGACTCATTCAAGATAGAAATAGGGAGAGTGCAGGACCAACATATTCGAATAAAAAATAAAGGCCCGGACCAATAAATCCAGGGAAACCTGGATCTCGAGGGATATACAGGATTGGATAAAGAGAAAAAGAGAGGTTTATGGCAGTTTACGAGAGCTCAAAACTGCGGATGGCCTATAAGAGAATAGAGTGTATAAGGGGCAATTTAAAAAGGAAATTAGGAGAGCAAAAAGAGGGTATGAAAAATCATTGGCAGGAAAAATAAAGAAAAATACAAAGTTATTTTACAAGTTAATTAAGAGTAAGAGGATAACTAGAGAAAGATTAGAGCCCATTAAGGACCACAGTGGAAATCTGTGTGTGGAGCCAGAAGACGTAGGTCAGGTTCCAAATGAATGACTTGTATTGGTGCTCACAAGTGAGAGGGGTGATAGAAATCATGCAGAAGGGCTGTGAGATAATTAAATAACTTAACACAGAAAGGGAAGAAGTTGTCAGCGGTCTGACAGGCTTAAAATGAAATGAATCTCCAGGACCAGATGAAATGGATCCCAGGCTGTTGAATGAGGCAAGCGTGGAGATAACAGGGGCGCTGCAAAAAATTTTCAACACCTCTCTGACCACAGGAGAGGTCCCTAGGAGCCAATGTGGCACCGTTATTCAAGAAGGGAGGAAGGGATTTACTAGGGAACTAGAGGCCAGTCAGCCTATCATCAGTGGGTAAATTATTGGAAGTAATTCTGAGGGCGATAGTTTATCTACACTTGGAGAGGCAGGGAAAAGCAAGGACAGTCAGCTTGGTTTGTTTAAGGAGATGTAATACCTGACTAATTTGATTGAATTTTACGAAGAGGTGACCAGGTTTGTAGATTATGGCAATGCCCTTGATGTAGTCTACTTGGACTTCAGCAAGGCTTTCGATATGGTCAGGAGACTGATAACGAAGGGAAGAGCCCATAGTTGCCAAAGCAATTTGGCGAATTAGGCCCAGAATTGGCTGAGTGGCAGGAAGCAGATGGTGATGGTCTAGGGGGGCGGGGGCGGTTTGTGACTGGATGCCTGTGTACAGTGCGGTTCCACATGGGTCGTTGTTGGGTCCCGTGCTGTTTGTGGTAAATACATAAACTATTTAGATTTGAATGTAGGGGGTTTGATCAGTATGTTCGCGGATGGCACGAATATAGATGAATATTAATGAATCTTGATGAATATTGATAAATAGTAAGAATATTAGCCATAGATTACAGGTGTATAGAGACAGGCTGATCAGATGGGCTGATCGTTTTCAAATGTAATTTAATCCAGATAAGGGTGAGGTGATGCAGTTGGGCAGGACAAAGAACACACGGGAATATGATGAATATTATGATCCTGGGAAGTACCGCAGATTAGAGAGATCATGGTGTGCATGTCCAACGGTCAATGAATGTAGTGGGGCAGGTAGATAAGGTGATGAAGAAAACATATGGGATACCTGCCTTTATTAGACAAGGCATAGAATATAAGAGCAGGGATGTTCTGCTGAACTGTATGAAACGCTGGTTAGGCCACATCTAGTGTATTGCGTGCAGTCTGGAATCCGCATTATAGGAAGGATGTGTTTGCATCAGAGTGTAGAGGAGATTTTCCAGGATGTTGCCTGGCCTGGATATTTTTCGTAATGAGGAGAGATTGAACAAACTGGGGTTAGTTTCGCTGGAGCAGAGGAGATTGAATGGTGACATTATTGACGTGTATTAAAATTTCAGTCTCATAGATAGGGTAGGCGGGATGGAAATTTCCCCGTTGGTGGAGTGACCAATAACCAGGAGGCATAGATTTATGTAAGGGGCAGGAGGTTTAGAGGGAATATGAGGAAGAATTATTTCACCCGGAGGGTGGTGGGCATCTGGAACTCACTGCCTGAAAGGGTGTTCGGGGCAGAAAACGTCATAACATTTAAGAAGTATTTGGATGTGCATTTGTGATGCCCTGGCATACAAGGCTATGGAGCTATTGCTGCAAAATGGGTTTAGAATATTTAGGTACTTATTTGACCGGCGCAGACTCGATGGGCCGATTTTTCTGTGCTGCAGACGATTTTGACTCTATTACTCTATGTCTGAAATTGTATTATTCCAAAACAAAATCATGGATTATTCATCAGCAAATAAGAATCTGGTAACATGAAATACCAGAAAATTTCTTTAAAAAACTCCGCACAGTCATTTTTCTCAGAACCATTTTCACGGTTCAATATTTACTTCTCAGTTTCTGGAAAAACATGGCCACAAACCCATCAAATGTGAATGTCACTGAACAACACAGAACGGCCAGTGGCTGCATAAAGCAGGACGGCATCGGTATGACACAGACGCATGGCCCACAGGAAATGAAACCATTCCCAATAAACAATCAGAATGCTTGTAAATAACAAGTATCAGTTTGTTTGAAGTCGCTGAAATTTTCCACTATGTTGCTGCATCCAGTGCCGTATTGACACTATTGTACATGCAATAATATGATTGTCTCTGATATGGTGGGAGGCAATAGAGATTAGATGGCAATAAATATGTTACTGAAATTGCTGAACTCGGATGTTATTATAATCCTGTCCCCCTGGATTCTTTAACTGGTATAAAAATGTTGCAATCTCCAAAACACTTGTAATTTTGATGAAGAAGAAATAAATAATTTCTACACGCTTTATAGAATTAATAGCCATATACAATGAAACTTACCAGGGATGCCAATAATAGCGAGGATGGGATAGTAACCGGCCTGAATCACATGGAGTGCCTGATAGATCCGGCTTCCCACTGGCAGCCAATCAAATAATGTAGAAAGTAGATAAAGCGCCTCCAATAAACTCCTACTCATTGTTGTAACATTCCGATCTATTGTCCTCAGGTTCTGATCCATTGTTGTAACATTCCGATCTATTGTCCTCAGATTCTGATCCATTGTTGTAACATTCCAATCTATTGTTCTCAGAATCTGATCCACTTTTGGAACATTCCAATATTTTGTCCTCAGACTCTGGTATCCTCTCTCCCAGTTTTATAACCGCGGGTCCTTGTTCCTCATGGAGCTGATGCCCCCGCTGACAATATGAGGTAACACAATGTAGCGACTCCCTTATTAACAACAGTGGGAAGCCCCCCAGTGAGTTACTTAGGATCCATGGAGACTAACATTAATTACAGCCACTGAACAAACAGGCTCATTTAACCCTTTCAGTCCAATTGTACATGCACCACACTAAATTGGAACAGTTAGCTGGTCCATCTGGGATGTAAGAGGGTTTCTGAGGACGGAATACTGTAAAGATAATCGTGTGAAGCAGAAAATCGGGCAAATGTCGGAGTTGTTTCGTAAAACTATCGGGTGGACATAAGCATGTCGTTGAAGGTGGCATGACAAGCCTTTTAGAGTATTAAAATAGCAATATATTTTTATTGTTAAACAGAATCAGAGTTTATGAAACTAAGAAAATCAGACAACACATATGTAAATATTGGTGAAGCCTCAGCTGGAGTACTTGTGTCTAATCCTGGCCAGCGTTTTTCATGAAGGATGTAAGGGCCTTGGAGAGGGTGCAGAGGAATTTTACTGGAATTGGAACAGGGATGAGGGGCTTGAATTACGTGGGGAGACTGGAGAAGCCGGGATTGTTTTCCTTCGAGCAGACCAGGCAAAGGAGAGGTTAAATCGAGACAATTAAAATCACGAATGTTTTTGACAGAGTAAATAACGAGAAACTGGCGATTCTGTAAAATCAGTCAGTAACCAGAACAGTGAGTTTTAAAGTGATTGACAAAGAGGCAAAGAGCGTTTGAAGAGTTCTTCGTACAAATAAATCTGGAATGTTCTTCCTGAAAGGCTGGCGAATGTAATTAATCAATTAACTGTGAAAATAGAATTGGATCAGCACTTGCAGTGGACATTTGAACAGCTAATGGAGGGGAGGAGCGAAGGGTTGATTAGATAGGTCTGGTAAAGAGTCGAAACGGACAAGCTGGGCCACATGGCGTCTTCCTCACATTTATGATTCTATGGCTCTGTTGCATCAGAGGTCATAGGGTGCCAGTATTATGTTTACAGTTGATTTTTAACAGAATCATCCAGACAGAGGCTGGACATTATTGTATGCTGATGGATGCAAGAGCGCAAGCAGACACACTCACTTCCTCTCAGGAAATCGTCTCAGAAACTCCTCTCCGGAACTCCTCTCAGGAACTTCCTCGTATCATGCCGTTCATAGATTACTTCCTTGTCAAATTACTCCTTCCAAAGTGTATCACCTCACATTATTGAGGATTAAATTCCATCTGCCAATTCTCTGGCCCTTAGACCATCCCGTGTATATCTTCCGTTAAACCAAGGCAATCGACCCCACTGTTGACCACCAGGCCAATCTTTGTATCATCCGCAAACGTACTAATCCTACCCACAACATAGTCATCTATGCAGCCATCTATCTTCTCAGGGACTCCTCTCAGGAACTTCTCTCAGGAACCCCTCTGAGGAACTTCTCTCAGGAACTCCTCTCGGTAACAACTATCCGGAACACCGCTCAGGAAATCTTCTCAGGAACTCCTCTCAGGAACCCATCTCTGGAACCAGTCTCAGTAACTCCGCTCAGGAACGCCTCTCAGGATATGCTTTCAGGAGCCCCTCTCAGGAACCATTCTCAGGAACCCCTCACAGGAATCCTCCCCAGGATCATTTCGAAGGATGCCCTGTCAGGAACTCATTCAGTAATTTCTCTTAGGATCCGCACTCAGGAACTCCTCTGTTAAGCGCGTCACATGAAGCGCTCTCAGTGTCTCCTCTCAGGAATCCTCTGAGGAATTCCATTCAGTTACCCCACTCAGGAAGCCCCCTTAGGAATACACCTCAGAGAAGCCTCTCAGGAACCACCCTCAGGATTTCCTCGGAGGAACTCCACTCAGGAACCCCTCTCAAGAAACCCTCTCAGGATCCCATCTCAGCAACTCTTTTCAGGAGCCCCTCTCACGAACTCCTCTTCGGAACTCCTCTCAGGAACCCCTCTCAGTATCTCCTCTTTGGAACCAATCTCAGGAAATCCACTCAGCAACTTCATTCTTGATCTCCTATCAGGAACAACTCTCAGCGACGCCTCTCTAGAACTCCTCTCAGGAACTCCCCCGAGTAACTCCTCTCAGTAAACCCTCTCAGTAACAGCTCTCAGGAACAACTCTCAGTATCCCCTCTAAGGAACCCCTTTGAGGAACTCCCCTCAGTAACTGCTCTCTGGAAATCCTATCTGGAACTCCTCCAAGAAGTAGCCCTCAGTAACTCCCCTCAAGAACTCCTCACAGCAACCCCTCACATGAAACTCTCTGACGATCTCCTCTCAGGAACCCCCCTCTGGAACGCTTCTCAAAAACTCAGCACTGTAACTCTCTCTTTAACTCCTCACAGGAACTCCTCTAAGCAGCTCTTCATAGCAACTCCTCTCAGTAACGCCTATGAGGAACACATCTCAGTGGCTCCTCTCTGGAATCCCTCTGAGTAACCGCTGTCAGGAACACCTCGCAGTAACTTCTCTCAGGAAACCCACTCAGGAACTTCAATCTGGCTCTCCTCTCAGGAATCCCTGTCAGGAACCCCTCCCAGGGTCTCTTCTCAGGAACTCATCTCAGGAAACCCTCTCAAGAACTGCTCTCAGTAACTCCTCTCAGGAAAACGTCTCAGGATCCCCTCTCAGAAACCACTCTCAGGAATTCCGCTCAGGAAATTCACTCTTGAACTCCTCTCAGGAACACCTCAGGGACGCCTCTCAGTTTCTACCCTCTGGAACCCCTCTCATAACGCCTCTCGGGAACTCCTCTCAGGAACTCCAATCAGGAACTCCTCGCAGGAAACCCTCTTAGTAAGTACTCACAGGATGCCCTTTTAGGCGCTCCTCTCAGGAACTCATCTCAGGAACCCCTCTCTGGAACGCTTCTCAATAACCTACCTCCCCAACTCCGTCTGTAACTCCTCTCAGGAATTCCACTCAGCAACTCCTCATAATGACTCCAATCAGTAACGCCTCTCAGGAACACATCTCTTTAGCGCCTCTCTGGAATCCCTCTGAGTAACCGCTGTCAGGAACACCTCTCATTAAATTCTCTCAGGAAACCCTCTCAGGAACTCCCATCAGGATCTTCTCTCAGGAATCCCTGTTATAAACCACTCCCAGGATCTCCTCTCAGGAACTCATCTCAAGAAACCCTCTCAAGAACTGCTCTCAGTAACTTCTCTCAGGAACCCCTCTCAGGATCCCCTTTCAGGAACCCCTCTGAGAAACCACTCTCAGGAATTCCACTCAAGAACTTCACTCTTGAACTCCTCTCAAGAACAACTCTCAGGGACGCCTCTCAGTAACGTCTGTCAGTTACTACCATCTGTAACTCCTCTCAAAACGCCTCTGAGGAAGTCCTCCCAGGAACTCCAATCAGGAACTCCTTGCAGGAAACCCTCTTAGGAGCTATTCTCAGGAACTCCTCTCAGGAACCCCTCTCTGGTACGCTTCTCAATAACTCATCCCTGTAACTCCCTCTATAACTCCTCTCAGGAACTCCGCTCAGCAACTGTTCATAGTAACTCCTCTCACTAACGGCTCTCAGGAAGACATCTCAGAAGTTCCTCCCTCGAATCCCTCTGAGTAAACACTATCAGGAACACCTCTCAGTACCTTCTCTCAGGGAACCTTCTCAGGAATTCCTATCAGGATCGTCTCTCAGGAATCACTGTCAGGGACCCCTCCCAGGAATTCCATTCAGGAACTTCACTCTTGAACTCCACTCAGGAACACTTCTTAGGGACGCCTCTCAGAAACGCCTCTCAGTTACTGCCCTCTGTAACTCCTCTCATAACGCCTCTCAGGAACTCCTCTCAGGAACTCCTCCCAGTAACCTATCTCAGTAAAGCCTCTGAGGAACAGCTCTCAGGAACACCTGTCAGTATCCTCGCGAAGGAACCACTCTGAGGAACTCCTCTCAGTAACTGCTCTATGGAACTCCTATCTGGAGCCCGCCTCAGAAACACCCCTCAGTGCCTCCTCTCAGGAATACCTTTCAGGACCAGGTCACATGAAACCCTCTCACGATCTCCTCTCAGGAACAACAATCAGGAAGTCCTCTCAGTAACGCTCTTAGGAATTTTTCGCAGCATTCATTCCTAGGAATGCCTCTCAGGATCTCCTATTTGGAACCACTCTCAGGAAATCCACTCAGCAACTTCATTCTTGATCTCCAATCAGCAACAACTCTCAGCGACGCCTCTCTGAAACTCCTCTCATGCACTCCCCCGAGTAACTTCTCTCAGTTACCCCTCTCAGGAACAGCACTCAGGAACAACTCCCAGTATCCCCTCTAAGGAAACCCTCTGAGGAACTCGTTCCAGTTACTGCTCTCTGGAACTCCTATCCTGACCTCCTCCCAGAAACTCCCGCCAGTAACTTCCCCCAAGAACTCCTCTCAGGAACTCCTCACATGTAACAACCCGTAGTAACTGCAATCATGAACATCTCTCAATAACTCGTCTCAGGAAACCCACTCATGAACCCGAATCACGATCTCCTTTCAGGAACCCCTTTCATGAACTCTGATCTGCAGCCCCGCTCAGGAACCCCTCTCAGGAAAGCATCTCATGAACCCTCTCAGGAACTCCACTGTGGATCTCCTCTGAGTAACTACTCGCAGCAACACCTTTAAGGAACCCCTCTCAGAATCCCTCTCATGAACCCCTCTCAGGATCACCTCTCAAGATCCCCTCTCATGATCCCTTCTCAGGAACTCCTCTCTGCACCTCCTCTCAGGAACTCCTCTCAGGATCCCCTTCAATGAAGCCCACTTAGAAAATCCTCAAAGGGACTCCTCTCAGGAACCAATCTCTGCACCCTATCAGGAAAAGCTCTCAGTAACCATTCTAAGTTACCCGTCTCATTAACTCTTATCAGGAACACATCTCAGAAATACCCCTCAGTAACTCCTTTCGGGAACGCAGCTCAGGAACTCCGCTCAGGAAGTCCTCTCATGAAATCCTCTCAGTGACTCCTCACAGGAAAGTTTTGCTGGAGCACCCTCTCAGGAACCACTCTCAGGAACTTCACTCAGTGATTACTCTCTGTAGCTACTATCAAAAACGCCTCTCAGAAACACCCATCAGCAACTCCTCTCAGGAAATCCTCTCAGCAACTCCTCTCAGAAAAACCTCTCAGGAAATCCTCCCAGGAATTCCTCTCAGGAATAAATCCCGGGAGATGCTCCCAAGAACTCATACAAGAAAACCAACTTAGCCCCCCCTCTCAGGAACCCAATTCAGGAACTTCACTCTGGAACCACTCTCAGGAATACCTCAAAGGGACTCATCTCAGGATCCCGTCTCTGAACTGCTCTCAGGAACGCCTCTCAGTAACCCCGCTAAGGAAGCCCTCTCATGAACACCTCTAAGGGACCCACCTCAGGAAACCCACTCAGGATCTACTCTCTGGAACTCCACTGAGGAACCCCTCTCAGGAACTCCTCTCACGAATTCCTATCAATACCTCCTCTCCGTAATTCCTCTTAGGAACCACTCTCTGGATCCACTCTCAGGAACCCATCTCAGGTACCCCTCTCAGGATCTCCTCTCACGAACTCATCTCAGGAACACTCTAAAGAGTTTCTCCCGGTTTCAACTCTCAGAAACACCTCTCAGGAACTCTACTCGGGGACATGTCTTAGGATCCCCTCTCAGTACCTACTCACACGAACCCCTCTCAATATCCAATCCCAGGAACTCTTTCTCAGAAACCTCTCTGAGGAAGTCTCCTCAGGAAATCTACTCAGAAACTCCTCTCAGTAGCACCTCTCAGGAACTCTCCTCAGGAATTAATCACAGGAGCCCCACACAGGAACGCCTCTCAGTAGCTGACACCTCTAACTCCCACTGCAACTCCTCTCAGGAACTCATCTCAGCAACTCCTCTGCATAACTACTCGCAGGAATCCCCCTCAGGATGTCGTCCCAGAAGCAGCACTCAGGAAACAGTCTCAAGAACCCCGCTACGTATGTCATTTCAGAAACGCCTCTCAGGAACTCCTCTCATGAACTATTCTCAGGAACACCTCTCAGGAAGTCCTCTCAGGAACTCCTTTCAAACCCGCACTCAGTGTCTTCTCTCAAGAACCCCTATCAGGAACTCCTCCCAGGAACTCCTCTGGGGAACTCCTCTGCGGAAGCATTCTCAGTAACCCCAATTAGGAATCCCGCACAGGACCTCCTCTCCGTATTCCCTCACAGGAACTCCTTTCAGCTGCTCCTCTCAGAAACCCCTCTCAGTAATTAGTCTCAGGAATGCCTATCAAGAACTCATCTCAGTAAGTCCTCTCAGGAACCCCTCTCCGGAACTACACGCATGAATCCCTCTCAGGAACTCCTCTCAGTAACTCCTCTCAGGAAAACCTCTGAGGAACTCCTCTCAGTATCACCTCTCAGCAAACCCTCTCAGGAGCCCTTCTCGGGAACATGACTTAGGAACATGACTCTGTAACTCCTCACCTGAACCCCTCTCGATATCCCCTCTCAGGAACTCCTCTCAGGAACCCCTCTGAGGGACTCCCATCAGGAGTCCTCCTCAGGAACTCTTCTCAGGAAAACCTCTCAGGGTCACCTCTCAGTAACTCCTCGCAGGAACCCTTCTCAGGACTCCTTTCAGGATATCCTCTCACGTACCACTCTCAGGAACTTCTCTCATGAACTCCTCTCAGGAACCCCTCTCAGGAACTCCTCTCAGAAACTCCTCTCAGAAACTCCTCTCTTGAAGTCCTATCCATAACTCCTCTCAGTAACTCCTCTTAGGACCCACTCTCAGGATCTAATCGCAGGAAACCCTCTCATATACCCCCTCAGGATCTCCTTTCAGGAACTCATCTCAGAAATACTCTCAAGAGTTCCTCCCAGTATCTCCTATCATAAATCCGTCTCAGGAACTCTCCTCGGAGACAACTTTCAGTAGCTCCACTCAGTAACTACTCACACGAACCCCACTCAATATTCACTCCCAGGAACTCCTTCTCAGAAACCCCTCTGAGGAACTCTCCTCAGGAAGTCTCCTCAGGATGTCCTCTCAAGAACAGCTCTCAGGAACTCTCCTCAGGAACTAATCACAGGAGCTCCACACAGGAACGCCTCTCAGTAGCTCACATCTCTAACTCCCACTGCAAATCCTCTCAGGAACTCATCTCACCAACTCCTTTGCATAACTCCTGGCACGAACCCACCTCAGGAAATCCTCTCAGAAGCACCATTCACGAACTAATCTCAGGATCCCCCCTACATAACTCGTTCAGGAACTCCTCTAAAGAACTCCTCTCATTACCACCTCTCAGGAAACTCCGGAACTCCTCTCAGGAGCTGCACTCAGTATCTTCTCTCACGAACCCCTCTCAGGAACTCCTCTCAGAAACTTCTCTCAGGAACCGCACTCAGTAACCCCTCTCAGGAACTCCTCGGGGAACTCCTCTTTGGAAGCCTTCTCAGTAACCCCACTCAGGAACTACTCACAGGACCGCCTCTCAGCATTCCCTCACAGGGACTGCTCTCATTTGGTCCTCTCAAAAACCCCTCTCAGAAACTCCTCTCAGGAAGCACACTCAGTAGCTCATCTCAGGAACTACTCTCTGAAACACCTATCAGGAACCCTACTCAGTCACTTCTCTCAGGAACTCCTCTGAGGAACTCCTCTTTGGAAGCCTTCTCAGTAACCCACTCAGGAATCGCTCACCGGACCTCCTCTCAGCATTCCCTCATAGGAACTCCTCTCAGTTGCTCCTCTCAGGAACCCCTCTCAGAAACTCCTCTCAGGAACTCCTCTCAAGATCTGCATTCAGTATCTTCTCTCAAGAAACTCCTCTCAGGAACCTCACTCAGTAAATCCTCTCAGGAACTCCTCCCAGGAACTCCTCTTTGGAAGCTTTCTCAGTAAACCCACTCAGGAACACGTCCGACAAACCCTCTCAGCATTCCCTCACAGGAACTCCTCTCAGTTGCTCCTCTCAGGAACACCACTCAAAAACTCCTCTCAGGAATTCCTATCAAGAACTCCTTTCAGTAAGTCCTCTCATTAACCACTCTTAGGAACTACTCGCGGTAATCCCTCTCAGGTACTGCTCTCAGGAAATCCTCTGAGGAGAACCTCTCAGGAAATCCTCTCAGTATCTCCTCTCAGAAATTCCTCTCAGGAGCCCTTTTCAGGAACATGACTTAGGAGCCCCCCTCAGTACCGCCTCACACGAACACCTCTCAATATCCCCTCTCAGGTACTCCGCTCAGGAAGCCCTCTGAGGAACTCCCCTAAGGAGTCCTACTCAGGAACTCCTCTCAGGAAAACCTCTGTGGAACTCCTCTCAGTAACTCCTCGCAGGAAACCCTCTCAGGAACATCACTCAGGTTCTCCTCTCAGGAACTCCTCACAGGAACCGCACTCAGTAACTTTTCTCAGGAACCCCTCTCAGGACACCTTTCAGGATATCCTCTCACGTACCACTCTCAGGAACTTCTCTCATGAACACATCTCAGGAACCCGTCTCAGGAACTCCTCTCAGAAACTCATCTCAGGAACCCATCTCAGGAATTACTCTCAGGGACCCCTCTCCGGATCTTCTCTCATCAACCACTCTTAGGATCTCCTCTCAGCTCCTCAGTTTGAGGAATTCCTCTCAGGAAATTCTCTATTGAACTCCTCTCAGGAACTCCTCTCAGGATGCCTCTTAGTAACCGCTGACAGTTATTACCCTCTCTAACTGCTCTCATAATGCCTCTCAGGAACTGCTTGCAGGAACTCCCCCCCAGTAACGACTCTCAGTAAAGCCTCAGAGGAACACCTCTCACGAGCCCCTCTCTGTAATTGCTCTCTGGAACTCCGATCAGGAGCCCCTGTCAGAAACAACCATCAGTAACTTCTCTCAGGAACAAATCTCTGGATTTCATCTCAGGAACTCCTCTCAGGAACCCGTCTCAGGAACTCATCTCAGGAACTTCTCACAGAAACTACTCTCAGGATCTCCTCTCAGGAACCCGTCTCAGTAACTCCACTCAGGAACTGCTCTCAGGGACCCCTCTCAGGATCTCCTCTCATCAACCACTCTTTGGATTTCCTCTCAGGAAGTCCACTGAACTGCTCCTCTGAGGAATAACTCTCAGGAAACCCTCACAGGAACTCCTCTCAGGAACTCCTCATTGTCCACTGTTTTACGTGTTGTGTGAACGTGTATCTTGCCCAACATATTTGCCTGTTGATTAAATCTATCCCTGCTACAGTATATATTTCCCTTTTGTAAAACTATCATTCGTCCGATGAATTTTCCTGTTCTGTAAACCTGTCCCATGCACAATGTGTTGTCCTGTTCTGTAAAGCTGCCCCATGCACAATGTGTTTTCCTGTTCTGTAAAGCTGTCACATGCACAATGTGTTTTCCTGTTCTGTAAAGCTGTCACATGCACAATGTGTTTTCCTGTTCTGTAAAGCTGTCCCATGCACAATGTATTGTCCTGTTCTGTAAAGCTGTCCCAGGCACAATGCATAGTCCTGTTCTGTAAAGCTGTCCCATGCACAATGTATTGTTCTGTTCTGTAAACCTGCCCCATGTACAATGTATTGTCCTGTTCTGTAAAGCTGTCCCATGCACAATGTATTTTCCTGTTCTGTAAAGCTATCCCACGCACAATGCATTTTGGTGTTCTATAAACCTGTCCCATGCACAATGTATTGTCCTGTTCTGTAAAGCTGTCCCATGCACAATGTATTGTCCTGTTCTGTAAAGCTGTCCCATGCACAATGTATTGTCCTGTTCAGTTAAGTTCTCCCATGCACAATATATTGCCCTGTTCTGTAAACCTGCCCCATGCGCAATGTATTGTCCTATTCTGTAAAGCTGTCCCATGAACAATGAATTGTCCTGTTCTGTAAAGCTGTCCCATGCACAATGTATTGTCCTTTTCTGTAAAGCTGTGCCATGCACAATGTATTTTCCTGTTCTGTAAAGCTGTCCCATGCACAATGTATTGTCCTGTTCTGTAAAGCTGTCCCATGCACAATGTATTGTCCTGTTCTGTAAAGCTGTCCCATGCACAATGTGTTGTCCTGTTCTGTAATGCTGTCCCATCCACAATGTATTGTACTGTTCTGTAAAGCTGTCCAATGCACAATGTATTTTCCTGTTCTGTAAACCTGTCCCATGCACAATGTATTTTTCTGTTCTGTAAACCTGTCCCATGCACAATGTATTTTCCTGTTCTGTAAACCTGTCCCATGCACAATGTATTGTCCTGTTCTGTAAAGCTATACCATGCACAATGTATTGTCCTATTCTGTAAAGCTGTCCAATGCACAATGTATTTTCCTGTTCTGTAAACCTGTCCCATGCACAATGTAATTTCCTGTTCTGTAAAGCTGTCCCATGCACAATGTATTTTCCTGTTCTGTAAAGCTGTCCCATGCACAATGTATTGACCTGTTCTTTAAAGCTGTCCCATGCACAATGTATTTTCCTGTTCTGTAAAGCTGTCCCATGCACAATGTATTGTCCTGTTCTGTCAAGCTGTCCCATGCACAATGTATTGACCTGTACTGTAAAGCTGTCCTATGCACAACGTGTTTTCCTATTCTGGAAAGATGTCTCTTCCAGTGAATTTTCGGGTTGTCCAATGTATTTTCCTTTCATGTAAATCTTGCCCATGTTCAATGTTTATTTTTCCTATTGTTTAAAGCTGTCCCTTGTCCATTTTCCCCTGTTGTGTAAACCTGTCGCTTGTCCAATGTGTGTTCCTGTTGTTTAAATGTGTCCCTTGTTCAATTAATTTTCCTATTGTGGAAGAAGTTCCCTTTTGCAGTGTATTTTCCTTTTCTGTTAAGATGTCCGTTGTCAAAAGTACTTCCCTGTTGTGTAAAGCTGTCCCTTGTCCTGTGTATTTTCGTGTTGTGTAAAGCTGTCTCTTCTCTTATGTATTTTCCAGTTGTGTAAAGCTGTCCCTTGTCCAATGTATTTTCCTGTTGTGTAATGCTCTCCCTTGTCCAACGTATTTTCATCTTGATTATACATGACCTTGTCCAGTGTATTTTCATGTTGTGGACAGGTATCCCCTGTACAGTGTATTCTCCTTTGTTGTTAATCTGTCACTTTTCCAGAATATTTCCAGTTGTGTAAAGCTGTCCCTTATCCAGTGTATTTCCCCGATGTGCTAAGTTTGACCTTATCCAATGTATCTCTCTGTTGTGTAATGCTGCCCTTGTCCAAAGCATTTCCCTGTTGTGTAAAGCTGCCCCTTGTCGAGAATAATTTCCTGTTGTGTAAAGCTGTCCCTCCTCCAGAGCATTTCACTGTTGTGTGAAGCTGTCACGTATCTAATGTATTTTCCTTTTGTGTAAAGCTGCTCCTTGTCCAATATATTTTCCGGTTGTGTAAATCTGTCCCTTCTCAAAATTATTTTCATGTTGAGTAAAACTGCCCTTTCCCAGTGTATTTCATGTTGTGGAAAGATGTCCCTTGTCCAGTGTAATTTTCCTGCTGTGGAATGGTGTCCCTTGTCCAGTGTATTCTACTTTGTGGTAAACCTTTCCCTTACCCAGTGTATTTTCCAGCTGTGGAAAGACATCCTTTGTCCAGCGTATTCTCCATTTGTGTAAAATTGTCCCTTGTCCAGTGTATTTTCCTGTTGCATAAGTCTGTCCCTTGTCCAGTGTATTTTCCTGTTGTGTAAACCTGTCCCTTGTCCAGTGTATTTTCCTGTTGTGTAAATCTGTCCCTTCTCCAGTGTATTTTCCTGCCATGGAAAGGTGTTCCTTGTTCGCTGTAGTTTCCTGCGGTTCGAAAGGTGTCCCTTGTTCAGTGTATTTTCCTGCTGTGGAAATGTATCCCTTGCTCATTGTACTTTCCTGCTGTGGAAAGGTGCCCTTGTTCAGTGTATTCTACTCTTGTGTTAATCAGTCCCTTGTCCGGTGTATTTTCCCTGCGTGTAAATATATCTCTTGTCCAATGTATTTTCCTTCTGTTTAAATCTGTCCCCTGCACGATGCATTTCCCTGTTGTGTAAAGATGTTCCTTGTCCAGTGAAGAAGGCACTCCCTCCTATCCAGCAACTACCACATAGGTCAATTGAAGAGGAGAAATTACAATTCCCGAAAACACAGCTATCATAGAGACTTTGGCTTCCTTTAACCGGGTTTATTCAAGCATATGCAAGGGAGCTGCAATCATTCCTGAAATGACCCAGCTCCCAGATTGATTACATTTCACTACTTTTGTACATGTTCTTATCACAATACATTTGAGTACTTTTGAATGCAGCCAATCGGCAACCGACACACTGGTGCCATATTAAAATTATCCGATGGACTAAAAAGCAATGTGTTTTTGAAATTCAATTGTTCTAAACGCTGGATAAATAATTATATCTTCAAAACAAATTTGAAACACGTGCGCAAAGTCCTTAGGTCTCGTAACTCAGGACTGTTTCTGTTTCATCAAAGACATCTCTTTGTCTTTGTATGTCCTCCCATATCTAATGTATACCAGCTGCCCCATCTCTATCTGACAGAGGAGTATATCTAATCTAACTTTGTGTTATGTTTATCTCCAGTCCAGTTCTCAAGGCCTCAAGGCATGAACGCACCATTGCAACACTTGAATTGTTCTGCCTATGACTGGACATTAACTCATCTCTTGAAACTATGTAAATCACACAAACTCAAGGCGCCTTTGTGTGCTTTATCAATCTGCTTACCCTCCGCTGTCAAAAGGTTTAGCCTTAATACCTGTCTGGAGATTTCAAGTGTTTTTCAGTAGATTTTTCAAGTGTTCTGTTTTAGCATTTTCAATTTTTCCCCTAATAAGCCGAAGCTGTCTACATACGTAAGGTGAGGATTCCTCTTCTTGTCCTTCGGGTGGCCATTCGTCCAGACCACCAGAGGAATCCTACACCACCTGGTTGTATAACCTTACTTCCCCTTTTCCTGTCCTCGACCTTGAATTATGCATAGGTCGGGGAACTGATGTGCACCTTTCGTTTGTTGCTGCCTGTGCCTGGAAAGTCAATTACCAGGCTTTGTTTTGGTAACAGCAGGCCCCCGGTCTCTGAAGGCACGGCCGCTACTGAGGGATCTATTGAAAACAGGACATGCAGAGCCAGCCAGAGTTGAGTGGTCTAATCATCTCGCAGGGTTGCAGACTAGAGGAAAGCATACGGTGGAGAATATGATGCGTGTTGGCAACATTGTTCAGAATGAATGTGATAAACCACGAAGAGACAACTTGTGGATCATATACTTGAGGGGACTAGGGGCAGATCATTGGATGATATCGATGGATACTGAACAAGTCCACAGTAAATAAAATGCCATAATTTTTTTTTAATTGGCCCAAAACTGAAATTGACAGGTTTACATTGGGAAAGGGTTTTAATGATTATGGAAACAAATTGGGGTGATGGTGTTCTGCGCATACCAGCCAGGTGTCAATTGAGCGGAGAAACAGGCTTGAGGCGCTGATTGGACTCCTCCTGTTCCATTCAATATTGATCTATAGCGGCTACTGTGAAATATACACCCTCCCATAGTGTAAGGATCGTCGTTATTCAGCGGCTCAACCAGGGCCAGGAATCAAAGTGCCAAAAACAGAGCTTTCCACATCTCTTGCGCTCCTTAGAGCCACAATGAGAGAACTGGAGTGTGGATGCTCTTTATAGGAACGTAGGCACTATTCTGTAGTTAATCATAACTTGCGCATCATGACGATTATCTCCTCTTTGAGCATTTTGAAGAGGCCGCCTCCCAAGCTGGATACTAGTTACTCAACAGCGAGACAGGTCTGTGTAATGATTGTACTGGTGAAAGTTTCATATAATTCTTAACGGTGATTAAAGGAAGAGCCAATCTGCACAGCAGAAAGCAATTTGTCCCATTAAAACTCTGATGGATCTTTGAAATAGCTACCGAATCCTGCCCACTCGATCGTTTCAAGTTCCCCATTGCTCTGCCATCGTTCTATTTTTCCATTCAGTTATGCCCACAGCCCCTCATTTGTAATTCGCCATCGTAGTTTCTAGCATTCTCCTTTCAGGAAGCACCTTACAGGTCACATGGACAGGCTGAGTAAAAATACATTTTCCAGATCTTCCATCGGGCTCCACTGCTAATTATCTTCAATGTGTTTTTCCCGATCATCCAAGATCCCACCCTGGCTGCCAATAATGCAGGATCAAATGTAAATTTCTCCCTGGGGCCCTGGGACCGATATTGATGAGTTGAGCAGTACCAGCAAAACAGGTTAACTGGTTATTAACTCGCTGATGAGATTTGGAGTGTAAAGCAATGACGACCCCTCCGGGGTTTACGCATTTCACTTGTTCATTGTGCATATTTCCCGTCATCTCTATCTCTCTCTCCCTCTCTCTATCGATGTCCCTTTCCCCCCTTATCCCGTTCCAGCTCAGTCTCTCTGCGTCTCTCTCAATGCTTCCTCTCTCACTCTGCATCTCGCCCTCTGTGATCTCTCCCTCTTCCTTCGTTTACTCTCTGGCTCTCTTTCTCTCGATGATTTTCTCTTTCTCTATCACGCCTGTTCCACCGTTTATTTTATCCTCCTCTGTCCATCTCATCCTCCATCTTCCTTTCATGCTGTATCTCAGTGTATGTCTAACCTGTATTAACAATTAGCCCGGATAGGTAAACATATCTAAATATAAGACGTTTTCTGTGTGTTAAATGTTTGCCTCTGAAACGGAACTGCGCTGCAACCAGTCGCTATCCTGTCTGACACCGTTCAGCAAGGTCCGGGGAACGAGCTGCCCCTGAATATAAAGCAGCAGCTCACTCTCTGTCTGTGGGGGAAAAGCACAAGCTTTCAACTACTGGCTGTCAAAATACCATAATTTAATGTATGTATCACATGTACATGCTCTCTGAGCGCAATATATAGAGACAGTTAAATATGCAAACTCAAAGCTGTGATCACTTAACCGAGGCTATGGATGTTTTGTCATTCATGGGACGTGAGCGAGGCTGGATAGACCCACATATGTTATTGTCCATCACTATTTGCCCTTGATAACCAGTTGCATCCGCCTTCCTGAACCATTGGAGTCCATATGATTTAGAGACACCCGCAGTGCTGTTGAGGAATTTGCATTGAGGCGCCTGTAAAATTTTCCTGCTGGGGTTTCCTCGCACTGTGTTCAGCGTCCGGAACTGTTTTATTTATCGAGTCTCTGCCACTCTAACTAGGCCCAGTGGGTTATTCACCATTCCCTGAGTTTACGCAGAGAAACATCTCCCTCCACCCCACAAGCCCCTATGTGCACTCCGCCCAACAAACCCACTCCCCAACACACCGCACCCAAACACAAACTAGCGCACCTTTTCCTCCTGAAACTCTTCCCCATTTCGTCACCAAACCGCACCGCTATACACATCCCCTTCCCAGGCCCTCGATCCTAATGGTCTCGCACTGCCTTCCCGCTGCATAGATTAGAAGAGCTGAATTGATTTTTGTGCCGTTTGACTCCATGAATCTACCTAAATCGTATTTTTTAATGTACCCCAGCGGTGGGCATGAGCAGGAGACTAAAGTGAATAGGAGAGGCTAAAATGGTCGAGGCGTCCAGAATGAAACGTGTCTATAGAGCTTTGCATGTTGACCAGCAGAGTTGTGCTTTCGGTGTTTACCTGAAGTACTTTGCCGGTCTGTAAAATATTTGCTTGTAACGCGGAGCTGACCAGTTTAGACAGTTGCCATCCTGTCTGACAGCCTTGAACAAGGTGTGAGAATCTGGCATTAATGTATCACCCCAGGATAGGATCCAGCAGCTCACTGCCCATGTGCGTGGACAACACACAAACCGCACACTCCTGAGTCTCTAAATATCACTCGTTCCAATCGATAGACACGGCGGGCTGGGTTTCAGTGTGATTGTGACTTAATGTGGAAAAGCGGGTCACCGTCTGTGGGAACAACGCACATCTTCAGTGGAATGTTGTATCCTGTGCCTTCAGAGACTTCCTTATATCCACAAGATGGAATGGGATTCGCTGTAGACCTAGTGGCCACAGGTGGAGGAATGGATTGATCGTCCTCATGGCATTTGAAGCTGTAGATGTTTGTAAATGCTTCAGCCTTGTCTCTTCAACTGACATTCTGGGCTCCCCTTGATTTTTCGGGTCTTCTCCTTCGATTAGTTATTTAATTTCCTGCCACCACTAGACGTGAACAGCGAGCAAAGCTTTCGTCAGAGCTTTTGATTGTGGGATTACATTTCTCTGTCTATCGCACTCTCCTACCGCTGTTTCCATTGCCTGTAGACTTTAAGTATATCTTCACCAGCTGTAACTTCATTGCACAATATGCCTGGTGCTGTTCCTGATTCACGGAACTGTACAAAGCTTCAATCCACGATTCGTCATTTGGTTTCATGGTAATGGTAGAGTGAGTGATAAACTGAGCCATGGAATTAAAGGTTGTAGCTGTATGGAACTCTGCTGCTGCTGATGGCCCACAGAGTCTCATGGATGTCCGGTGTCCAGCTGCTCGATCTGTTCTGAATCTTCCCCATTTAGCAGGATGGTAGTGCCACACGCGATAATGGAATGGGTCCTCACTGACAAGAGAGGGCTTGTTTTTACAAGGACTGTACGGCGGTTACTCCCACCGATACTCTCGTGAAAAGATGCATCCGGGAAGGCAGATTGTGAGGGCGGTGTCAAGGTGTTTTCCCGCTTGTTCCTTCTCTCACATTGGGCCAAATGCGAATTCTAAATTCTGGAAATATGTCCTTCCAGGTTCGACAAAATCGGTGATCAGTGATGCTACCGAACCACTCAAGCTCTTGGATATCCAAGTGCCCAACTGGAATTCACTTTGTGTCATGAGACACTCAATATAACTTGAACTTACCGTTTAACATGGAGGAGCACAGATTCTTTAGCTGAGGGAGGGTGCAAGGTCGGAATGGGAAGGTAATTTCCGTTCCCTGTTTTTCCTGATGACATGACGCATCGTAGATTCTGGAGTCCATGTTGAAGGCTCCCAGATCCAGTAACCTCCTAGATTTATACGATTTTGTTGTCAATCAATAGGTATGTTATTGCGTTGTGGTGATGTCTCCGGAGCAGTAACCTAAAGGCCCAGACCAATGCTTTGGGGGGCAGCATTACAATTCCCAACACAGTAGTTGGTGGAATTTAAATTAATTTAATTTTTGAAAAATAACAAGCTGCCCATTTGAAATTGTGACCTTGAAACGATTGTCGTAAAACCCTAACTGTTCCACACATGCGCTTTGGGTTGGGGGATCTGCCGCCCTTACCTGACCTGGCATACATGTGACTCCAGGCACACAGCAATGTTCGTGACTCTGAAATATACAACAAAGCCGCACAGTTGTAGCAAAACCCCTAAAAAGTCGAACAAGAAAGAATGAAACAAGAAACATCACCGGGCAGGCAACAGGAATGACAACGTAATCCCAGCCCTGTCAAACATTTGAAGTCCTCATCAATTATATCGGGGGTGTGGTGCCAAAAATGGCAGAGCAGCTCCCCTGACTAGCCAAGCAACTGTCTGAAACTGTCATAGTCATGGAATCAAAGCTAACAGAAAATGTCCCAGTCTCATTCTTAGTGTTGTCCAGTTCCACAGACTGGACACACCCACTGGAGCTGGGAGCACAGTGGCATTGATTCGGAAAGGAGTTGCACTGAGAATTCTTACCATTCAATTTCAAATCCACGAACAATCATCGCATGAGGTTAAATATGGACAATTAACCTCCTGCTGATTTCAACATACAACAACAACCATCCACGAACACCTTCCCCCACTCAGCTGATGGATCAATACTCTTCCATGTTGAACGCCACTTCGAGGAAGCACTTGATAAGTTTTTGGAGGAGGATTCTAGTGCCGAATACCAAGACGAGCTCTGTAGCGCCACTATATGCTAAGCTGATCGAGTCCTAAAGAGCATATGTGCAAGGCAGCGTCTCTGGCAGGCAGGTTCGGAATGAACATGAGGGGAAAATAACATACTTGACCCCGCTTACACGAATTTCTCTGCTGCAGTTACATATGTTCATTACACTGGATAGGAATTACCGCCCTACAATCATTGTGGTAACGAAGTCCCATCCTCAAACTGTGGGTGCACTCCACCATGTTGTGTGGCGCGACCACTGTACTAAACTGGATGGATTTTCATCAGCTCCTGCAACTGAAACCTGTGCATCAATGATGCGCCGTGGGCCATCAATAACAGCAGATTTTTTACAACCAAAACTAGTGACTACATGGCCCAGCGGATCGCCGATTCCACTATTATCTTCATGGCAGGGGTGGTTTGGGTGATGCTGGGGTCCCATCCTGGTGTAATGACGAATGAAGGACGTGATGTCGGGAGCAGAACGAAATATATCTAAACGTGTGTTGTCATTCTGGTGATGATACAAAACAGGATTACTTACATGTAAAATAGAGTCGGCAACATCCAATAGGCAGAGAAAAGAGATCCACTGTCAATGGATCATATCTAACCGCTGCAGCCCTGTCACTCCCAGTCACTGATGGAGGAGGAGGCTACTCAATAATTGGTGATTAAAGCATATCAGTCCAGCAGTCAAAACTGAGGCAGTTGCAAAAACCTTCAGTCAGAAATAGCGAATGGATCATTCACCTCGGCCTCCTGCTGGGCGCCCAAGCATCATAGATGCCAATCTTCGGCCAATTCGATTCACTCCACGTGTCATACAGAGATTGGATACTGCAAAGGGTCTGCACCCTGATAACATTCAGGCAATAGTGCTTAAGACTTGTGCCGCATAACTATCTGCAGCCTTCACCAAATAGTTCCCGTAAAGCCTGAAGATTAGGATTAACCCGACAATTCCCGGCAGACAATCGCAGACAATGACTGTCTCCAAGAGAGAGAATCCAATATTCTCTCCTTGATATGCAATGGCATGACAGCAACTGCATCCACAATATAAAGATATTGGGATTTGCATTGACAAGAAACTGAACTGGAGCTGCCAGAAAAATGCAGTGGCTAGAAGAGCAGTTCAGCGTTCTGAGAACAGTTCATCTCCGGACTTCCAAAAACAGTCACCCATCTCCAAAGCACCAGTCAGGATTTTATTGCAATACTCTCTGCTTACCTGGATGAGTGTAACAGCAACACTCACGAAGCTCGACACTATTCATGACAAAGCATTGAGTTTGACTGGCACTCCACCGAGCTCCTTGAACACCCACTCCCTCCAACCACGGGCGTTTACTGGCACCAATATGTACCATACACGATGTATATCAACAACAGAGCAAGGCTGCTTACACAGCAACTTCAAAACCCGAGACTTCTAATACCTAGACGGACATAGAGCACTTACATGGGAACATCATCTCCAAGCCGCACAATAACCTGATTTGCAATGCATTGCCGCCACGTCACTACAAAACCCGGGATATCTTGCTACTAGAATGTCAAGGGAGCAGTTGAATGCGAACATCACCTCCAAACCAAACACTAACCGGTTCTAGAATATATTGTCATTCCTTCATTGTCGCTGGATATAAAACCTGGAACTCCCTCCCTTACAGCAATGTGAATGTAAAGGGCTACATTTCAATTTCCCACCTTCAATTTCCCTAATTGTTCCATATCCATGGGTTTTAAAAGCCGAGGTTTGCTCATCCTTTGCTGAAGTTTGTATCGGTTCCTGTGCCAAGTCATTTCCGCTTTCCCCATTGGAATATTTTATAGCACAGAAAGAGGGCATTTTTTTCCAACGTGTGCATCCTAGATCTGGGAGTTCAGATACATAATTCCCTGAAAGTGGCGTCACAGGTAGACAGGGTTGTAAAGAAGGCTATTAGCACACTGGCCTTCATAAATCAAAGTATTGAGTAGAGGAGTTGAGATGTTATGGTGAGGTTGTATAAGGTTTGGAGTATTGTGTGCAGTTCTGGTCGCCTAACTACAGGAAGGATATCAGTAAGATTGAAAGAAGATTTACTAGGATGTTGTCAGGTCTTAAGGAGTTGAGTTAAAGGGAAAGATTGAACAGGTTAGGACTTTATTCCTTGGAGCGTAGAAGAATGAGGGGTGATTGGATAGAAGTTTACAAAATTATGAAGGGTATAGACAGAGTAAATGCTAGTAGGCTCTTTCCACTTCGACTAGGAGAGATAAAGACGAGAGGACATGGTTTCAGGGTGAAAGGGGAAAGGTTTAGGGGGAACATTAGGGGGAACTTCTTCACTCAGAGAGTGGTGAGAGTGTGGAACGAGCTACCATCTGACGTGGTAAATGCGGGCTCAAACTTAAGTTTTAAGAACAAATTGGATAGATACATGGATGGAAGAGGTCTGGAGGGTTATGGACTGGGTGCAGGTCAATGGGACTAGTGGAATAATATTCTGGCACAGACTATAAGGGCCGAATGGCCTGTTTCTCTGTGCTGTAGTGTTCTATGGTTCTATGGTTTTATTGCCTGGCACTTTTACGGCGTGATTGTTACTTTGAACAATACAGCGACAGACTGGATATTTTCCCGGGCCAGTAATTATTTGTCCTGACACGGTGTTTCTCCCCACCAACCATCCCACCCACAGCCCACGCCCACCACCCCCCACCTCGGAGGATGAGACGAGCTATGTTATTCCCAATCAGTTCGGCAGGAACGTAATACCCCGCCGGACGCATCATCCTGTCCAGGTCGTGCTGCATTTGAACCTAGGATGCTTCATTATCTGAGAAATCGCGATTGCTCCTCAACATTGTGTAATCATCAGTGAACATCCCCGCTTCTGATTATATGATGGATGGACTCAAATTGATAAATCAACTGACGCTGGTTGGCACACGGGAATTACCCTGCGCCGTCTTCCTTTGCGCCTTAGGCGAATTTCCAATTGACACCTATTTTGTTCCGGCTCCTTGATGCCAAACGCGGTCAAATGCTGCCTTGATGTCAAAGGCACTCATTCTCACCTCACCGCTATAAATAGCGTTTTTGTCCAATTTTTTCACACTTTGTTTCATAATGATTAACGGAAACAACTCTGAACGTTATATTTAATTAAATATGACTTGTGGCTGTTGTGGAAGTACACGCCAGGACTGAGAAAGAACATGGAGAAATAAAAAGTGTTCGTGGCCCGTAACTTGCAGTCGTGGTTATCGTGAAATCTCTGAATGTCACCTCTATGGAGCCTGCAATGACACAAATATTCTGTCGAGCTCACCCTATAAAAAAATACAGAGGTTGTAAAATGTCCGAGTCAACCCTGCATCAAAATATTTTGATGCAGATGTTGAGCTGATTGCTCAGGACTTATATAAAATCATACTTTGTTTTATTGCGGGCGGTTCCTATCATGTTGAGAGGCTGTTCGGAGAACAGACCTTTAAACCATCACTCTGCCAACATCTCTGCCTTACCGCGTTCCCTTCCCGTCCTGCACTCAGACAACTTTAGCTGCTCTCCCCCATGTCACCCCAGCTTATCCTCAATCAGTCACCCCATTACAACTCTTCACCCGCAGCTCCCACGGCACCCTAGCACCCCGTAACACTCCTCTTCACATCATCAACACTAATTTCCCCATTCCCCCATGATGTCTCACCGAACGCAATTTTCTCCCATCAACACAGCTACTCTTGTGTCCAGACTAGGCTCCCTGCCATCATGCCCGGATATCCCCATCAAACCATATCTTCATTCATGAATCTTGTTGCCTCTATAGCCTCAGCTTCCCCCATCGACATTAGCTCCTCCATCACCTCTCGCTCCCCCAACATCCCTGCTTACCCCAAACCTCTGACTTACACTCTCAAACCATCTTTCATTCTCCAAGAACTTCCACTTAATTCTTCCTGCCTTCCCGCGTATCATCAACCGTCTGATCAATCAGGTAAAATGATTCTGAAATGCTCAATAAGTCCTGACGAAAACTTGTAAGTTTGGTATTGTGCATTTCTCTTACACTGAGCTAACATAGTGACGATTGTGTCACATTTGCAGAAAGTGTGGTCTCTCCAAATGTGACACTCGGCAAATGGTGACTATGGCAGTGGCAAACCTGGTTTCCTCAGCCTGATATTTCGACACTTTCTGATTGTTTTCTAAAAAGAGTTTCATTTCATGAGCTCCACCCCCGTGTGTAATACCAACACTATCAGACACTGGCTGTTCTGCCTGGTTCCCAGGCACTCGCACCATTGAAAGCTCTGTAGCAAGAGCTGTCACTGTCAGACACATGTTAGTGACCAGCAGAAGCTGCAGGAGACTCCGGGCTCACAGAAAGATGGAGAATCGAAGGGAACCCAAAGTTTTACTTTTGTCCTCTCAACAAATTGCATCATGTTATAGTCAACGCTTACGGTTTATTCTCTGTGATGGAAGATGTTGGATGAGTTGTCCAGTTTTATGTATCCAGACAATTTTGTGCAAGTATTTGGATTCATTCTTCAGCTCCTGAGTTGATGTACCATCATTTGCATTTATATTGTGACTCAGAATATGTTGCGATTGCACTTGAAGAATGTGCTGGAATATGATTAAAGTAACTGAAACACTGTTCGTGGGCAGCATTGTCTAATTCTATTTCAAGTTTTCAGTGTGTGGAGGGGCTTGCCATCAAAACACATGAGGAATCGTGGGCTGGTCGCAAATCATAACATTGTCTGTTGAACAATTGTCATTTAGAACATGAAGGTTCCTCGCTCAGATTAATCACCATAGTCTCCAGAATAACAGCACTCCCATTGGGCAATCCAATGGTCCACTTTCCTTCTCCGTCACACCAATTGTACAAGGAGCCCTCCCAGCAGCATAACCCACACAACCCAGCACTCCCACACACCCACCCCCCAACTCTATTTGGCCAGCCCACATGTGCTTCATAACACATTCCACAATTTCCCCTTGCAGTTGTTGCACATATTTTGGGGAGTGATGAGGTGAGTTACTTACCACACTGTTCCCAGACCCTGGGCTGGTCTTGGAGCAAAACATAGCAATCGATTTCCTGATGAACATGAACTATAAATGTCACAGTGATTTTGTCAAAAGGGACTTTGTCTTTGTTAAATCTCCCCACGATCCTCCACACATCTTGCCTCATCCATATCTACCATTTTTTTCCCTCCATTGTCTTCTCTCTCAGCTGCTTTGCTGGTTTCCCCTTGAAGAGTTTAATAATGTTCACCTGAACCATCCCATTTCATAGCGAGTTCCACCTTCTCACTACTCTCTGGACATGAGGTCTCTGCTGAATTCCCTATTGGATAATTTGCTGATTTTCGTACATTGATAACCATTTAGTTGCGACCCTCCCCATAAGAGGAAACCTTCCCTTTGTATTCAATCTCTCAAAATGCCTGTATTTTAAACACCTCTATTATGCCATCGCAGAGACTTGTTTGCACTTTTCCAGATAGAAGAGCCACAGCCTGAAAACTCCTCCTGATATGTATTCTCACACATTCCTGGCACAATCCTTACCAATCCTCTCTGCGCGACTGCCCCGATATCTCTTTTATAACCATGCATGTGGAGCATGCGCTCAATCACTTAAGTTTGCTCAACCAATGTTTTAATTGGGTTCAGCACATCTTTCCGAGTTTTCAAATCTATCCCCTAAGGCATGAAGACAAGTGTTTGGTTTGGATATTTTTTTTAAGTCCTGTTAACATATAAGTCAACTTTTAGTGATTGATGTATTTTTACTCTCAAATCACTTTGTCCCTCTACCCCTTCAAGAGGAAATATGGAAGAAGAAGAGCCTCGTTTGCTTGTGTCACTGCGATCAGTTCTGGACAGCGGGCACATTTAAGGGTAAATGGTTAGGACCGGGGGCCACTATCGTTGGTAGTGATATGGGTTTTGGAGGGTGGCGGTGCGGCATGAGACAAGCAACACATGTACAAGGCAATTCCGTTTGCTGGTGAGGCGGGCTTCATGACCCTCTACTGTAGCCGATGTGGAAGTTTGAACTGAAACACCAGTTGAGCCCTCATTTAGCGTCAGGCAACATCTTGGTTAAAGGGATTTAATCCAGATGCTCAAAGTGACATCACCTAAAAATAGCGAGTGTTTGCGCTGCTAGACGATATTGGACGGCTTATGTAATTGTAATAGATGATATTAGTGGAGACTGGTAACTCCACAATAACTAAAATGCTATAATTTGTAGTTTATTTAAAGGGCCCGGAACTGAAGTGCTGGGTTTCCATTTGGAGAGGGCTTTAATAGTTACGTGAGAAAATTGTGGTCATGGTGTTCAGCGCACATAAGGCTGCTGTTAGTTGAACGGAAGGACATGCTTTAAGTGTCACATAGATTCACCATGTTCCAATCAATACCGATCTACGGTGGCTGCTGTGAAATACCCTCACCTCCATTATGCTCAGTTCCAATAATGAGCATCTGTGCTCCAATTATCTTATTGTGGCTCTGAGGTGCGCAAGAGAAGAAGTGGAAGTCTTTGTTCTTGGTATTTGTATTTCCAGTGCTCTACCAGCACAGATGCTCTTTAATGGAACTGATCAGCTATTATGTAGTTAATAATAACATGCACACAATGATGATTGTCCCCACTTTGAGCATGATAAAGATGCAGTCACCCAAGCCGGGTACTTGTTAACCAGCAGAGAGACCGATCTGTGTAATGATTGAACTGGTGAAGGTTTAAAATAATTGTTAACGATTTATAAGGTAAGAGCCAATCTGCAGAGAAGAGGGCCATTTAGCGCATTGAGTATCTACGGGATCTTTGAAATAGCTGCCGAATACTGCCCACTCTATCTCTTCACTTTCCCCATTGCTCTGCCATCGCTTTTTTTTTTTCCGTTCAGTTACGCCCACAACCCCTCATTTGTGATTTAACATTGCACCTTCTTCCATTACCCTTTCAGGAATCACCTTACAGGTCACATGGACAGGTTCTGTATAAATCCTTTTTCCACATCTTCCATCGGGTTATCGCCAATTACCTTCAATCTGTTCCACCCGATTTCCCAAAATCCCACACTGATTGGCACTATTGGAAGAAATGCAGATTTCTCCCAATTGGCCGATATTGAACATTTGACCAGCAACAGATTACCTGGTTATTAACTCGCTGATGAGTTTCGATGCTTGAAACATTAACCACAGTAACTCATTATATGTTCAGAGCTCTGGGGCAGCCCAACGACGGCAATGGTCTGCAGGAGTTCACCCATTTCACATGTTCGTTTTCTGCATTTCCCCTCATCTCAATCTCTCTCTCACTCTCTCTCTTTATATATTTCTCTCTCTCTCTCTCTCTCTCTCTCTCTGTCGCTGTACCTTTCACTCCCCATCCCCATCTAGCTCAGTCTCTCTTCCTCTTTCCTTCCTCTCTTTCTCACTCTCTCGCTCTGCATCTCCCTTTCTGCACTCTCTCCCTCTTCCTTCACTCACTCTCTAGATCTCTTTTATTTGATGATTCTCTTTTTCCAAGTCTTGCTCCGTTCATGTTCCACCATTTATTTTATTCGCCTTGCTCCCTGTTATTCTCCATCTTCCTTTCACGCTGTATCTCAGTGTATCTCTGTCCCTATATTGTCAGTAAGCCCCGATAGGTAAATATTTCTAATTTTAGCACTTTCTCTGTTTGTTATATATTTGCCTCTGAAATGGAACTGCGCTGTCACAAGTTGCTATCCTCCCTGGCACCGTTCAGCAAGGTCCGGGGAATGAGCTTGCCCTGAATATAAAGCAGCAGTTCACTCTCTCTCTGAGGGGGGCAAAGCACAAACTGCAAATGCTGACTATAATGCACCATCATTTTACTGCGTTAATTTCATATAGACGTTCTCTGAGCGGAATAAGAAACATGCAGCTCAATATACGAACTCAAATCTGTGAACATTTCAACAAGGCTATGGACGTTTTGTCATTCAGGGCACGTGGGTGACGCTGGGTCGATAAACATATTTCATTGTCCATGCAAATTTACCCTTGTGAAACTGGTGGTCAGCCGCCTTCCTGAACACTGTAGTCAACATTATTTAGGTACAATGACAGTGCTGTTGAGGAATTTGCAGTCAGGGGCCTGTAAAATGTCCCTGGTGGAATTTCCTGGCACTGCGTTCAGCATCTGAAACTGTTTTCTTCATCGGGTCACATTCTCTGTAACTTGGCCCAGTGAGCTATTCACAATTTTATGAGTTCACGAAGAGAGACAACCTCCTCCACCCCTCTAGCCCCTATGTACACTACCTTCCTCCACCAAACCGGCCCCGAACACCCCAATTTTCTCCCCCACACTGGTGCCTCTTGTCCTTCCGAAACTGTTCCCCATTTCTTCAGCAGGCCGCACCGCTATTCATTTCCTCTTCCCAGACCATCGACCGAAATGATCACTCACTGATTTCAGGTTGCATGGGCTGGGTGGACCGAATGGCCTGTTGTGCCGAAATAACTACGAACATACCTATTTCCATTTACCCCAGTGGTGAGCATTAGCTGGAAACTAAAGTGAACTTAATTTTACAGCAGAGGGTAAAATGTTGAAGGTGTCCAGAATGGAACGTGTCTACAATGCTTTGCATGTTGACCAGCTGAGTTTTGGTTACCATGGATATTTGGAGCACTTTGCCAATCTGTTAAATATTTGCCTGTAACACGGATCTGAACAGTTTAGGCAGTATCCATCCTGTATGACTGTATTGAACAAGGTGTGAGGATCTGGAATTAATAGATCACCCCAGGATTGGATCCAGCTGCTCACTGCCCGTGTGTTTGGAAAATATACAGATCGCCCACTCCTGAGTCTCCTGATTTCGCTCGTTCCAATCGATAAACACGGCGGGATGGTGCTGCGATAAATTTGATAAACGGACGAGAGGAGGCTCATGTAAAGGTCACGATCGTTTATTAGAGCAATTGCTAGGAGAGAACCATCTCAAGGCAACATGAGATAGCACGCGGACAAACTGCAAGCATGCAGCGTATTTTGTATATTACTGATCCCATAAAAGAACAATGTTCAAATCCACTAATTGTCAGGATATAACTTATATCATAAATGCACTTTCACCACGGCAGATACCTCTCCCCCTATCCTGGCTGGGACCATCTGTCATTTCCTAAACGCTTGAAAAGAGCACTTAATCTATGTTGTTGTCATCCTCTGTCTCCAATCAGGCTCCCAAGGCCTTTCTGTTGTTTGCAGGCTCTAAGGCTGTGCAAGGTTCATCTGGTAACTTTAACTGTTAATGTGCTTGGTACCACTGGCTACATAGAGATTTTAATTCATTCATTCCCTTTCAAGACGTTCTTGCTGAACTTCCCCTAACAATTCCCCCTTTTGGATCTTCGCCTAGCCCTGATTATGCAAATAGAGTTTTACTGTCCGTCCCTTTATGTACCGCCACGCATTGATACTGGCCAGTTATCCAACTTTGTAGACCATGCGTGCAATCACTTAAGTTTGCTCAACCAATGTTTTAATTGGGTTCAGCACATCTTTCCGAGTTTTCAATTCTATCCCCTAAGGCATGAAGACAAGTGTTAGGTTTGGATATTTTTTTTACACCCTGTGAACATATAAGTCAACTTTTAGTGATTGATGTATTTTTACTCTCAAATCACTTTGTAACTCTACCCCTTCGAGAGGAAATGTGGAAGAAGAAGAGCCTCGTTTTCTTGTGTCACTGGGATCAGTTCTGGAAAGCGGGCACATCTAAGGGTATATGGGTTGGACCGGGGGCCACTATCGTCTGTAGTGATATGGGTTTTGGGGGGTGGCGGTGCGGCATGGGACAAGGAACACACGTACAAGCCAATTCCGTTTGCTGGTGAGGCGGGCTTTTTGACCCTCTACTGCAGCCGATGTGGAAGCTTGAACTGAAACACCAGTTGAGCCCTCATTTAGCGTCAGGCAAGATCTTGGTTAAATGGATTTAATCCAGATCCTCAAAGTGACATCACCTAAAAATATGCTAATACAGTTGTACTGTCCATCCCTTTATGTACCGCCACCCATTGATACTGGCCAGTTATTCAGCTTTGCACGTAAAACGGCACTGGTCAGATCGGCTGTATCACCTGGCCTTTCACTTGAGGCCACGGAATTGCTAAACCTCTTCTCCATCTGTTTACACTCCCCCAGCTCCTCTTTTGTGACCCTCAGTCACGATGAATCAGGTATGTTAAATATATAACTGGTATCAGCTGAATCAGAACCAGGGCATGGGAAATAATCCGAATCCACGACTGTATTTCTACACTGGAGCCCCAATTCCACCGTCACCATGAGGCGGAACCTACCTGGTCGATATGCTCTTTTCAGGCTCTAACCTGTTGCTACAATTTACAGTAAGTTCTATACATCTGCTGAGCTTGTCTACGAATCGGGTTTGGATGCTCTGATATTTATTGGAATTTCATACGAGAACTGATTCAAATACCGTGTCAGGTTATCCTTAAGGCTTTCCATGACCTGGGTAGCAGTCGTTCCTCTCCAGGATATTTCTAGCAATTGTACCTTTCCCACGCTTGCCGGTGCCTGCAATTGATTATGTATGGGGCACAACCGGTTGCTCCCATACTGGATCATTTGCTGCTACATGGTGATACAATATCTCCCATTCCCCATCTATGCAACATGCATATTCGGTTCTTTTGCAGCGCATGCAGTTTCCATTGTACAATTTTCTGCTGCTTTAAATCCACACTTTGCTCCTTCCGTCTCATATATTGGATGTGTGCATAATAAAACGGAGCTCTCTATACCACACACTTCTAATGTTGTGCTAACTATATTCACTTCTATGACAACTGGCTATGGCAGAATGTCATGGTGCCTAACCTAATAGATTCCCCGCATCACCCCAATATCTTCTGCTCAATAAAATGTCCTGCCAGGTGTTGACATAGGTATAACAGGTATCACTATCCAATGTCTATTAGCATATTATTATTCACTATATATTCAACATTTATTCTATAGATACGTGTTAAACCGCTGAGCTGGAAAGCAGTCAAATCATGATCTTTATTTCGTGAAAGATTAAATAAATAATTAAATAAATAAATCACTGGATGATTCCTCCATTTGGTTGTGCCGAAGGTTTGTTATTTTTTCACAATCATGTTTTCAAACGTATCATGTGACGGGTTTGTGGTTAGATGGGCCACAAATTATTGCTCGCTCCAAATTGCCCTTGAAAAGGTGGAGGTGCCCAACCTTCCTGAAATTGTGTATTTCATCTGCTTGACGTCGGTAGCATTCCCTCAGTACCTAGAATGAAGTCTGTCAGTCTCAGTGTGATTTCAGATGACTGAGGAGTCCAATTCTGGACCTACAAGTTCTTCCGCCGTGGGACACGTTTTTTGCACTAACGAGTAAAAATCAAAGGCCCAGGTTGGTTCACTTCTCCTTGCTGTGCCCCGGCCTTTCCACCACTCTTTTGACTCGCTGAGCCTCGAAGCGGTTTTCGATTTGGTGGACCGCGTTGTGCCAGGCCGAGAGACCGGCAGCAATCTCCTCCAGCTCCCTGGTGTTAAGGCCTCCGTGCTTTAGGGAGACCTGGAGAGGAGCCTCACATCTTTCGTTTTGGCCGCCCTTTGGACGAGGAATGCTAAGTGGCAGATGCAGGAATGGAAAGGCACCCCTTTCCCGAAAAATGTGCCGACGACTGCCACATATCGGCCGCATTTGTGCTGGATTTTGACTTGGGGCCAACATAGCCTTGCCCCGGTCCTCAATCCTCCTTCCCCACTGGGCGTTTCGCCTGAAACAGGCCAGTGAACCCCATATTTTAGTAGCAGCATTCCGGTGCGCCGCGTATATGCTTCATATAGTGCAGGCACACCACGTTGCTTTTAGCAAGGTGGTGTCAGGACACCATGTACTGAGATCCAGCTTGCAATGTCTGAGTTTGGCTTTGAGATTTCAGACATTCTGTAGTGGAACTTCCCGTGTTCCCTGAGTGTGGCGTTTTGGTACGTAGGCATTTTCCAGGTGAACCGCATGACCTACCCAGGGAACCGGGGCTCTAATGAACATTTTTCCGATGTCAGGCATGTGGAATTTGCAAGATTATCGGTTTTGTGGATTTTGTCCTACCAACAGCCGTTGGAAATGGTTCACGGACAGTGAAGTTGGAAAGTTTTCATTAGCTTTCTATGAGGACGAAAGTTTATGCAAGTCTCGCAGTGATATGGAAGTGATATAAAAAACACTGCCTGGCAGGACTTGATCTTCCATCTAAGGGAAACTCCATGTTTGATTTGCAGAAGTCAGTGAGTGAAGTCTGCCAAGTGCAGAGCTTGTTATTGTCAGGCTGTGGGTAATTTGCCCATCCAGTTAGTGCCCTTCGAGTGCATGCTGCCAAGTTAGCAAAACCTCCGTACCGAACAGAGGACTGCGTTGTTCAAAGCGGCTGTGGTATCTTGGAGCAAGTGACCAGCAACTGTTTGATACACCATCTCTATCCTCAGGTATATTGTCAATCGAAAACATTCTGAGTTTGCAGCAAAGCGCTAAGCACGCAGCTGAATGTCTCCGGAACCTGAGCTATGGGTGCGCATTGATCCGCGAATAAGACTTCCCTCTGTAGCTTTTCGGTAACCTCTGTGCAAGGATTTAATTTTGGCTCTGTGAAAAGGCTGCCTGTGGTCCTGCAATGAATGTGTAATCCTGTGTCAAGCTCTTTGAGCGCATGTTTGGAGAATGACCGACAAATATATGACAAACAGAGCTGTTGAACAGCCTTATTTGGCGCCGCAAGTGACCTGAAATGGGTTCACACTGAACAACCACTTTGCATCGCGCTGATTATGATGCCATCACCAAAGAGAAAATGACACTGATCATCTGTCGCATATACATGGCTGAGTTGGATAGTTTATTTACCAATAAGGGAAACTAGGGTCATGAGGTTGTAAATGGGGGAGTTGGTGGAAGGGGCCGGCGGAAGACGCTGGTTGGGGAGAGGAGGCAGGATAACGGGGCTGAGGCCACGATCTGATAAACCATGAGCTTTCCGAGCTGCAGAACACGCTCAAGGGGCCGAATGACCTACTGACCTTAACTATTCTGTTTTTGGTGCTTATTTGAAATGCAGCCCACACCAAAGCCGGAGGCGCCGTCGATTCGGGTTCATTATAATTAGTGCATTAATCTGCTAATGATTGTCTGCAGAAGAAGTTTGAGGGTCTAGAGTTAAATGTTAAGCGTGGAATACACTCCCAGCGATGTACTCTAGATGTCCCATTATTTTATTCAAAAAATTGTTTTTCATTCAGTTCAAGCATCACTCTGGATGGAGTATGTGAATGGGTGAGCAGGAGGATTGAATGGCGTGGGGAATCGTTACTGAGGGTTTATGGGGTCGGATTGTCTTGAACGCATTATTTTGAAATATTTCGGTTGAGAAAACAAAAGCCTTCTCCAGACACTTTCTATTGCGCATCAGTTCACCACCAACACCAACCTTCCAGGTCTTATCGTTGCGTTTATAATTTCCAGGCAGAATGGTGCAAAGTTATGTACAACGATACAGAATGTAGGTCCAGTCACTGACGGAGATGTAATTGCCACAGGAATCCATGGAAAGATCTGGACAGCGTATGATCACCCTCTAGAAGATTAAATGACAAAGACATACATCAGCCATGTGCCCTGTTGGAACATAGAATGGGTCCCGAAACAAAACACAGTGGTGAACATCTGAAATGTCCCCACTACTTCTCTTGGCGGTTCAAGCCCATTCAGTTTTCTCGAATAAGTTTGATCTAAATTAGTAACGATTTGATTCCTAACATTGCCCTGTGGGTCAATCATTTCCCACCGTGATTACCCACTATGGGATCTACCCGTTGCTCGTTAAGATATAGCCCCTTGAATTGTATTGTCCGCAGAGATCATTCCAATGTTCGACGTTTCACTTCGAAACGGTTCCTTTCACAATGACAGCGACTGACGTAACCTGTTTGTTCAATGACTGAAACTAATTGATTTCTTTAGGGGACATGAATGCACTCATGGGGATTTATCTGCTGTCTACATAACAGTTTCTCTGAATGCCACAGTTCATATTTTCCAACAGGCTCGGTGTATCTGTTTCAACAGGAGTTAGCGCTTCTCACCGAGGATATAATTTGCTGTACTTCATCAGATACGGGCCATTTACAAACCCATTCTCGAAGCTCTCGTTTTCCGATGTACGTTTATTAACATGCTCTCGGACTAACAATATAAATTTCTGTCATTCTTTCCATTCATGGATGATGGCAACGCTGGCAAGGCCAGCATTTATTTCCCATCTCTAATTCCCCTAGTGAAGTTGTTAGTGAGCTGCTGGGGTCTTTGTGGTGTAGATACATCCACGGTATTGTTAGCGGTTGTGGGTGGGACGGGGTCCATTAAATTGACAAAGAGACAGTGAAGGAACGGCGATATTTTTCCGAACCAGGGTGTTGAGAGGCTTGGAGAGGAACGTTCAGCGAGTGGCGTTCCCATGTTCATGTTGCCTTTGTCTTTCTAGATCGTAGCGGCCGTGGGTTTGATTAGTTAACTAAAGGGCCTCATGTTAGCCAAAGGTAACAGCTTTTCTCTGTTCCCTGCTACAAATGCTGTCGTGCCAGTTTTACCCTTTTGCTCCAGATTAATTAATGTGATATCACCTTCTGAATGACCTGTGATTTTAACGTGTTTCTCTCATTTTCATGAAATGAATTTAAAGAAGAAGAGGATTTCTACTTTTCAGCTCACAAATTCATTTCACATTGTGCATCCATCTCTGCAGGAAAGACAACTCCTCATAAAGATGGGAGAACTGAAAATTCGCCAGATAGAATCCATTTACTATCCTATTCTCGCGGCTATTGGTGTTCCTGGTAAGAGACTAAATGCAATAATTACACGTATAAATGGATGTTGACGTCCTTCTCAAACACCGCTTCCGATAATATGGAATCGTTACTTTACTGTTGGGGAGTCATCAAAGCAGGGATGTATGTTTTACCATAACGTTAACAGATTTCTTCCTGTTGCTCTATCTTTCACTCCGTGGTATCCACTGCTGACATCTTATTCTTGCTTTACGGAATGTCATGTAACAGGGTGGGCTCTGCAATAATTATCATACTCAAGTGCAAACCGACTTTGAACTTGTAGAAAACACAATCTGCGAAAATTTGTGCAGAGGCAAATTCGCATTCTGCAAAATTCTGCTTGAAATACTTGAAGCCTTTGCTAATGGTTTTCATCCATTTTCCAATATTTAAAGGATCTGAATCCCTGTCAAATCACATACTTATTACCACAGCGATGCTTTTACAAATCTGTATGCAGAGAGGATATCTGGAAGTCTGGATGAAACAGATGGCTGTGTGTGCTGAAGACATTCCGATGACCTGTCACTTGTCTATTGAAATACATGCATTTCTACAGCCTCATTTATCGACCACCTTAATGAATTCACATGAAGTGTAGTCACTGAAGAAACGAAAATGGTGACAGGCAATTTTTGTTCGGGAAGCTTACAGAAGCAGCAAGTTGACAATGACCAGATGATCCTTTTTGTGGGCTTTAGCAGAGGTTTAAATAGTGGTCAGGACGCAAGGGGCTACGATAATGTGGTTCTGCGAAATAGTGGCATGGATTATTTGACGTTTACCCTGTGAATCGATTTGACATCTGTTCTGAAAATTATTACATCCGATAGTGCAGAACTACTTCACTACGGCAATAGAGCATTCGCCGAGAATTTTTTTCTCAAGTGCTGACACCGGACGTAAGTAGTCGAACATCTATCGCAGCACGCAGCTTGCTAACTGAGACATAAGTGGTCCGATTTCGGAACACCTATGCTACCGGAGTAGGTATCTGCTTCTCATTATCCTGCTCATTTCAATTTCTAACCCTCCACTTCCTACTGTTGTAAACACTGCTTCCAAATCTAACTGACTTACATTGAGAATTGGAGTGGATTGATATTAAGCATTGTCGGACTCCCCATTGACTTTGGGAAAATCATATTGTCACATTACATAGTGGCGCTGACAGAGGGACATAAGAGCATAGAAAATATGGGTAGAAGTTGACAATTTGGCCGCACGATAGTGCCCCACTACTCAAGTATATCATGGCTGAATCCCTGAGTGATGAAATTCTTCCTCACCTCAGTTCTAAATGCAGACCTCTTATTCTGATATTGTTTTTCCTGGTTTTAGACAGAACCGCCAGGTTAATAATCCATCAAATGTCTACACCACCGCAATTATAAGAACGGTGAATGCTTCAGTGAGATCAATTCTCATTTTCCAATGCTCCAGAAAGCAGACGATGAGTCTCGTCAATGTCTCCACATAGGACAATCCCTGCTAAATCCCAGTAATCCAAGAAGTAATCTGTTGAACATTCCTTGTCGCAGAACTAAAACAACACCTAATGAAATCTACACCAAAGGAGCAAAGTCGAATGCTTGACCAGCACCACAAACATCACCATAAACACTCCACACGAAAATTGCAGAGTTGGGGATACGCTGGGCTTGGAGTTACAAATTATGGTTGTGCACAAATCAGCTTCAGCTGATGGCCCACAGTGCCTCGTGAATGCGCACTTTTGAGTTATTGATCAAGGTGAAACCTACCCCATTTAGCGCAATGGTTGTCTCACACAATACGATGGAGGGAAGCCCCAATGTGAAGGCGGAATTCGTCTGCAAGAGGACCGTGCCTTGTTCAATGCTATCAGTCATTGAATGGACAAATGCACATGTGGTGAGTAGGTTGGTGGAGCGAATTCAATTAGGTTTTTGCACCTGGTACTTTCCCTGACCACCTGCCAAAGACCCAGTCTAGCATTCATCTTTACGACTCTGCCAGCTCGGCCATTAGTGGAGCTACCGATCCTCTCTTGCTCACAGATACAGAGGTCGCCGACGTTAAGCAGCTTCATTTCTTGTCACTCCCCAAAACGTCGGCCATTAATGATCATTGATTCATCCGCTGAGGGGAACGCGAGGTTGTCACATGGAGGAGATAATCATTGCCCATGTATTACGTGATGTCATGAGATTTCATTTAAGTACCACGTGCTCTCAAGTCTATGAAAAATGGTGCACACTGAAAGTGTTGCAAAATGGTATTTAGGAAAGCAGTAATGCAGTTGAGTGATAACGGGACATTGGATGGATAAATCAACTTTTACATAAGATTTTTTCACTCAGATGTTTGCTGATGATTCATATGAACTTTAAAAGCAGTAAGAGGAATTATTCAGTTATGGATAATCAGCTTGAATCATTAATTTACGGAATGATTGCAAATCTAGCAGTCTGCTTTGTCATGGATTAAGTCAATGTCCTTGAATTCGATTGGAGCGTAAATCATTTAGACAAGCGTAGCGTATCATATCACACTCCTGATCTGTGCATTTTAGATGGAGGAAAGGTTTTGAAGAGTCAGGGGGTGCATTACCCACCACAGCATTCTCAGATTCTGACCTGCCCTTCTAGTCACAGTTTCTTGTCAATGGTTTGTCCCAGGATGTTGAAAATGGGGCCTGAAGTGATGGTAATGCCATTAAATGTCAAGGGTATTTTGTTGGATATTCTTTTGGTTCAGGTGGACATTGCCTGTCAATTTTGTGGTGCGAATATTGCTTGTCATTTTTCAGCACAACCCTGGCTATTGTATGCACCTGTCTTGATGCACATGGACACGGATTTCATCAGCATCTGTTGAGTCGCGAATGGTGCTGAACTTTGAGCAATAATCAGCGGATACAACCCACCCCCACTTCCCCACTCCCTCCACACCACACCAAACCTGCTTCTGTGTTTAAAATGGAGAGAAGTTCATTGATGCAGCAGCTTAAGTTGGTTGGGCTCAGGACACTTCCCTCAGGCTCTCGTCCAGTTATGTCATGGGGCTGAGATGATTCACTTGCAAAACAAAAAAAAAGAAAAGTAAAAAATTTACTTTTTGCTTGGTTAGACTCCAAGCAGTGGGGAAGTTGCCCCTTTTCTTATTGACTACAATTCTCATAGCCCTCTTTGATACATTGTGTGACAAATGTTGTCTTGATATAAAACACAGCCCCTCTCTCCTCACTTTCTGAGTACAGCACATTTGACCATTTTTGGACCGAGGCCAACCGAGAGCTGGAGCTCGCGCGATGCAAAAAGTGAGCGTCAGTGAGCAGTTTACTGCCGAGTGCTTGGCGATTGAAAGCATTGTCGATGATAATTTTCATCACTTTGATCATGATGAATTGTAGGTAGATGGGTCTGTAATTAGATTGGTTGGATTTGTCGTGTTTTTTGTGGATAGGCATTCCTGTGAAAATGTTCACATTTTCGCGTAGATGCCATTATTTTACATGCACCATACCGGCTTCGATAGGAAGGCTTGTTCAGGAGCACTGATCTCCCGTACTACTGGCATTATCTAAAAGGACCCATAGTTTCTGCATCATCCAGTTCCATCAGTAATCCCTTAAATTCAATTGCTGAGAATCAAATTGTATGAAGACGCGCAGCAGGAAGAGTTTGGGATGGTTCATCCACCCGTCACTTCAGGGTGAATGTGGCTGCAAATTCTTCAGCCATGTATATGCGCTGGAGTGCTGCGCTCCTCATTCATTACTGATGGGGATATTGGTGGAGAGCCGCTTTTCTGTGAGTAGCAGAACTTTCCACCACCATTCAATGCGAATATGACAGGACTTCAGAGCTGAGCTATCGTTATTTGGTAGGGGGATCAATGAGCCCTGTCTTTCTCATGTTCAATACGCTGTTGTGCTGTCAAGTAGCCCTGTCTTACAGTTCACCAGGTTAACCTATGTTTTAGGTATGATCGCTGTTGCTGTGGATATATGACAGATGTCGGCAAAGTTCCTTCGTTTGTGCATTTGACCTCGAAAGCCTGGATGGACAAGAGCAGAAGAGGCATGGGAACACACTTAATTACAAAATCCTTTCCAAGTCACACACCAAGCTGACCTGGAGATAGATCACCGTTCCCTGACTGTCACTGGATCAAAAACCTGGAAATCCATCTCTCACAGCATTGTGTCTGCACCCGCTTCACATGGACTGCAACACTAGAAAAACCTTATTTTCAAGAAGAATTAGTGAAAACGGAAATAAAAGTGCTAATCTTGTCAATATATCCTTTGAAAAGAAAATGTTGCATGATGACGAATCTATGAATATTGATGTCCTTTTTCTATTGAAATGACGGCCCTGGTTGTTTCTTTTCACCCAACTCTACGAAGATTAAATACAAAATGTATGTTTAAATGTAAATTAATTCGGAGAATACCGGCCCCTAACTGAGAACGTATATTTTCAATTCACTTCTGAATATCCAAATCTTTAACCAAAAGCATTGGCTGGAATTTTCGTCCGCAAATCGCAACCCCACTCCCCACCACCCCACCCGCCCCCCCGCCACCGCCCGCCAAAACCCCCACTCCCCACCACCCACCCCCCACAAAAATGCCGACTCCGTACGAAGATCAATGACGTGCATCGGGTATAATGACGTCATGTACACGAATCTCCTAGTTGCAGATGGAGAACGGGCGGGCGCACATTTTACAAGTTACTAATTAACAAGTTACTGAGTTTGTGAACGAAACAATATTATGTGTTCTTGATTTGTGCTTTGCACTTGCCGTGGCCCAGACAAGAGAAAAAAAATGTTTCTGGGCAGCTACCATCAGACGACAATCGCGCGGAAAAGAGGTTCTGCCTCCGGGACCATGATTAAATGTAGCAACAGATTGTGCTGGGGAAGGTGGCAGCGCCTTCATGTTTACTTTTCACTTCTTTGTTTCTTGCCTGAGCTTTCAATGAAACATATTTTTGGAAAAACCGTTCCTGAGAGCAGGTGGTCTTGAGCTTGCAGCCATACCGACTTTCTGTTCACAGCATTACACTCTGCCGCACGGTGTTCAGGCTTTCACTGCCGATTGGACGCGGTCCCCAATTTGCTTCACTTATTGCCTCCTCCCCGTAGGAATTTAATGAATTGTGGAGCGCGAGGTGGCCTAAGGGAGGGTGAGTAGGAAAAGGGCTAATTATCCATTTCTCCAATCTCTCGCTGCCTAAATCCGTAAAATTCAGGCCGCTGTCTACTTATTTTAAAGTTGATTTATGATCTTAAATAACGATGAGCGTTTTGAACCTGCACCAGAGCATTTGTGTCACTTCTGTAGTGTAACTGCAGCTATGGAGCATGCAGCAATGGATCATAATCACACGCAAGATTCATTGGATCACACTCGGTGGTGCGTTCGCCACAACATTCACAAGTTGACTGAAATGAATTAGCCCTTAAGTACCTGTTTTGTATTGAATAGATGGCATAGAAAATTGTTATTTTGTAATTACATTGCGAATAGAACATTGTTGTTAAAGTGATATGGAATTGGGACAGTGGAGGTAACTCCATCGCTCTGTCGTTCTTCAGACTCGGGTGTTTGCAGTAACGACACCAAGAGGCACATAAACCAAAGTGCACTGCACACCTGGTCCATGTTACTCTTCCCAAACAGCAAATTAATAACAGGTCAGAAGCAGATTGCATTTGCAGAGAGCAATGGGTCATCCTGTAGCATATATAAGTGTTCATTTCTCTAGTTTATTTAGCAGTGAATAATTTTGATAATATATTAGATGACTGTATACATAATTTGCTAGCTAAATAGTGAATAACGGTTTGGACAGGTCACTACTTCATTCGGTAGATAATTGGTGGTTCATTCCTGGGGCATTTCAACGTTTAATTCGGAGGAACATTCTGGAAATATACTGATAATTTATTGGAAAATAGTTTTGATAATTGCTTTTTTCTAACATTGTCTGATTCATTATATAATTGTTTAAATTACTGCCTTTTTAAGCTGTTTCCTTATTTACAGTGCTGGCGAGTACAGTTTCAAGTGATGATTATTTGGCTAACAGTCTTTGTATAAATCACAATAGCGCACGGAAAATTATGTCTCTCAGTTTAAATGCATGTCATTGTAGGGATATAAATATTAGGTATGCTCAAACAATAACAGGGAAATAAAGGTCAATTGTCATTTTTGACATTTACTTTAAGCTGCAATTGTGTCAACATAGCTTTGCATTCCAAAGCTTCCACCCTTTCCAGTGCAGCCTAAAAAGTCAACAGAAACTCACACTTTAATTTGTATCCATTGCCTGGCGTTTTCAAGGCTGTTTGAGATTATCTTTGACAGCTCCATTAAGTCAATCAATTTTTGATGCCTGAATTTGAGTTAATGACTTGTGAATTGGAGGCTGCCAACTTGTCTGTTTATGTAACGGAAATAGGTATGTTTTTCTGTGTGTGTGGTGAAAGCTTGCCAGCTTGCAATCTGATCCAAAAATGTAAAAAGCTGTTTATATTTATCCGATTAATTCGCCTTACTTCATTCAAAGTTCATCTAAAGCATTACCCAACAACTTAGTGAAATAATATGATTCAAAATAGTAATTCACATCCCGGTTATAGACGTTCAATGCATTGTTGTTTCCCTGAATTCAAGTTTGCGAAAACTCTACGTTCAGTCTACACCATGTTGCATAGCCTAGAAAACAGTTGGTACATGAATTAACTCTCTATCTACTCATACCATTATTTTGGGAATGTGCATTTTTCATTCCCTAATCTCTGCCTCCCGAATCTAATCGGAGATTTCAATCAGAAAGCTATTCTGCACCTTTGCCAGAGCCATGACATCCTATCCTATACCATCGCCACCAGCACTACAAACAAAATTTCGGCAGCGAACCAATGACATACTTTTGATGACATTTGAGGCTAGAGTTGTTTAACATGCTTCGAAATTCAGATAATAATTTAATAAACGTGCGTATCAAGTTATTACATATCTGGCACCTACAAATTAGTTCAGTGAGATTCAGTTAGAAAATCTATGCTTCAAAATTCAAATGGACCTATACTAAGTAAGCAAAATAAATCATGATGCAGCTGTGATTATCTGAGGCTCGCGTCAATTTCGCTTGATTTATATAGATCATTTAATTTGATCAGTAATCACTATAAATGTTTTAAGTTAATCTTCTGTATAATAATGCAGCATTGAATAACTTCGCTAATTCACTAAAAATGTTTCTGCATTTTCAAAAAAAGGAATATGCATTTTACCAAATAATGCTAAGATTCATGGGTTTTATGAGCCTGGCCAATCTCAAATTAAATAAGCTGTAGAAGATATTAATTTAAACATGGGTGTGTTAGGAGTTAGGTCTTTATCGTCAGGTAATTGACATTTCGTAATTTCACTTTTCTGAACATATATTAGTCTCCAGACTCAAATCGACCATCACGGTCAATTTTTATCACGATCTTCTGCACTTGGTGCAGAGCAAAAATCAATTTTCAGCTTCACATTTCAAATCACTTCGCACGGATGCTGTGCTTGAGACGCAAGCAACTCCATTCTGCCCTTTCGGCAACAAAGTGATTTGTTCTGCAGCCGATCAATTAATGGGAACTCTGTCCTGTCTACTCGGAAGGAAAACGCTAGTTATGACCTCACCTAGAATAACATCTTCGAATTGCTCATTCACTTTGCTTTGCAATAAATGTGCCCATATGGCCAATACATATTTCCCACTCAATCTGATAGCATTGACACCGTTCCCAGTCCGCATTAAACTGCACTCTTGATAAGCACTGACTGCAACCATTCAGCATAGCAATGTTGCTTCACGCTTTCTGCAATAAATTAGCGATGCATTCACCTGAAATAATCCTGCACAATGCCCAGCGAGCATATCAATCTCACATTACTCAGTCTGACTTAAAACACATGGCAGATCAGCTCTCATCCACGAATAAAACTTCTCCCTGGGAACCTGCATAGGATTGTCACCTTGTACTGATTGACATTGTACCGCCTCTGTGATAACCCCTGTGTAAACTTACATTTGGCCTTTTCTATGTTTGTATTTTATGTAGCTCAGCAAACATTCTTTGGCGCTGTGTTATTACCATTCCATCTTTACCCTCACAAGCATACAGATTATGTTCGTGCCCCTGGGAAATATTTTCCCTTCAAGCTGTAAGTCCTGTTGCACAGAAACTCTTCCCATTACTTATCACATCTACAGACCACCCAGAATGAATTGCAAGACTACCTCTTCCAGAGTATAACTCTACTTGGCCCAGATTCTATTTTGCGCATTCATTTTCCACTTCAGATTGTAACAACACACATGAATTGACTCTTTACACCTTTAATTTACCGTTTAATATTCACCATTCCCAGCTGTTTGTGTGCTTTCAACTTGTCCAGGTCAGATTCGACCTCAGCAATCTCAATCGTTATTGTGCAATAGTTGTCCACTTTACCTTCAAGATGTTCCTTTCAAAACACGAATTATCAACTGATGTTTCTCTTCCCTATCCACTTTCACTGGGTCCAGTTTACATTTAGAACGTGCTCACCACGAAATGCAGACTTTCCATGTTTGGGTTAAAGGCACGAACCTTTGCTGCAACTGGAAGAAAATTAATCAAGTTCATCTGTGTAGTCAATCTTCTGCTCTCTCTATCACTCTCTTACAGTTAATGTTGTTGCGATTGTGATTCTTTCCCGAGGAAAGTGTGGCCTCTCCAAATGTATTACCCACTATATGATTGCCATGGCCGCGGCGGATATCCTGGTTGTTTGTGCTGAAGTCATGCTGAAGGATATGCTGAATATTGATTTCCCTGTTTCATTCTTGACCATGAGCACGGTGTTCCAACTAACTGTGACACTTTTTAATGCAGTCATATCAGCCTCTGTCTGGTTAACAGTAGTATTCACCTTCGATCGTTTTGTGGTCATATGTTGTAAGAAGCTGAGAAAAAAATATTGCACGGAAACAACAGCAATAGCTGTCATATCAGTGGTGAGTGTGTTGAGTTGTTTGATAAACATTCCCTGGTACTTTGCGTATGAACCTGCGTATATAATGGATAATGTATATCGTGGTTGTGTCCCAAAACAGACTTTTTTCATTTCTGCTGAATGGGCTGCATTTGACTTATTTACCCTTACATTGACCCCATGTGTTCCATTCATTCTAATATTGTTGATAAATATTTTGACGGCAAGACGTATTTTGGCGGCCAGTAAAGTTCGCAGGGGTCTCCGCGGTTGCAGGAATGGAGAACATCAGAAGGATTCTGAAATTAAAAGCCGAAGAAAGTCCATTATTTTACTCTTCAGTATAACCGGCAGCTTTTTATTGCTCTGGACAACTCCGGTTATATATATTATCTCTCCGCATGTAACAATCACATCGAATTCTGGCACAAATGAGCTTGAGTCAGTTGCATTCATGCTTGGTGTCCTCAGTTCCTGCACAAACACATTCATTTATGTGCTGACACAGGCTAAGTTTAGGGAGGAGCTGAAGAACGGAGTGCAGTACCCTGTAATTCTGTGCGTAAAATTAGCCAAATTACATCTGAAAACCCATTGACCTTTACAGGGGGACATAAACTTTGTGCTCTAAAAGAACTCATGTCAGCAAAATGTTTGTAACAACGTTTAAGCACTCTGGATAAAATAATATCTTACTAAAAATGTTCATTTATAATTTAACGTCAGATTGAACTCCTTTTCACAGGATACTATTGTCAATGGTGAATTGTAAGTTGTGATTATAATAATAATAAATAATAATAATAAAAATACGGAACAGCCCCTGTTAGCGTTGCAGAGATTGAAAGGGTGAATTGTGATGCCAGGTTCTGACAGCCTTGAGTTCATTGGAACAGTTGTTCTGATCAATAAGAGAACATTCCAAACATCACCAGCTGAAACACGATAACTCGACAAATGTAACATAGACAAACGTCACAAATTTCCACCAACCTCTATTCTGGGCCAAATAGTACATAGGGGGAATTTTCAGAGCATGTTTCATGAAGTCTGGCACCCTCCAAGTATCGGACAGTTGCACAATGAGCTGCTTCTCAGAGTTCCATATACCTCACATGATTAAGACCAGGAAGGCCAGGTCATCACGTGTTTTGTGAAAGGACGGGCATTGGCGTCATTGATCACTCATTCCCATGATCCATCGGGCTGAGAGACGGTTCCATATCTTGGATTCAAAACTTTTAAATTCGATTTCCCTTCGATTCATTTTTCACGATTAATGGGGCTACCGCCTCCACACATGTTCATTCCCCAAACTCTCTGTTGCAGGTTTCCTGGTCCTTTCACACACACAGCCACCAAATGGCTGTTATAGAATTTTCAAATGTTATAATATGTTTAACTTGATATTCACTAACCAATATAGCGAGTGACGCTTCAACCGGGTATCAGCAAGAATTCCCAGCCAAGAAACATCTGATCACACATGACCCTCCCATTAACTTCCTTCTTCGTATACCTACGAACATTGAATGTGAAAAAATGTAATGCAATTCTTCTCGTCGCATATTCTTATATTTACTTAACTTAAATGCCGTTCGTAGAATGCAACCATAGACGGGCTATAGCACAGAAGCAGACTTCAAACGCTGTACTTGAATAAATTAACATTAAAAACGAGACAGATTCGGTGATGGCATGAGTGGCATAGCTGGCAAGAAAATCAATTATTGCCAATCTTTTATTGCTCTTACAGCAAAGCATACGTGATCCGTCTTTTCGAGCAGCTACAGTGTTTCTGATTTCTTTGCACTGGCTGCATAGGCCCTCAATTATTAATGCCCACACCGCAGGCACAGCAACGACTCTTTTCTAAATGATTCCGAATCAGGACGATGAGTGGCTTGGGGAGGAACGTTCAGCTATTGGCACTCCCATGTTCATGTTGACTTTGTCTTTCTATATCGTAGCGGTCGTGGGTTTGATTTGTTAACTAAAGGGTTTCATGTTAGTCAAAGGTAACAGCTTTTCTCTGTTCCCTGCTACGAATGTTGTCCTGCCAGCTTTACCCTGGTGGTCTAGATTGATTAATGCGGCATCTCCTTCCGAATCTCCTGTGATTTTAACGTGTTTCTGTTATTTTCCTGAAATTAATTTAAAGAAGAAGAGGAATTCTACGTTTCAGCTCACACGTTCATTCTATCTTGTGCATCCATCTCAGCAGGAAAGACATCTCCTCATAAAGATGGGAGAACTGATACTTCGCCAGATAGAATCCATTTACTATCCTATTCTCGCGGCTATTGGTGTTCCTGGTAAAAGCCTAAATAGAATCATTACCCGTTTAAATGGATGTTGACGTTCTTCTCCAACGCCGGTTCCGACAACATGGAATCGTTTCTTTACTGTTGGGGAGTCATCAAAGCAGAGATGTATGTTTAGCCATAACGTTAACAGATTTCTTCCTGTTGCTGTATCTTTTACTCCGTGGTATCCACTGCTGACACCTTATTCTTGCTTTACGGAATGTCATGTAACAGGGTGGGTTCTGCAATAATTATCATAATCTAGTGCAAAACGAGTTCAAACTTGTAGAAAGTACAATCTATGAAAATCTGTGCAAAGGCAAATTCACATTCTGCAAAATTCTGCTTGAAATTTTTGAAGCCTTTGCTAATGGTTTTCATCCATTTCCCAGTGTGGAAAGTAACGGAATCCCTGTCAAGTCACAAACTTATTACCACAGCGATAATTTAACAACTCTCTCTGCAGAGAGGATATCTGGAATTCTGGCTGAAACAGATTACTGTGTGTGCTGAAGACATTCCGATGCCTCTGTCACTTGTCTATTGAAATCCATGCATTTCTACAGCCACATTTATCGATCACCTTAATGAACTTACATGAAGTGTAGTCACTGAAGTAACGCAAAAGGTGACAGGCAAATTGTGGTCGGGAAGCTTCCACAAGTAGCAAGTTGACAATGAACAGATGATACTTTTTGTGGGCTTTAGCAGAGGTTTAAATAGTGGTCAGGACACAAGGGGCTACGACAATGTCGCTCTTCAAAAAGGGGTTTGGAATCTTTGACGTTTACCATGTGAATCGATTTGACATCTGTTCTGAAAGTTATTACATCCGATGGTGCAGAACTACTTCACTATGGCAATGGAGCATTAGCCGAGAATTATGTTCTCAAGTACTGACATCGGACGTTAATAATCAAACATCTATTTCAGCACGCAGATTTCGGAACACCTATGCACAGCGAGTAGTTATCTGCTTCTAATTATTCAGCACATTTCAATTTGTAGCCCTCCACTTCTTGCTGTTGAAAACCCTGCTTCCAAATGTAACTGATTTACATTGAGGATTGGAGGGGATTGATATTAAGCATTGTCGGACTCGCCTGCGGATTTGGAAAACTCATATTGCCACGTAACATGGTGGCGCTGCAAGAGGGACATTAGAGCACAGGAAATATGAGTAGAAGTTGACCATTTGGCCGCACGAGGGAGTTCCACGACTGAAGTATATCATGGCTGAAATTATGCCTCCACGACATTCCATGCACTATCTCATATCTTTGGATGCATTTAATGTTGCAAAATCGTTTCATCGGCACCTTCAACAAACTCAATTACTGCCCATCTGCCGAGGGTGCAGTACATAATTTCGAACATTTACCCCTCCCTGCGTTCTGTCTCATTCTTCCTCATCTGCGTGCTGAAATTCTTCCTCATCTCAGTTCTAAATGCAGACCTCTTATTCTGATACTGCTTTTCCTGGTTTTAGACACACCCGCCTGTGGAAACAGCTATCAAGGATCTGCACCAGCGAAGCTGAGAAGAACGGTGAATGCTTCAGTGAGATGACTTCTCATTTGCCAATGCTCCAGAAAGCAGAGGGTGAGTCTCGTCAATGTCTCCACATAGGGAAATCGCAGCTAAATCCAATTAATCCAAGAAGTAATCTGTTGAACATTGCTTGTCGCAGAGCAACAGTAACACCTAATGAAATCTACACCAAAGGAGCAAAGTCGAATGCTTGACCGGCACCACAAACATCACCATAAACACTCCACATGAAAATTGCAGAGTTGTGTATACGCTGGGCTTGGGGTTACAAATTATGGTTGTGCACAAATCAGCTCCATCTGATGGTCCACAGTGCCTCGTGAATGGGCACTTTTGAGTTCTTGATCAAAGTGAAACCTACCCCATTTCGCACAATAGTTGTCTCACACAAAACGATGGAGGGAAGCGCCAATGTGAAGCCGGAATTTGTCTGCACAAGGGCTGTGCGGTGATCAATTCCTATCAATCCTTTAATGGACAGATGCACCTATGGTGGGTAGTTTGGTGGAGCGAATTCACTTAGAGTTTTGCACCTGGTTGTTTCCCTGATCACCTGCCAAAAACCCAGTCTAGCAGTTATCATTGTGACTCGGCTAGGTCGGCCATTAGTCGTGCTACGGATCCTCTCTTCCTCACAGACAAAGAGGACCCCGACGTAAAACACGTTGTTTTTCGTATCGCTCCCCAAGACTTCGGGCAGTGATGATCATTGATTCATCCGCTGAGGGGAACGGGAGGTTGTCAGCAGGAGGGGGTATTCATTGCCCATGTATTACATGATGTCATGAGATTGCTTTTAAGTACCACGTATTCTCGAGGCTATCAAAAATGAAGGACACTGAAAGTGTTGCAAAATGGTATTTAGGAAAGCAGTAATGCAATTGAGCGATATCGAAAAATTGGATGGATAATTCACCTTTTAGATAAGATTATTTCACTCAGATCATACAAATGGAATTTAAAAGTAGTAAGTGGATTTATTCAGATAAGGATAAACAGCTTGAATCATTAAGTTTACGGAATGAGTGCAAATCAAGCAGTCTGCTTTATCCTGGATAAATTCAATGTGAATCCTATTGAAGCGTAAGTCAGCTAGACAGGTGTAGAGTATCCCATCATATTCCTTATTTGCGCATTTTAGATGGAGGAAAGGTTTTCGTGAGTCAGTGGGTGCGTTGCTCACTACAGCATTCTCAGATTCTGACCTGCCCTTCTAGTCACAGTTTCTTGTCAATGGTTTGTCCACGGATGTTGAAAATGGGGGCTTAAGCGATGGTAATGCCATTAAATGTCAAGGGGATTTTTTTGGATGTTCTTTTGGTTCAGGTGGCCATTGCCTGTCAATTTTATCGGGCGAATATTACTTGTCATTTTTCAGCCAAATTCTGGCTATCGCACATGTCTTGATGCACATGGGCACGGATTTCATCAGCATCTGTTGTGTCGCGAATGGTGCTGAACATTGAGCACTTATCAGCGGATACAACCCCTCCCACAACCCCAGCACCTCCCCACCACACCAAACCTGCTTCTGTGTTTAAAATGGAGAGAAGTTCATTGATGCAGCAGCTTAAGATGGTTGGTCTCAGGACACTGTCGTCAGGCTCTCGTCCAGTTATGTCCTGGGGCTGAGATGGTTCACCTACAAAACAAAACAAAAAAAAAAAAACCTTTTTGCTTGCTATAACTCCAAGTAGTTTGGGAAGTTGCCCATTATTCGTAACGAATACAATTCTCAGAGCCCTCCTTGATACCATAGCGTGACAAATGTTGTGTTGTTTTAAAGCACAGCCCCTCTCTCCTCATCTTATGAGTACAGCACTTTTGATCATGTTTGGACCAAGGCCGAACCGAGAGTTGGAGCTCGCAAAAAACAAGAAGTGAGCGTCAGTCAGCAGTTTCCCATCGAGTACTTGGCGATTGAAAGCATTGTTCATGATACTTTTCATCGCTTTGAACATGATGAAGTGTAGGCAGATTGGGCTGTCATTAGATTGGTTGGATTTGTCGTATTTTTTTGTGGATAGGCATACCTGTGAAAATGCTCACATGTTCGCATATATGCCAGTACTTTAGATGCAACATACCAACTTCGATAGGAAGGCTTATTCAGGAGCACTGATCTCCCGTAATATTTGGATAATCTCAAAGGACCCATAGCCTCTGCATAACCCAGTTCTTTCAGTCATTCCTGAAATTCAAGTGCTGAGAATCACATTGTATGAAGACTGGCATCTGTGATGCTTGTCATCCGTAGGAGGAGGCTGGGATGGTTCATACACCCGTCAGGATGAATGTGGCTGCAAATTATTCAGCCATGTATATGCACTGGTACGCTGCACCCCACAATCATTGACGATGGGGATATTGGTGGAAGTCGTCCACCAGTGAGGTGCAGAACTTTCTACCACCATTCAAGGCGACTGTGACAGGACTTCAGAGCTGAGCTATCGTTATTTGGTAGGGGGATCAATGAGCCCTGTCTTTCTCATACTGAATACGCTGTTTTGCCTGCAAGTAGCCCTGTCTTGCAATTCACCAAGTTAAGCTGTGTTGTTACGTATGATTGCTGCTGCTGTGGACACATGACAGATGTCGGCAAAGTTCCTTCGTTTTTGCATTTGACCTAGAAAGCCTGAAAGGGCAAGAGCAGAAGAGGCATTGGAACACTCTTAATTACACAATCCTTTCCAGGTCACAAACCAAGCTGACGTGGAGATACATCACCGTTACCTGACTCTCACTGAGTCAAACAAGTGGAAATCCATCGCTCACATCATTGTGTCTGCACCCGCTTCACATAGACTGCAACACTAGAAAACCCTTATTTGCAAGAAGAATTAGTGAAAACGAAAATAAAAGTGCTAATCTTGTCAATATATCCAAAGAAAAGAAAATGTTGCATGATGACGAATCTATGAATATTGATGTCCTTTTTGTATTGAAATGACGGCCCTGGCTGTTTCTTTTGTTCCAACTCAACAAAGAGTAACTACAAAATGCATGTTTAAATGTAAATTATTTCGGAGTACACTGACCCTAACTGAGAACGTATATTTCGAATTCACTACTGAAAATTAAATCTTTAACCAAAAGGTTTGAGTGGAATTTTCGTCCGCAAATCGTATCCAACCACTCACCGGAAAAAAAAACCCCACTCCCCAGCACCCACCCCCCTCAAAAATGGCGAATCCCCAGGAAGGTCAATGACGTGCATCGGGTATAATGACGTCTCGTGCATGAATCTCCCAGTTGCAGATGGAGAACGGGCGGGCCCACCTTATACAAGTTACTAAAGAGCAAGTTATTGAGTTTGTGAACGACACAATCGTATGTTCTTTTGACTCGTGCTTTGCACTTAACGTGGCCCAGAAAAGAGGGAAAAAATGTTTCTGGGCAGCTACCTTCAGACGACAATCGCGCGGAAGAGAGGTTCTGCCTCCGGGACCATGATTAAATGTAGCAACAGATTGTGCTGGGGAAGGTGGCAGCCCCTTCATGTTTACTATTCACTTCTTTGTTTCTTGCCTGAGCTTTCAACGAAAAATATTTTTGGAAAAACAGTTTCTGAGAGCAGGTGGTCTTGGGCTTGCAGCCATACCGACTTTCTGTTCACAGCATTACACTCTGCCGCACGATGTTCAGGCTTTCACTGCCATTAGACGCGGACCTCATTTTGCATCACTTACTGCCTCTTCCCCGTGCGAATTAAATCAATTGTGGAGCGGGAGGTGGTCTAATTGAGGGTGAGTAGGAAAAGGGCTAATTTCACAGTTCTCCAATCTCACGCTGCCGAAACTCCACGCCGCTGTCTAATTATTGTAATGATTCTTTATGATCTTAAATCACGATTAGCGTTTTGAACTTGCGCCGGAGGATTTCTGTCACTTCTCTAGTGTAACTGCTGCTATCGAGCCTGCAGCAATGTGTCATAACCACAAACACTATTCAGTGGATCACACCCGGTGGTGTGTTCGCCACAACATTCACAAATTCGCCGAAATGAATTAGACCTGAAGAATCTGTTTTGTCTGCAAAATATGCCATAGAAAATTGTTATTTTGTACTTACATTGCGAATAGAACATTGCTGTTAAAGTGATATGGATTTGGCACCGTGGAGGAAACTCCATCGCTCTGTAGTTCTTCAGACTCGGGTGCTTGCAGTAACGACACCAAGAGGCACATAAACCAAATTGCACTGCACCTGCTCCATGTTCCTTTTCTCAAAAACCAAATCAATAACAGGTCAGAAGCAGATTGCAGTTGCAGAGAGCAATGGGTAATTTTGTAGCATATAGACATGTTCATTTCTCTACTCTATTTAGCAGGGAATAATTTTGATAGTATATTTGTTGACTGTATGCCTAAATTCCTAGCAAAATAGTGGATAATGGTTTGTATAGCTCACCTTTTCATTCGGTAGATAGTTATCTACCAGTTGGGTGGTTCATTCCTGGCGTATTTCAAAGTTTAAATCGAAGGAAAATTCTGGATATATAATGATAACTTATTGGGTAATAGTTTTGATAATTAATTAGTTCAAACATTGGCTGCTTCATTATATAATTGTTTAAATTATTGTAATTTTTAAGCTGTTTCCTTATTTACACAGCTGGCCAGTACAGTTTCAAGTGCTCATAATTTGGCTAACAGTCTTTGTATAATTCACAACAGCACATGGATAATTATGTCTCTCAGTTTGAATTCATGTCATTGTAGGAATATAAACATTAGGTTTGCTGAAATAATAATAGGTATCGGGTTAATGAAGGTCAATTTTCATTTTTGACATTTATTTTAAGCTGAAATTGTGTCAAAACATCTTTGATTAATAATGATTCCACCATTTCCAGTGAATCCTACATGATCAACAGAAACTCAAACTTTATTTTTTATCCGTTGCCTGGTGTTTTCAAGGCTGTTTGTGATTATCTTTTACAGCTCCATTAAGTCACTCAATGTTTGATGCTTGCATTCGAGTTAGAGAATTGTGAACCGGAGCCTGCCAACTGGGCTGCGTATATAACGCAAATAGATATTTTTTTTTTGTTTATGTGGTCAAAGCTTGCCAACTTGCAATCTGATCCAAAAATGTAAATAGCTGTTTTTCTTTATCCGACTAAATCGCCTTACTTTATTCAAAGTTCATCTAAATCATTAACCAACAACTTAATGAAATAACATGAACCAAAATGTTTCTTCACCACCCTGTTTATAGACGTTCAATGCATTGTTGTTTCCCTAAGTTCAAGTTTGCGAACACTCTAAATACAGTCTGCACCATGATGCACAGCTTTGAAAATAGTTGGTACTTGAAATAACTCTGTATACCCATCCCATTATTTTGAGAATGTGTATTTTCCATTCCCTAAGCTGTAGCTCCCGAATGTGACCGGAGATTTCAGTGGGAAAGCTATTCTGCACCGTTGCCAGAGCCATGACATCCTATCCCATGGCATTGTCACCAGAACTACAAACAAAATTTCGGCAGCGAGCCGATTACCTACTTTCAATAATAATTCATGCTAGAGTTATTTAACTTGCTTTGAAATGCCGAAAATAATCGAATAAACGTGTGCATCAAGTGATTACATATCTGGCAGCTACAACTTCGTTCAGTGAGATTCACTTAGAAAATCTATTCTTCAAAATTCAACTGAACCTTAACTAAGGAAACAACATAATTCATAATGCAGCCGTGATTATCTGAGGCTCACGTCAATTTTCCTTGACTTATATAGATCATTTAATTTAATCAGTAATCAGTATAAATGTCTGAAGTTAATCTTCTGCATAATAATGCGGCATTGAATAACTTCGCTAATTCTCTAAAAAGGTTCCTGCATTTTGAAAAAAGTAAGATGCATTTTAACAAATAATGCTAAGATTCATGTGCTTTATGAAACTGGCCAATCTGAAATGATATCAGCTGTAGAGGATAATAGTTTAAATATGGGTGTGTTAGGAGTTAGGTCTTTATCGTCAGGTAATCGACAATTCGTAATTTCACATTTCTGAACACATATTCGTCTGCAGACTCAAATCGATGTGCCCATCATGGTCAATCTTTATCGCGATCTTGGTGCCCAGCAAAAATCAATTTTCAGCTTCACATTTCAAATCACTTCGCACGGATGCTGTGATTGAGTTGCAAGCGACTCCCTTCTGTCCTTTCGGCAACAAAGTGATTTGTTTTGCAGCCGATCAATTAATGGGAAATCTGTCCTGTCGACTCGGAAGCAAAACGCTAGTTATGACCTCACTAAAATCACATCTTCGAATTGATCATTCACTATGCTTTGCAAGAAATGTGCCCCTATGGCCGATAAACATTGCTCACCCAATCTGATAGCAGTGTCACCGTTCCCAGTGCGCCAGTAAACTGCCCTCTTGATCAGCACTGACTGCACCCATTCTGCATAGCAATGTTGCATCATTCCTTCTGCAATGAATTAGCGCTGCATTCACCTGAAATAGTCCGGCACAATGCACAGCCTCCGTATCAATCTCAGATTACATAGTCTGATTTAAAGCACATGACTGATCAGCTCTCATCCACGAATAAAACTTCTCCCTGGGAACCTGCATAAGAATGTCACCTTGTACTGATTGTCATTGTACAGCCACTGTAATGACGCCTTTGTAAACTTGCATTCGGCCTCATCTATGCTGGTCTTTTATGTACCTCAGAGACCATTTCCTGGTCCTGTGTTTTTACCATTCCATCTTTACACCTACAAGCGTTCAGAGTACGTTCGTCCCTCTGGGCAATATTTTACCTTCAAGTTTTAAGTCCTGTAGCACAGTAATCCTTCCCACTACTTATTGCATCTATAGATGACCCAACACGCATTGCACAACTACCTCTTCAAAAGCATAACTCTACTTGGCCCAGATTGTATTTTGCGCATTCATTTCCCATTTCACATTGTAACAACACACATGACTTGACTCTTTGAACCTCCCATTTACCTTTTAATATTCACCATGCCCAGCCGTTTTTGTGCATTCAAGTTGTCCAGGTCACATTCGCCCTCAGCAATCTCAATCGTTATTATACAATAGTCGTCCAGTTTACATTGAAGATGTTCCTTTCAAAAGGCGAATTATCAACTGATGTTTCCCCTCCCTATCCACTTTCAGTAGATCCAGTTTACATTTAAAACATGCTCACCTCAGAAACAAGACTGTGCATATTTGGGTCAAATGCACGATCCTTTGCTGCAACAGGAAGAAATTAATCATGTTCACCTGTGTCGCCTATCTTCTGCTCTCTCTATCCCTCTCTTACAGTTAATATTGTTGCTATTGTGATTCTTTCCCGAGGAAAGTGTGGCCTCTCTAAATCTATTACCCACTATATGATCGCCATGGTCGCGGCGGATCTCGTTTTTTTTTTGTGCTGAAGTCATGCTGAAGAATACGTTGAATATGTATTTCTCTGTTTCATTCTTGACCATGAACACAGTGTGCCATTTAACTGTGACACTAATTTATGTAGTCATATCAGCATCAGTCTGGTTAACAGTGGTGTTCAGCTTCGATCGTTTTGTGGTCATATGTTGTAAGAAGCTGCGGAAAAAATATTGCACGGAGATAATAGTGGTAGCTGTCATATCAGTGGTGAGTGTGTTGAGTTGTTTGATAAACATTCCCTGGTACTTTGCGTATGAACCTGCGTATATAATGGAAAAGGTAAATCGTGGTTGTGTCCTAAAACAGATATTTTTCATTTCTGCTGAATGGGCCGCATTTGACTTGTTTACCATTACGTTGACCCCATGTGCTCCATTCATTCTCATTTTGTTGCTACATGTTTTGAAGGATAGATGTAATTTGGTGGCCAGTAAAGTTCGCAGGGGTCGCCGCGTTTGCAGCAATGGAGAACATCAGGAGGATTCTGAAATAGGAAGCCGAAGAACGTCCATTATTTTACTCTTCAGTATAACCAGCAGTTTATATTGCTCTGGACAACTCCGGTTATATACATTATCTCTCTGCCTGTAACAATCACATCGAATACTGGCGCAAATGAGCTTGAGTCAGTTGGATCCATGCTCGGGATCCTCAGTTGCTGCACAAATACATTCATTTATGTGCTGGCACAGGCTAAGTTTAGGGAGGAGCTGAAGAGCGGAATGCAGTACCTTGTGAAACTGTGCGTAAAGTTAGGCAAATTACAGCGGAAAACCCATTGACCTTTAAAGGAGGACATGAAGTTTGTGCCCTGAGATAACTCATGTTAGCAAAATGCTTGTAACAATGTTTAAAAACTCTGGATAAAATAATATCCTACTAAAAATGCTCATTTATATCATAATGTCAAATTGAACGCCTTTTCACAGTATACTGTAATCAATGGTGAATTGTAAGTTGTGATATTAATAATAAATAATAATAAAAATACTGAACAGCCCCTTGTATCGTTGCAGAGTTTGAAAGGATGAATTGTTATGCCAGGTTCTGTCAGCCTGGTGTTCATTGGAACAGTTTTTATGATCAACGAGAGAACACCCCAAACATCACCAGCTCGATCACGATAACACGACAAATGTAAAATAGACAAACGTCACAAATTTCCTACAACGTCTATTCTGGGCCAAATAGTACATAGGGGGAATTTTCAGAACGTTGTCCATGAAGCCTGGGACCCTCCAAATATCGGACAGTTGCACAATGAGCTGCTTCTCAGAGTTTGTGGAAGAATAAAATACATCTACAAGACAACTAAGGGTTAAACGGTTAAAACCATACTGGAATACTACAGCACAGTTCCCTCTTCTGTTCTAGCAGGCACACCTGCAGCTGCCAGCTAATTGAGCAGGAAAGGAGAAAAGGAATATCATAAACAAGCTTCCTAGAATCCTTGAGGCAAGGCTAGGATGTCTGCCCTCAAGACAAAGAGACAGGTTCAAGCAATGGTCACCTGTTCTCTAGAGTTTCCACCCCCTAGCACTAAAGATAAGGTCAAGCATGGTTATCCATTCTCTGTCTCACTTTTTACCACCAGATGGACTCCTAATATCCTGTGTAGTCATAAACTAGAATAGAATAATTGTGTGTTGCATGCCAAAGATAATGATTCTCAATGTAATTAATTACTGAAGGTTAGGCAGTTTTATCACCTTCAAGCTCATTGATATGTACGACTTTTACTATAACTATGTGTGTACTCTGTTGCTTCCTCAGAGTGTCAGCTAGCTACCTTGTATGCAACTGGGCTCTCCGTGATAACACGATTAATAAAGGCTTCCGAGACAAACCTCCTGGCTCTGAGTGTTCACTCCGATTTCCGCGACTAATTGGCGACGAGGATGGGATGCGACTGAAGTCCAGTAGCCTCTTAAGTTGAAGAGTTGATTGAAATCTTGGACCATCGGATCTCTAAAAAAGAACCCTCGCGGAAAAAAAAGAGAGGAATACCTTTCCTAAGTTAGGGAGATTGCGAACTGCATCCTAGCTGAAAGGGGATGGCAGTGAATCAGAGTCCCAGCTGAGAAGGGGACGGCGAGTAAAAGGGTAGCTACCGACCAAAGAGACTTGAGTGACCCAACAATCGGAGTACTTGTTAAGGAATTCTTAAACACCGGTGAGCGCATAGGGTAGGAAACGCGCCGCGCTGCTAATTGTGTTTCCTTTTCAGATAAATGGGAGGTCTCAGCAGCAGAGCGGGCTCTGCTACTCCCCCTGCCTCTCAAAGTACTAAGACCAAACCGAAACCGGAACTGAAAGCGGGACCCTTAAAGATGGGTAAGAAAACGGAAAAACAAAGGATAATGGTAACCAAAGCTCGTCAGCAGGTAGGAGATGCGCTGGTCCCTCCGGGGTCGCCAGCCGCCGTTGTAATACGAGAAACGGGCGATGATCGGTATGCGGTGCCTTTTAGCAGCGACCTGTACGGGTGGACGCGGAGAGAATGGCCGTATGGGGGAAGTTTTAAAATACCCCTTATCCAGGCCTGGTGGAATGGGGTAGCAAATGGGGCTGGAGATCCCAACTGGTATTTCGACTATATGATGGGTTATTTTAGTAAATGGATGGAGGTGGCGAAATGCCACCTACCCCACAAAGTAAGTATTAAAAAGGAAAATCAGACCGAAGGTAGTGAAAAGCTGATAGATGCGATTCCAGCTGCAGCATCTGCCTTTCCACCATATCCCCTCGGCACCGACCCAATGGGACCTTATACCTTGTTTCCAAGACTCCCGGCATCTGGCAACCCTCACTGGCCAACCCTTCCCGACCCTTTAACGGACGAACTCATAGAAATAGCCGCGGCTTGGAGACAATCCAATGGGGCTTCCGCGGCTGCCGCTGCCGGTTTGGGGGAGGGAGCAGAAGCGGGACCATCAAATGATGCCCCTGACAGTACCCAACCTGATCTCGGCCGCCACACAAGGGAATCCGGCCTCGGTAGTCAGTTCAATGACGAACGTCCAGTGAGGTTCACACGAAACCTTTCTAGGAAGGCAGCGGCTGAGACTACCCCTCATGTACTTCAGAAACCTAAAATAATGATTGGTGACACGGCTATACTCAAACCCTGGACTCCAGCGGAAGCTCGAGCTATGATAGCTGAAGCTCCCAATCCTATAAAATGCCCAGCTGCGTTTTTAAATTGGCTGGAGCAGATGTGTGAAATTTACCAGTCCCTTCCGGGCGATTTGCAAGCCTTATTAAAGTTTGCTTATGGTAGCTCGTGGGCCGCCTTAAAAATTAGCATTCCGGTGTCGCCTGGGGAGAACGGGGATTGGCGGAAAGACGATGAGCAAGCAGAGGCTGGGAATGAAAGTTTAAAACATTGGCTGCAAGGCAGGGGCAAAACTGCAATTACGGCAGCAGCGCAAAGACACGGGGACATGGGGGATGTAACTCGGTGCCTGCAAAGGAAAGAGGAAAGCGCCCCTGATTTTTTGTCCGATTCCGTAATGCTTGGGAGGAGCACGCGGGCGTTCCCCTGGAAGGCAACGGACCCTTAGCCATACAAACACTGCTGAATTGCATGCTGCCCCAACATGGCCCGTCTTTCAAAATGCGAAAATTAAATTGGCAAACTTTGAAATGGTCTGAAAAAAACACTGCTTTGGTTAATATGGACGGAGAGGGACTATATGTTAGCAACAGGGAGGGCTCCAAACAGCAGAAAACCCAATTTTATCGTCAAAGTCAGAATAAACGTAAGGGATATGTAAGAAGCCAGAGAAGAGATAAATCCCTTGACACCTGTCACAAATGCGGAAAAGGGGGAGACTGGGCTAGAGAATGTCGATCGGGTACCCCTAGGGAACCTGTTGGGTCCCATGGCCAGTAGACTGTGGCGATTCCCCCCTTTACTTACAATAACCCTTTTCCTCAAGATTGGGGGCCCCAGGGGTGTCTATGGTACAGGGAGCAGTTATATCACTTTCCCAAGACTCGGAAGCCCACCCTATGGTAACCTTTAGAATAGGAGACACACATTTAGGAGCCTTGGTGGACACTGGCCCTATCCTTTCCTCTGTACCTCCCTCCCTGGGATTACCCCTTAGTCAGAAAAGGGTAGTAACCGTAGGAGTGGCAGGCGTTCCCCTGTCGGAACCTCGATCCCAGCGAGTTGCCTTGTCACTGGATGACAACCGTGTGGAAGAGACTCTGATAGTTTCTAAAACCACTCCTTTACCCTTGCTAGGACGCCAAACTCTTTGTAAATTAGGGGCCACTATTTACTGCTCGCCACAAGGCATGTACATGGAAGTGCCCACACCCCAAACTCACCAGTTAACATCCCGGCTCCTTGTCCCTGAGGCCGCCCCTGAGACTAAGTCTGAGCCAATTTTATACTGCGGGCAACTTGAAGATAATCCTTACATGGCAGGGATGGGCCGATTGTGGCAGGAACTTGATAGATTACCTAGCGCGCCGCTTGTTAAAACCCTAAAAAGCTTGTTACAGGTAGTGCTGAATTATTCTCGTCTCCATTGTACCGCATGTTATACAGTGAAATATAACCCCGAATATTATCAAAGGGTCAGCACTCTCATAGGAACCGTGACTCCCATCTGCCCTGATCCCTACCTTTACTTCGGCGAGGCGGGCTTGGGCGTACCGGTACATTGACAACGGAGCAGCAGCCTCTGTTTCAAGCAGACTCTGAGTCTGTGCCCCATCTGACCCTAGATATTCGGCCCCCCTTTCGGTCACACCATAGAGGTCCCATGATAAAAAGACTTCAACAGACCCCTACCTCTGAATGCATTGGATCAGTGGAATGGTTCGGATCTGTTGAGGGTAGGATCTATCTCCCAGGGACTTCCGGGGTCTCCTGTAAAGAAATTGACCCCCCATCCAAATTTGAACGACAACAGCCCCCCGAGCAATCTGGCTTTGTCAGTCCCTATGCGTTAGACGTAGTCGAGGGTGGCCTGTGGGCGTTGCATAAAAATCATGTCGGCCGAGTGCTCTCCGCCCCAGATCATAGTGTTAAGCTGCGGACAAATGCTGTCCTGCCCTGCGTTCGTCAATACCGGTTAACCCTTGACGCTGAGGCAGGCATAGCTCCCGTCGTAAATGCTCTGCTCCAACAAGGGGTTCGTAAACCCACCATTAGCCCCTGTAACACACCCATATGACCGATACCTAAAATTGGACGGCCAAACGAATGGCGTTTTGTATAGGACTTGCGAGCCGTAAATAGCATTGTGGTCCCCATAGCACCGGTAGTACCCGATGCAAATGTAATCCCGTCCTCCATCCCGACTACCGCCATGGCTTATACCGTGATAGACCTATGCTCCGCTTTCTATTCTATCCCCCTCCATCCTGACAGTCAGTATTTGTTCGCTTTTACCTATACCTGGACGAGGCTTCCCCAGGGATACATTGAAAGTCCTGCTGTATACTCTGCTGCAGTAAAACGGGACTTGGACGAATGTTATTTAAATGGGAACTCCACACTTATACAGAATGCCATTGATATTTTAGTGGCCTCTCCCACACTGACTGACTGTGTGAAAGACTCAGCAACGTTACTTCGATTCCTTGCAACGAGAGGCCATAGAGTACCTAGAAGTAAACTGCAGTTCTGCCAGCCACTAGTACAGTACCTGGGATTCACTTTAAAAACAGGGATTCGGCAGATCGGACCCGAACGAGAACGAGCCATCCTGTGGATATCTTCCCCTAAAACAAAGAAAGAGATTATTTCCTTCCTAGGTATAGTGGGCTATTGCAGACAGTGGATTCCCGATTACCGTCTACATAATGCTGTCCTCCGTGCAGCTACGATGAAGGAAGCGCCTGCGATTGTCCAGTGGACCTCAAAACAGGACGCAGCGTTTAAAGCTCTCAAAGCAGCTATAACCACTGCCCCGTCTCTGGGGTGACCCAACTATGAGTGTCCCTTTCAGCTACATGTTTGCGAAAAGAAGGTATTCGCAACGGGAGTTCTTACTCAAGATCATAATGGAGGTAGGCGACCGACCGCTTATTATTCTACGGCTCTTCCCGCTGTGGTGATGGGGATGCCTGCATGTCTCGGTGCTGTTGCCGCCGCGGCCACAGTGGTGGAAAAGTCGTTGCCGTTAGTCCTCGATCACCCTTGTGAGGTACGAGTGCCCCATGCCGTCATGCTGCTACTAAATTCTGCTCCTACACAACATTTTACTGCCTCACGACGAACGGGGTAAGAAGTTATTTTGTTATCGCATCCCAACTACACCTATCGCCGATCGCCGGCCATTAACCCCGTCACTTTTGTTCCCGAGTCCCCTGAAGAGGTGGAGCATGACTGTATTGCCATGGTCGAGCAATCCACTTCTCCTAGGATGAATTTGCAGATGGATCCTCTTCAGAACCCAGACGTTACTTTTTACACCGACGGCTCCTCTCATCGACCTAGAGTCTATTTGCTCCTCGCCGGTTAGGCTGTTGTGAGCCAACACCACATCGTGGAAGCTTACGCATTACCCCCTGGCACTTCGGCACAGGCAGCAGAACTGTTTCCCCTAACCAGAGCTTGTATCCTGGCTACAGATCGAGCAGCCAATATATACACCGATTCCCGATATGCCTTTGGCGTTGTCCATGATTTCGATCAAATATGGAAAAATCGAGGTTTTATTACGTCAGCAGGTCGGTCTATTAAACATTCCCAGCTCGTGCTGAACCTCCTAGAAGCGATTCAATTGCCTAAACGTCTAGCGGTCATTGAATGTGAAGCACACACTAAACTGACTGATGATGTCTCTGTAGGGAATGCTCGCGCTGACCAAGCAGCTAAAAAAGTCGCAGCTGCGCAGACCCCTCTTTTGCAAGCGCTCCGTCTTCCAAATCGCGACCCCCTTCCTGCTCTGGAGTCTGCCGAGTTGAAGGCTGTCCAACAAAACTGCACTAAGCAGGAAACACGGGCATCGGAAAAGGCACAATGCTGTTAGAAAAACGGTTTTTGGTTCCATTCGGATGGTCGACTGGTTTGTCCTCGAAGTCTGTTTTTGCCCCTGTGTCGCATAGTGCATGCACAGGCACACATGGGCAAAGAGGGGATGCAAGATGCAATAAACCAACAATGGTTTGCACCTGATATCACTCCAACGATACAAACAATCATACGTTCTTGGCTGATTTGCCAGCAGAACAATAAAGGGCCAGCGGCAGCTAAGGACGATCACCTACCAATGCCTAAAATGCCTTTTGAAAACTTGCAAATTGATTTTGTAAATATGCCCCCGGCCTCAGGGTATAAGTACTTATTGGTAATAGTAGATATGTTCATAGTAGATATGTTTACCCGATGGGTTGAAGCCTACCCTACACGAAGGGATGATGCGGAAACAGTAGTGAGAATATTGTGGAAAGAACTGATACCTAGGTATGGAATACCTATGGGAATAAACAGTGATCGAGGAACTCACTTCACTGGGAAAATAGTAAAGGATTTAGTGCAGATCATGGGTTTTCAGTGGAAGTTGCATATTCCTTACCAGCCACAGTCCTCAGGAATAGTTGAAAGGGCAAATGGGGAATGAAAGAACACCTTATCTAAGGTTTGTCAGGATACTAGTCTTTCGTGGCCCGAAGTGCTCCCAGTAGTGCTCTTCGCTATGCGAAACTGAAAGAATAGAGTTACTGGAATAACACCCCATGAAGCCCTCATGGGACGCCCCATGACGACCGGAGCCCAACCTCCTGTATGTGCTGAGAAATTTGCCTTAATTTGTAATGATGAACAGTCCCTGGTTTAGGCCCAGGCAATTTGTAAAACAGCAGCTGAACTACATGAGACGGTCAGGCAGGCTCAGGCAACCGTGGGAGATACACATATACACACCTTTCAGCCGAGTGATCAAGTGTATGTAAAAAAAATAAAGAAAGATTTTCTTTCTCCTAGGTGGAAAGGACCCTATCCGGTACTGCTGACAACTCGAACGGCCCTGAAGGTTAAAGGGGAGGAAGATTGGATCCACGCCACTCGTTGCAAGAAACACTGTCCAGCAGTCCTATAACCATTGCTAATAGTGTATTAATTTGCATTATGTATCATTACTGCTTTTTGCTATATGTTATCCTTTTGATGTTTGTTATGGAGTGTACCTAAAGGATTCCCACCTTAACACTTGTTTGTCTTTATGCCGCACCTATGCTGGGCAAGTACGACAGGGCGTCTGTTGGATATGTGCCAAGATTCCCCACCGTGGATTTGAGTCAAGCACCTATCAGGCACAACCCCTGACTGAGGAAGAAATAAAAGATCTCACAATCTTCCATATCGAGCCAGTTGATGCAGAACCCAATATGTTTAGGTGATGGTTCCCTCGCTCTCCACCTGCTAAGGGGTGGAACTACACAAATCATGGGATAAAAATCAGGCCCCCTCCGGAACCGATAAACGCCATCTGTTGGTGTCCGACCCTTGCAACCGGTACCTATAAACTGGGGAACAGTAGTTGTCAAAACACTATATTTACCAGCCCTGGTAATTATGATCCTCAAAATCCTCTAAACGGTACTTGCTGGGTTTGTGGAGAAAAAGCATATCCCTGGCTGCCTGGGATGCCGCAATTATCTTCCTTTTTTAATCAAGATGCCGATAATTTGGGCAAAGGCGCTACCACTCCCACCTGGAGTGGTTGCTGCTACCTGGCATATTTGAATCCGTACCTCCGTTATATAAGTGGAGCAGATATTAACCCGCATCTGCCTCTGCATCGCCGTGACATCTCGGAGGCCGAGCGATTCTGGATGATTGTCTTCCCCTCATATGGGACCGTTTGCGATTCCCGAGAGGTTATTAAACTGGCAGCTGCAGTTGAAAAGTTTGCTAATTCAACAACTGATGCTTTGATGGAGACACAGGAACAGTTTTCAACCATCACTACTGAAATGATAGCTCTACGCCTGACAGCTCTGCAGAATGGAATGGCCCTTGATTTTGTCCTAGCTGAAAAGTCTGGCACTTGTGCCATGATAGGTTCAGATTGCTGCACTTATGTACCTGATGTTTCTGAGAATATTACTAACCTGGGACAGCATGTTATGTAAAAAGTGCAAGAAATAAAGAAAGCTGGGGAAAGATTGAGCAATTTTTATAACATGGATTCCTGGTGGGCTACAGTAATGGGGTGGTTCTCCGGTTGGGGAAGTTGGCTGCTGTATGTTTTAATTGGGTTAGTTTTAATAGGTGTAATAGGGTGTTGTACTTGTGCAACTTTGAGGATTCGCTGTGTCCAATGTGTTAATGGAGCTATGAATGGAGTCACCACTGGATTAGGAGGAGCTCCAATCGTTTCTCAATTGATATGCACTGGCCCCAGCGAAACCCACTGGTGGGGAGAAAAAGTTTACCCTACCAGGGATAGGCCTCTTCCTTATGGTTATGAGCCCAATTATGATGATGAAGATACTATTCCTCATTGGCATTAATCTAAAAAGATTAACAAGCACGGATTGTGGAAGAATAAATGACATCTACAGGACAACTAAGGGTTAAACGGTTAAAATCATAGTGGAATACTACAGCACAGTTCCCTCTTTTGTTCTCGCAGGCACACCTGCAGCTGCCAGCTAATTGAGCAGGAAAGGAGAAAAGGACTATCATAAACAAGCTTCCTAGAATCCTTGAGGCAAGGCTAGGATGTCTGCCCCCATCACAAAGAGACAGGATCAAGCAATGGTCACCTGTTCTCTCGAGTTTCCACCCCCTAGCACTAAAGATAAGGTCAAGCATGGTTCTCTGTTCTCTGTCTCACTTTTTAATCACCAGATGGACTCCCCCCAATATCCTCTATAGTCATAAACTAGAATAGACTAATTGTGTGTTGCATGCCAATGATAACGATTCTCAAAGTAATTGATTATTGAAGGTTAGGCACTTTTATCCCCTTCATGCTCTTTGAAATGTACGACTTTTACTATAACTATGTGTGTACTCTGATGCTTCCTCAGAATGTCAGCTAGATCCATTGTATGCTGCTGGGCTCTCCGTGATATCACGATTAAATAAAGGCTTCCGAGAAAAACCTCCTGGGCCTGAATGTTCATTCCGATTTCTGCGACAGTCGTCGTCAGTTAGCCCTGGATGCTCAATCGTGGGCGGGATGTTAAGTTCATCGGATTTTGGGTAAACATTTCGACGCTCACATGGTGGAAGAAGACAGAATGATGGTGAGAGGGTCCGTTGATCACAGGTGATATTGACAACCAGTACTGTCCAGAAAATTTGCTCATGGTGTATTTTTGCCATTCTGCCATCTGTCCGATTTGCTGTGTAGATGCCTTTTCAGTCGATCACCTTGTGGAAATGAAAACCTGTTTGCGAATCAAGAGTTTGAGCACGCGTTCCACCTCGTACTAATCAAACAAGGATTTGGCTCCACGTCGGGGAATGAAACCCCGGTCTCCTGCGTGACAGGCGGGCATACTCACCACTATACTAACGAGAAGAGGCCTGCTCCTGCTCTCCAAGGGAGCCAGTGAGTTTCCAATTTGCCGTGGGATTTTCATTTTGGAGCAATGGTTACAAAGTTTGAGTGCACAATGCAGATATTTACCTTCCATTGGATTAAACGGGAGGCATCTTCTTTCTTGAAAATCGCTACATGGCCACAGTTTTGCCCGTTGTACAGAAGCAAAGATGCTTCTTCCTCGGCTGTTTCCCTCATTTCGTCACTCGCAAATTCTCGCAAAAAAATCGCAAGGAATTCAAGTTGGGCAACTGCTTCAGACGCCTATCTCCTGCAGCCAAACTCCCTGCTCTATTTCCATAATCCACACAAACCATGTCATAGTGTCGGATACAAAACATCACATGTAACCTGTATAGGAAGACGTTTCTTCATTCATTTACACTCAGCAACATAAGCAAAGTTGTCAGATGCAACGTTTCCAAATCACGGGCTGTAGCTCTTTGGATTTTAAGTCCTTCTTGGTCCCTCTTCAGAGATAAAGGATTAGTGCAGCAGTAGGATCCATGTACGAAAGCGGCGCCATGCAAAATGGATAACAATAAGCTTGAATTCTCATGGTCAGAAATAAAACAAGGCGCTCGATCGAAGGGTTAAAAATCAAGAATTTCTTGAAACCTGCCTTTGCAGAAGTGAGGACCAGCAGAGGGTGATGAGGCCAGGAAAGCAGAGGCTACATGGGGAAAGCGTGTTTTGATGCAGTCGTTTAGGAGAAAAATGGATAGGATATCCACAAGTCTGTTTTCATTTCAGACTAAGTCTTAAATGCAAAAAGAGGAGTGCAGAAATGCGGTGAGGATAGGCAACTGATGCAAACACGTCCGAACAAAGTTTACAAATGATCGTTTTTAAGAAGTGCCGCACAGACTCGTAAAGTAAACACTGTCTTTCTACCCATAGATGCTTTCAGGCCCGCTGAGTTTTTTCAACAATTTGGGTTTCCATGAAAATTGACCGGGTTTCTCGCCCAGCGGACATTTTCGAAATCTGGGCGTCACACCTGGGACAGAACATATTAGTTGGAAGGAACAAGCCATGCATGACACGGGCTGCTGGCAAAGCTGTAATCGAACAGTTTACCTCACCTTTAAGCACAGCGTGTTCTGAAGAGTTTATTGAGCGGTTTTCAAAATCCAGGCTCATTTGGCAGTCAGAACTTTAGTTGAAGTAGGGCGAGTTACCAGGCGGCAAAGATTTGATGTTTTGTTGAGAGAAATAGGGGATTATTGGCGAAACTGTGTTTATACTCATGATTAGCTTGGCCTTTTGAGGCGACTGCATGCAAGGCTGTTATTTCCTTCGGCATGAATTTTTATTTGCTGAAGGGAAGTGTTCACATACCATTAGTAATGTAAAAAAACAGGAATAATGTAAAAGAAGGGTGGAGTGCGTAATGGAAATTTACCTGCCTTCAAATGTTCCTTCTTCGCTGAGTTTGCCAGTTTGGAGCTCACCGAAACGCATTGCGTACACTTCAGTTGGCACTCTGACCATCACAACCTTACTTCAGTCTTCAACAGCTTCGGGTACAGGCGACGTGGAGCTGTGATCCTGCCTGGAACCTGTTGTCGTCAGTTCGCCCTGGATGCTCAATCGTGGTCGGGATGTGAATTACGTTGACCTCGTCGGTTATCGTAAAGTCTGGTATGACTTGTGCCGTTCTCTATTCTAATGCATGTTTTTTTTTAATTTAAAGTGGCCTGGTTAAACATTGGGATGCGTTATTTTGGGTAAACTTTGCGACGTCTACAAGATGGAAGCAGGCAGCATGATGTTTGCAGGGCTGTTGTTCATAGGATTTTGATATCCTGATCTTTCCAGAATTTTACCCATGATGTATATTTGCAAATCTGCCTTCTGTCACAATTGATGAGGAGGTGATTTTTAGGTCGATCATCATGCGGAAATGAAAACCGATTTGCTCATCAAAAGCGTGGGCACGTCTTCCCCAGCGCACAATTCAAACAAGGACTTTTCTCCCCGTCGGTGAATTGAACCCCAGTCTCCCGTGTGGAAGGTTGGGTTACTCACCACTATACTAAGGAAAACAGGCCTGCCGCTGCATTCCACGGGAGTCAATGAGACTACACTTTGCCGTTGGATTTCCATTTTCTAGCAACATTTACCCAGTTTGCCTGCACAGATCTGAAACTGAGAACAATAGATGAGGATGTTACAACAATGGATTTGAATCTGAGATCAATAGAATGAAATGCGGCAACAATGTATTTGAACATGAGAATAATCGATTTGCAAAAAAACGGATCTGAATCCGAGATCAATTGTTTCGAATGTTACCACAATGCAGTCGATCTGGGAACACTAGAGGTGAATGTTCAACTCACCGTCTGGATTATCTTACATTTTCAACCTTATTTCTGCAGGTCATTAGTAGATAACAAAGGCAAACATTTCGGACTAGTGCTTTCATACAAATCTTAGTTATCATGGCTATTGTTTGTGCACCAGTAAGAAACTCTACTCAGTGAGTAATTGTCTGAACGATGATTGACGCTGTCACACTTGCAGCCATTTAATCTGCCCTGTTTGTTCTTTATTTTCTGGATCTCCGCGTTTAGTTATTAACTCGACAAAGCATTCTTAACTTACTGGTGATCTCGTTAGCTTACTCTCCTATCATTGCTTTGGCGTACTTCCTGTTAAATCATTATATCCAGATGCGACGCCTTAAATCCATAATTCATTGCATTACAGTCCGTGATGCTCAAGTTTATGAAGATAGCGGACATTTTCCTCATTTTTAATCAATATGCGTTCCTGAACCATTGTCTGGCCAATATCTGATGCTGAACCAGACAGGTCACAACCTCTGCGATCTACTTGGCCATGATTGACATGCGCCTCCATATCATCACACTCACCCAGTGCGTTTCAGTCGATCCCCAACATTATATCAGAACATCTACTCCAGATCATCTGCTGCTCAAGGCCTCACCTGTCCTTTTGGGAAATCCAAGCTCAACTTTTCTAATTATTTTCCTGGCAACACACAGTTACAAATCCGTATGATCAAAACTCATCTAGAACTTTGCTGCCTATATCCGAACTCACACGAAACCTCATTCATCCATCCCCCTTGTGCGCACTGAGCTCTTTCGCTCTAGCAACAACTTAAATTGAAGCTCTATATTGTTGTGATCAAATTTGTCCATGTCGTCACGATTACGAATATACGAACACAGAAGATTTGAGCAGACATAGGCTATTTGGTCCATCGAGCCTTCCTCACCTTTCATTAAGTTCATGTATAATCTGCTTTTTTCGAGTTCAAAAATCCCATCCAAGCCCATAACCTTTGATTAATTTTATTGCAGGGAGTTCAAATGTCAGATAAACATTGAGTCGAAACTAAAAAAAAACACACAAATTCATAAACTCTGTCCTAAAAGGGAAAACCGTTTTTTTTTAAATAGACGCCTCCTAATTCATGGCTCACCCAAAATATGAAAGATGGTTTCCCACCGCCTTGTACAAAGTTTTCAGGTTCGCATACACTTCAATTATTTCACCCCTCCCTCCTGTAAAATGCTGTGGAGGCAAGTCCGATCTTCCAGACCTTTCCTCACAAGACATTCCATTCATTCCAGCTGACAACCTAGAGAGCCTTCTATGAAGCGCCTCCATGCATTCACGTCCTTCCATAAACATGAAAATCAAAACTACAAACAATATTCCAGATTTCAGCAATGATCTGTTTAAGTGAAGAATAATATCGTTATTTTTAATTTCAATTCCCCTTACAAATAATGCATATCATTTCATTACCCTTCTGAACTAGAATGCTCTCCCTGCATGGCCACTTTTTCCAACTCATGCACTTGAACTGCCTGATCCCCCTTCAGTTCGGAATCCTGCAGCCTTTTTCAGGTTAAGTATTACCAGTTTTATTATCCTTATCCCTGCTAAAGTGAAAACGTCCCATTTTCCCAAATTACGCTCCATCGTCTCTGTTATCTGCCAGCTAACCAATTTCTATCGATGCTAATAAGTTACCCCATAGGCCATGAGCATTTTTCATCTAAAATAAACTTTGATGCGGCATCTTATCAAATGCCTTCCGAGAATCCGAAATACAACACATAAAAAGCACCCCTTTATCCACAATGCACGTTAATCATTCAAGAAACTCCAATTAAATGGTTAAACAAGATTTCACAATAGCATGGATTCTCTTCCTGATTATCTTGATTATCTCTAAGTGCCCAGCTATAACCTCCTGCCTGATCGTTTCTAACACTGTCCCCATGGCAGATGTCAAGCTAACTGGCACGTAGTTTCCTGTTTTCCATATCCCTTCCTTCTTGAATAGTGAGGTTTTTTCGTGCTCCCAGTGGAATGGACCGTTTCCAGAAACTAGGGAATATTATAATTTTAACACCAGCGCATCTACTACCTCATTAATCACCACTTCTAAGCTCTGAGGATGATGTTCCTCAGGACCCTGAGACGTGTCTGCCTGCAGCTCCATCAGTTTGATCACGACCTCTTTCCTAGTGATTGCAATTTCATCCAGTTTCCCTTTCCCTATCCTCTCTTGCTTTACAGCTATTAGTGGAACATTTGTGTTACTGGTTTGCTGAATACAGAAGAAAAATATGCCTTCATTTCATCCGCCATTTTCTTATTGGATAATATGGACTCCATTTTTAAACTCAGAATTGGAATATCCCTCTCTTTACTTACTCTTTTCCTTTCGAAATTAGCTGTCGAAACTGTTTTTGTACGTTTTACATCTCTAGCCAATTTCCCCTCATACTCTGAGTTCATTTTCCTGGTAACGATGTAGTCATTCCTTGATGTTCATTTTAAGCTGGGCAATCATCTGACCTGGCAGCAAATTTTTCACGGTCTATTGCTCATCAGCTCAATGCTTTCCCTAACATTTTTAGTTATCCGCGGATGGTGGGTCCTCCCTTAAGAATCTTCCTTTACTGCAGAGATATACTTATTCTGAGTATACTCAAATGCCTCATTAACTGTCAGCCAATGCTTTCCCCTAGCCTAATATCCCCGTTATATATCGGAGGCATTCTATGTATTATTCATCCATCCTTCTACTACCAACCTGATTTTTCCAGTTTAAATGTAAATTGAATTCACCCATGATCCATTCCTGGACCATAAACGGCCGACATTTCTTCTTGTGAATCTTGTCATAAATTGTAGTTACCCAAACAGATGTCGGGGACTTTTTTCTGAAACAACTGTTATCATCTGACAACTTCACTTCACCACCATGGATCCCGCATTCCTCACGTTTGCATGCACCAGAGGCACCCATCACAGCTTCCACTTGGTTACTGTCATGTCATGAAAACCAGCAACAACAAAGAAATCATTAACATCGATATCCCGCAACATATGTAATTGTACAATAGAAGCATAATTTTTTAAACTTGTGGAATACATTAGGGCCTGTGTTGAGCATTCCAACGACGTGCTTATTGCTCCCACATAGTCATTCCCCAGTGTCCCACGGCAACCGGCTGTGGGTGCTAAATGTCATCCCCTGCTGCTGTCTTACAGGTTCGAAAATAGGATGAATTGTGTTCCCCCCTCTCCCTGTGTAATAGGATCGACAGAGACTGAATGCCTTCCGCCTCCTCGTCTGTAACAAACACCAGGAACACTGAATAGCCTTCTTCTATTTCTGCGAGACTGGATCGAGGCATTGAATACCTACTCCATTTCAATTCTAAAATGCCCGACGCTCAGAATGACCTTATCATGTTCATGTGTAAAAGGCTAAAAGTGGCTGAATGGCTCTTAAAATCAATCTTAATGACTCGAGAGTAGAGACAAAGAATTATGTATCTACCTTTGCTGATGATATAGACCTATGCAGAAAGGTAAGCTGAGGGGAGAACAGAAAGGTTGTAGAGAGATATAGAAAGATGAATTGAGCGTTCAGTATGATGTTAGATGAAGTGTCATGTGCCGAAGTGTGAAGTCATTTACTTCTGCCCTAATATTATTGAAAGCAGAGTATAATATTTAAAAAGTGTGAAACGCGAGGACTTGCGTTTAAAGAAATCTATTAAGAGGGCAGATGACACGTTGACATTATTTGAAAGAGGATTGGAATACAGGAGTAAATAAGTATATACATTGTTTACAATTAGGGAAAAAGTTAGATTTGAATATAGGGCTTAGCGGCTTCAGCAGCCCAATCAGCACTTCTATCCTGCTCCACTATTCATTAAGGTCATAACTGACCTGCAAGCTCTCTGTACACCAACTTCCGACATGGTCCATAACCCATAATCCCCTGCTCTGCTAAAAATCTTTCCAACTCTACATTGAATAAATTCCATGACATTGCATTCATTGTTTACTAACAAAATGCCACATATTGACGAAATGTTGGAAAAATACTCACCTCATTAACATGTCTATATTTTATTATTCTTTTACAGGATGTTGGCATCGCTGTCTAGGTAGCCATTTACTGCCCGTCCTAAATACCCTTGAGAATGTGGTGGGGAGTTACATTCTTGAGCCTTGGCTGTGCATGTTGTGCAGATAAACCCACAGTTCAGTTAGGGAGGTAGCTCCAGGGTCTGACCCAGTGACAATGAAGGATCGGTTATATTCCCAAGCTAGGATGATGAGTGGCGGGGAGGAAAACTTGCAAGTGCTGGTGTTCCCATGAACCTGCTGTTCTTGTCCTTCTAGACGGCAGCTGTTCTGGATTTGGGATGTACTAGCTAAGGTAGAGTGGTGTGTTCCTGAGGAAAATATCGTAGCTGGTGTGCACTGCCATCACTGTTTGTCGGTGGCGGTGGGAGCGCACGTTTATTGAAGGGCTGCCAATCAAGCTTTGTGGAGGATGGTTTTGAGGTTCCTGAGGGCTGTTGGAGCAGCATTCATCCGGGAACTCCTGAATTGTGCATTGTAGATGGTGGCCACGCATTGGGGAGGCAGGTCGTGAGTTACTCGCCCCAGATTTCCTAGCCCCTGGCCTGCTCTTACAGCCACAGTATTTGTATGGCTGGGCCAGTTCAGTTACTGATCAACGGTTGTTCTTAGGATGATGATAGCGGGGGTTTCGGAAATCATAATATCATTGAATGCCAAGGGACGATGGTAAGATTATTTTTTGGATATAAAAAATGCTTAGTGCTTATGTGGCGTGAACGTTACTTGGCTCGTCTCTCCCCAAGCCTGGATAATGTCCAGATATTCCTATATTTGGGCATGGATGGCTCAGTATTTGAGGAGTTGCAAATGTTCTGTCCATTGAGCAATCGTCATCGAACATCCCCACTTCTGACCTTACGGTGGAAGAAAGGTGATAGATGAATCAGCTAAAGATGCTGAGGACTAGGCGCAATCCTGAGCATCTCCTGCAGTGACATCCTTGAACTGAAATGAATGACCTGCAACTACCACAAAAATATTCATTTGTGTCAGGTAAGACTCCATCCCACGGTGAGCTTTCCCGTTGATACGCATTGACTCCATTTACTTGCGGGGGCCATGATACCACATCGGATCACATGCTGCCTTGAAATAAAGTGTGGTCACTGTCACGTCACATCTGGAGTTCAGCTCTTATCCCCATGTTTGGAACATGGCTGTAATGCTATTGGGAACAGAGTGAACCTTGTGGAATCCAAACACTGAGCCTCAGTGAGCAGAGTACTGCTAATCAGATGTCGCTTGATGAACCCTTCCATTTCTTTCCTGATGATGAAATCTTGGCTGATGGACTGTTAATGAACGGGTTGGGTTTGTGCTGCGTGTTTGTGTATCACGTCCCTGGGCGATTGTTCACATATTTGGATAGATGGCAGTGTTGAATCTGTACTGGAGCAGCATGGGTAAGGCACAGGCACTATCAGGTTCACAAGCCTTCAGTACAATGGACGCAATATTCTCGGTGCCCATCGTCTTGCATTATCCAGATGATCAGCGGCTTCCATCTGGCGCATCATTGGGAGAATCAGACAGGCTTTGCCAACTTTTGTCTTGAATCAGCAGAAAATGAATCAAATCCTACCTTCGATTCACAACTTCAGAAGTCAGCGCAACCTAACGAATCACAAGGAATAGCTGATCTTCATCACTTAGGCCAGGGGTACTGACAAGATTAAGCACAAGGTGTATTACCGCCTTCACCTTAACAATAAGGTTTATTATCTTCAGATGCAACGCCATCATCGAAATTAGCTCATTTTGAATACGAGGTCCAAGAAAATGGTCAGGCGTGTATTAGTTTTTAACGCATGGGACATATCCTTGCATTATAGGGTCGAATTTAGCTCTAATGTCAATTAATCCAAAAAAGGATTCACTTTTGTGTTCATAAAGTCTTGCATGTGTTCAACGAAATTCTGAGTTATGATCGACTAAGAGCTGAACGGCTGCTAAAATGCCTGTCAACGTTGATTGTCAATTTGTTTTCACTTTTGTTGATAATTCGATGACATTGAAATCTTTCATTGAGATGATTCCAGGCACTGCAACATTATTTTCATAATTTGCGTGCAGTTTCTGAGATGTACAATTTGCAGCAGAATCAAAAAGCCGCATCAGCGATTTTTCATATACACCAGGCCATTTGTTTCAACTCTTTCTCCGTTTGGCATTTCCCGTGAGCTTAAGTATCCAGAAAGGTTTCGCTCTGATCATCGTTTGTAAAGGCATAGGTACTGCCCATTATTTTCACAGGCCGCCTCCTTTCTGTAGTTTCTATCATCTTCTTGTTGAATAAATCTGGCCAAATTAATGGACCATATATTAATTCTTCAGTGGGAAGCGCGTCGGAAGAATTCGCTATTTCAGCAGCCTGTGTACGTTTTGCACCAATGTCCTCTTCCTCGGCCTCGGTGGTACATTCGCTGGAGTGCATTAATTCAATATTTTGCAGATTTGCCGAAAACGTTTAAAAGCCTTCTAGATTTCCGGAGAACATTTCAGGATCTTATCATTCACTCGTTTCTTTTCTGTCTTTTCTCCGCACCCGAGCAATATTTCCCCCATTTTCCCTGTCTCTGCTCGTGCTAGCCATTGAATCCTAAATACGAATAGGGCCGCTCATTTGTGTCACTGAACAGACACCTTCAAACTTACTCAGATAGAAAAGGTCGCCCGCATTCACCCGTCACCGCAGCGCACTCCATATCCCGCCCTCAAAGCGCGGTGCCAGGCGCGGTGGCGGCAATTATCTATAACCGAGGCACGGCTCTGTCTGCCGCACTCTAACATCGAAGCACAAGGACCTTGGTCCCTCCATTCTATCACATTATTTAGGACAGTGACATTCCGTCTCTATTTCCCCTCACTATCCCTACTGCCAAAATGTGTTATTTTACTTTGCAATACATTAAATTGCATCTGCTAATCCCCTGCCTATTCTGTTCGTCTCTCCATGTCCTATTGCAACGGATTCGTATCATCTTCACTGCTTAACTCCCACCCCGCCATGTGTGCATCGCTAACACTTTTGGATACGTTGTGCTGTATTCCAAGATCCAACTGGTTTATATCGAGCAAAAATATAACAAACCCAGATTCGTGGTGACAGCACTGGTTACCATCATCCAGACTGAAACAAAACGATTACAAACAGTATTTGTTTTCTTTGCATTATCGAATTGCATGTAATTGGAAAGCGACCCCTCCTGCACCCACATCCCGCGCCTCTGTCCTCTTTAATGAGCCTAAATGTCCTTAAGCATCCTTATCTGCGATAAGTTGTCAATTAATATCTCAAAATCCAGTTCGCCATGCATTCTCTTCATTCAACTTCTCTGTTGTGATATCAAAATGCAACTAGTTTGTACAAGCATGTCCTTATTTTAAGGCATGGTGTTACAAACCAGTGATCATTCTTAATTAAACTCAACAGTCTCCAATTCCTAGCTAGACTCTTGGCAGTCAGGGCAGGTTTAATTACTCTTTTAGTGCAGCAGCTGAACAGTGAGAGCAGAGATTTCGCGAGAGAGCAGGGAGCTGAGCACGAACAGGTGATATTTTTTAAAATAAGGGGATTTGAGGCGCCAGGGTAGAAAGGTAAAAAGAGCGGGCGCCGAGCTGCCAGAGGAGAGATTCAAAAAGAGCTACAGCGAGATGTTCAAAGCACAGAATAGAAAGTGGCTGCTCCCCCATAACAGAGTTAAAAATCGTGGGAGCTATGTAATCAAAACTCAGATTGGAAAGTAAAAGGCACTCTTCTGCCAGAGCAGAGATTTATAAAAGTGCAGGAACTAAATAGCTAGAGCATAGTTTTATAAGAAGCAGGTAGAATTATCTAGGATAGTGATTTGATTATAGTAGCAGCTGTGAGACTGGAGAAATGGGAAGCGCAGTAGATGTGTAGACACGGAGACAGTGATAAATTATTATTATTCATTAAGGGGGATTTGGCGTCAATCACTCGCACAGCATTTATTGCGCAGACGTAGGTACACTTGAGAAGACGGTGGTGAGCTGCCTTCTTGAATCGCAGGAGGTAACCCTACACACATAGTGCTCATACGGAGGGTGTTCCTGGAATTTGACACAACGACACTGAATGAACAGGGATATCTTTTCTAATCAGGCTGGTGAGTAGCTTGGAGTGGAACTTCCATATCGTTGTGTTGCATTGAAACTGCTGCCCATTATCCTTCTAGATGGTTGCGGTCGTGGGTTTGGACTGTAATGTCTAAGGTGACTTCGAGAATTCCTGCAGTGCACCTTGTAGATAGTACACACTGCTCCCGTTGTTCGTCGGTGGTGGAGGGAGGCAACATTCATTGACGGCTGATTTGTCCCAGATGTTATCATGCTTCCTGACTGCTATTGGAGCTGCACGCACCCAAGCAAGTGGAGAGTACACCATCAGAATCCTATCTTGTGCCTAGTGGATGGTGGAAAGGAATTGGGGAGTCAGGAGGTGTGGTACTCGCCGCAGGATTCCTTGCCTCTGAACTGCAGTTGTGGACGTTGTGATTATATGCCCAGCCCTGTTCTGTTTCTGGTCAATGCTGATAGTGCGACTTTCGGCGAGGGTAATGCCATTGAATGTTAACGGGTTATTGTTTGATTTTCTCTTTTGAAGATAGTCATTGCCTGGTACTTGTATGGTGTGAATGCCCTTTGCCACTTGTCAGCCAACGCCTGAAAATGCTACATTTGGCCATGGACAACCTCATTACCTCAGGCGTCACGAATTGTGTTGAACATTGCGCAGTCATCAGCGAACATCCTTATTTCCTACCTTAAGATGGAGAGAAGGACCATGAGGCGGAGATAAACATCGTTGAGCCTCGGACACTACCCGGAGGAACTCAGGTTCCCTCAGGAACTAAAAGGGCTGGGGGCTGAGCAGTCAGGGTGTATATTTAGAAAGTGCAGGCACCGAAAAACCAGTGCAAACAGTTAGAAAAGAGTGCGAGCTGAGCCGGCTGTGTGGGCATTTAGTAATTCAAGCCCTAAGCAGCCAGTGCGAAGACGCTCGTAAATGCTGCAAAAGACGGATTACGTATGCTTTGCTGTAAGAGTAATTAAAGATTGGCAATAATTATTTTTCTTGTCAGCTATGCCCCTCATGCCATGACCGAACCTGTCTTGTTTTTAATGATAATTTATTCAAGGACAGCGGTTGAAATTTTCTATTTAATGCCACTTTAATTGGCAGTTGTTCTGGCCAAACATTTTACTGGGTGATTGGGGTGGTTAATTAGGAATCGTCAAGACGATTTTGGATTAATACCTGAGAAAAGCGAATGACCCAGAAAACAGGGAGAAGCCGGAGGAGTGGCTGCCGGCTGCAACTTCCTTCAAAGCGACAATAAGGAAAGGACGGGCCCAGTGGTCTGTTTCTGTGTTGTAGCCCGTCTATGGTTGCATTCTACGAATGGCATTTAAGTTAAGTAAATTATAAGAATATACGACGAGTGGAATTACATTACATTTTTTCACACGTAATATGCGTATTTACACAAAGAAGGAAGTTGATGGTAGGGCCATGTGTGATCAGAAGTTTCTTGGCTGGGAATTCGTGCTGATACCTGGCTGAAGCGTCACTCGCTATATTGATGAGTGGATATCAAGTTAAACATGTTAAAACAATCGGGAATTATGATAACAGCCATTTGGTGGCTGTGTGTGTGGAAGGACCAGATAACATGAAAGAGAAGGTGTTGTGAATGAGCATGTAGGGAGGGGGTAGCCCCATTAATCGTGAGAAAAATTAATATGAGCTACTTGCGCTTTCAAATGAATCGTAGGGAAAACGGATTTAAAAGTTCTCAATCCAATATATGGAGTCGTCGCTCAGCCCTATGGATCGTGGGAATGAGTGATCAGTTGTGCCAATGCCCGTCCTTTCACAAAACACGTGATGACCAGGCCTTCCTTGTTTTAAACATGTGAGGAGTATTGAACTCTGAGAAGCAGCTCATTGTGCGACTGTCCGATATTTGGAGGGTGCCACACTTCATGAAACTTGTACTGAAAATTCGCCCTATGTAGTATTTGGCCCAGAAGAGCCGTTGTAGGAAATTTGTGAAGTTTGTCTATGCTGCATTTGTCGAGTTATAGTGATCCAGCTGGTGATGTTAGGGGTGTTCTCTACTTGATCAGAACAACTGTTCCAATGAACACCAGGCTGTCAGAATCTGGCATCACATTTCACCTTTTCAAACTCTGCAACGCTAAAAGGGGCTGTTCAGTATTTTTATTGTCATTTGTATTATTATTATCAGAACTTACAATTCACCATTGATTACAGTATACTGTGAAAGGGAGTTCAATTTCACATTATATTATAAAAGAGCATTTTTAGTAGGGATATTATTTTATCCAGAGTGCTTAAACATTGTTACAAGCATTTTGCTAACATGATTTCTTTCAGGGAACAAAGTTTATGTCCTCCTGTGAAGGTCAATGGGTTTTCCGCTGTAATTTGCCTAATTTTACGCACAGTTTCACAAGGTAATGCATTCCGCTTTTAAGCTCCTCCCTAAACTTAGCCTGTGTCAGCACATAAATGAATGTGTTTGTGCAGCAACTGAGGATCCCAAGCATGGATCCAACTGACTCAAGCACATTTGTGCCAGAATTCGATATGATTGTTACATGCGGAGAGATAATATATATAATCGGAGTTGTCCAGAGTAATATAAAGCTGCCGGTTATACTGAAGAGTAAAATGATGGACTTTCTTCGGCTTTCTATTTCAGAATCCTTGTGATATTCTCCATTGCTGCAACCGCGGAGACCCCTGCGAACTTTACTGGCCGTCAAAATACGTCTAGCCGTCAAAACATTTAGCAACAAAATTAGAATGAATGGAACACATGGGGTCAAGGTAAGTGTAAATAAGTCAAATGCGGCCCATTCAGCAGAAATGAAAAATGTCTGTTTTATGACACAACCACGATTTATATTGACCATTATATACGCAGGTTCATATGCAAAGTACCAGGGAATGTTTATCAAACAACTCAACACACTCACCACTGATATGACAGCTACCGCTGTTCTCTTCGTGCAATATTTTTTTCGCAGCTTCTTACAACATATGACCACAAAACGATCGAAGGTGAACACCACTGTTAACCACACGGAGGCTGATGTGACTACATAAGTCACTGTCACTGTTAGATGGCACATCGTGCTCATGGTCAAGAATGAAACAGGGAAATAAATATTCAGCGTATTCTCCAGCAGGACTTCGGTACAAACAACCAGGAGATCCGCCGCGGCCATTGCGATCATATAGTATGTAATACATTTGGAGAGGCCACACTTTCCTCGAGAAAGAATCATAATAGCAACAACATTAACTGTAAGAGAGGAATAGAGAGAGCAGGAGATAGACGACACAGATGAACATGATTAATTTTCTTCCTGTTGCAGCAAAGGTTCCTGCATTTGACCTAAATATGGACAGTCTGCTTTCCGAGGTGAACCTGTTCTAATTGTAAACTGGACCGACTGAAATTGGATAGGAAAGGGAAACTTCAGTTGATAATTCCTCTTTTGAAAGGAACATCTTCAACGTAGGCAGGGCAACTATTGTTCAATAACGATTGAGATAGGTGAGGGCGAATGTGACCTGGACAATTTGAATGCATACAAACGGCTGGGCATGCTGAATATTAAAAGGTAAATGGGAGATGTGAAGTGTCAATTCATGTGTGTTAGTAGAATGTGAAGTTGGAAATGAATGCGCAAAATAGAATCTGGGCCAAGTAGAGTTATACTCTGGAAGAGGTAGTGGTGAAATGCATGCTGGGTGGTCTATAAATGTGATAAGTACTGGGAAGGATTACTGTGCAACAGGACTTACAGCTTGAAGGTAAAATATTGCCATGGGGCACGAACCTACTCTGAACAGCTTGTGAGGGTAAAGATGGAGTGGTAAATACACAGGAACAGAAAATGGTCACTGAGCTACATAAAAGACAAGGTTAGATGAGGCCGAATGCAAGTTTACACAGGCGTCATCACAGTGGCGGTACAATGTCAATCAGTACAAGTTGACATTCTTATGCAGGTTGCCAGGGAGAAGTTTTATTCGGGGATGAGAGCGGATCAGTCCTGTGTTTTAAGTCAGTCTGAGTAAGGTGAGATTGATATGCTGGCTGGGCATTGTGCAGGAATATTTCAGGAGAATGCATCGCTAATTCATTGCAGAAAGAATGAAGCAACATTGCTATGCACAATGGGAGCAGTCAGTGCTGATCAGGAGGGCAGTTTAATGGCGGAATGGGAACGGTGACATTGCTATCAGATTGAGTGGGCAATGGGGCACATTTCTTACAAAGCATGGTGAATCAGCAATTCGATGATGTTATTCTACTGAAGTCATAACTAGCGTTTTGCTTCCGAGTGGACAGGAGAGAGTTCCCATTAATTGATCGGCTGCAAAACAAATCACTTTGTTGTCGAAAGGGCAGAATTGAGTCGCTTGCGTCTCAAGCACAGCATCCGTGTGAAGTGATTTGAAATGTGAAGCTTAAAATTGATTTTTCCTGGTCACCAAATGCAGAAGATCGCGATAAAGATTATCGACCATGATGGGCACATCGATTTGAGTCTGTAGACTAATATATGTTCAGAAAACTGAAATTACGAATTGTCGGTTACCTGACTTTAAAGACCTAACTCCTAACACACCCATCTTTAAATTAATATCCTCGAAAGCTTATTTCATTTCAGTTTGGCCAGGCGCATAAAACCCATGAATCTTAGCATTATTTGTTAAAATGCATTTTTTTTTCATAATGCAGGAACCTTTTTAGAGAATTAGCGAAGCTATTCAATGCTGCATTATTATACATAAGATTAACTTCATACATTTATACTGATTACTGGTTAAATTAAATGATCTATTTAAGTCAAGCGAAATTGAAGTGAGACTCAGAAAATCATGGTTGCATCATGATTTCTACTGTTTACTTCTTAAATGTCCATTTGAATTTTGAAGAATAGATTTTCTAAATGAATCTCACTGATCTAATTTGTAGCTGCCAGATATGTAATAACTTGATGTGCACGTTTATTAATTATTATATGCATTTCCAAGCAAGTTACATAACTCTAGTCTGAGTTAATATTCATATTCGGTTCGCTGCCGAAATTTTCTTTGTCGTTCTGGTGGCTTTGCTATAGGCTAGGATGACATGGCTCTGGCAACGGTGCAGAATAGCTTTCCGACTGAAATAACCGGTCAGATTCGGGAGGCACAGATTAGGGAATGGAAAATGCACGTTCTCAAAATAATGGGATGAGTAGATAGAGAATTTTATCAAGTACCAACTGTTTTCAAGGCTATGCAGACTGAACGTAGATTTTTCGCAAACTTGAACTTAGGGAAAGAACAATGCATTGAACGTCTATAAAAGGGGTGTGGAATTAACATTTTGTATCATTTTATTTCAGTATGTTGTTGGGTAATGATTCAGAAGAACTTTGAACGAAGTAAGGCGAATTATTCTGTTAAAGATGAACAGCTTTTTACATTTTTGGAACAGATGGCAAGTTGGCAAGCTTTAACCACACACACACAAAAAATATCTATTAGCGTTACATAGATAGCCCAGTTGGCAGCCTCCGATTCACAATTCTCTAACTCGAATGCAAGCATCAAACATTGGTTGAATTAATGGAGCTGTAAAAGATAATCACAAACAGCCTTGAAAACGCCAGGCAATAGATAAAAATTAAAGTTTGAGTTTCTATTGACCATGTAGGATTCACTGGAAACGGTGGAGGCATTCATAATCAAAGCAATTTTGACACAATTGCAGCTTAAAAAAGATGTCAAAAATGAAAATTGACCGTTATTTACCCAATATCTATTATTATTTGAGCAAACCTAATAAATATATATATATATATATATATATTCCTACAATGACAGGCATGTAAACTGAGAGACATTATTATCCGTGCACTATTGTGAATTATAGAAAGATGGTTAGCCAAAATATCAGCATTTGAAACTGTACTGGCCAGCACTGTAAATAAGGAAACAGTTTAAACATTACAGAACTTTAAACAATTACGTATTGAAGCAGCCAATGTTTGAACCAATTAATTATCAATACTATTATCCAATAAATTATAAGAATATTCCTAGAATTTTCCTCTGAATTAAATGTTAAAATGCACCAGGAATGAACAACCCAATTACCTACCGAATGAATTAGTGACCTATCCAAACTATTATCCACTATATAGCTAGCAAATTAGGTATACAGTCATCAAATATATTATCAACAGTATTCCTGCTAAATGAACTAGAGAAATGAACATGTATATATGCTACAGAATTACCCATTTCTCTCTGCAACTGCAATCTCCTTCTGACCTGTTATTGATTTGCTGTTTGGGATAAGGAACATGGAGCAGGTGTAGTGCACTTTGGTTTATGTGCCTCTTGGTGTCGTTACTGCAAACACCTGAGTCTGAAGAACGACAGAGCGATGGAGTTTCCTCCACGGTCCTAAATCCATATCACTTTAACAGCAATGTTCTATTCACAATTTAAGTGCCAAATACAAGTTTCTATGGCATCTTTGGCATGCAAAACACATCCTTAAGGGGTAATTCATTTCAGTCAACTTGTGAATGTTGTGGCGAACGCGCCACCGACTGTGTCCCACTGAATCGTGTTTGTGGCTATGACGCATTGTTGAACGCTCGACAGCAGCAGTTACACTAGAGATGTGAGTCAAATCCTCTGGTGCAGGTTCAAAACACTAATCGTGATTTAAGATCATAAAGCAACATTACAATCAGTAGACAACGTTTTCCGGCTGCGTGAGATTGGAGCAATGTAAAATTAGCCCTTTTCCTACTCACCCTCCCTTAGAAAATCTCCCGTTCCACAATTCATTAAATTCCCACGGAGAGGAGGCAATGAGTGATGCAAAATGGGGTCCGCGTCCAATCGGCAGTGAAAGCCTGAACATCGTGCGGCAGAGTGTAATGCTGTGAACAGCAAGTCGGTCTGGCTGGAAGCTCAAGTCAACCTGCTCTCAGAAACTGTTTTTCCGAAAAATATTTTTCGTGAAAGCTCAGGCAAGAAATAAAAAAGTGAAAAGTAAACATGAAGGCGCTGCCACCATCCCCAGCACAATCTGTTGCTACATTTAATCATGGCCCCGGAGGCAGAACCTCTCTTCCGCGTGATTGTCGTCTGATGGTAGCTGCCCACAAACATTTTTTTTCTCTCGTCTGGACTACGGCAAGTGCAAAGCACGAATCCGGAAATCATACAATTGTTTCGTTTACAAACTAAATAACATGCTAATTAGTAACTTGTAAAAGGTGGGCCCGCCCGTTCTCCATCTGCAACTGGGAGATTCATGTACGTGACGTCATTATACCCGATGCACGTCATTGATCTTCGTGCGGATTCGGCATTTTTGTGAGGGTTGGGTGGTGGGGAGTGAGGGTTTTGGTGGGTGAGGTGGTGGTGGGGTGGGGGGTGGGGGTGTGGGGCGGGGAGTGGGGTGTGATTTGCGGGCGTAAGAAAACAGCCAATCCTTTTGGTTAAAGATTTAGACATTCAGGAATGAATTCAAAATAAACGTTCTCAGTTAGGGGCCAATATTCTCCGAAATAATTTACATTTAAACATGCATTTTGTAGTTAATCTTTGTTGAGTTGGAACAAAAGAAACAGCCATGGCCGTCATTACAATACAAAAAGGACACCAATACTCATAGATTCGTCATCATGCAGCATTTTCTTTTCTTCGGATATGTTGACAAGATTAGCACTTTTATTTCCGTTTTCACTAATTCTTCTTGAAAGTAAGGGTTTTCTAGTGTTGCAGTCCATGTGAAGCGGGAGCAGACACCATGCTGCGAGCGATGGATTTCCAGGATTTTGACCCAGTGACAGTCAAGGAACGGTGATGTATCTCCAAGTCAGCTTGTTGTGTGACTTGGAAAGGATTTTGTAACGAAGAGTGCTCCCATGCCTCTTTTGCTCTTGTCCTTCCAGGCTTTCGAGGTCAAATGCACAAACTAAGGAACTTTGCCGACATCTGCTCAGCTCTGAAGTCCTGTCACAGTCGCCTTGAATGGTGGTGGAAAGTTCTGCACCTCACTGGTGGGCGGCTTCCACCAATATCCCTATCGGCAATGATTGTGGAGCGCAGCGCACCAGTGCATATACATGGCTGAAGAATTTGCAGCCACATTCCCCTGAACTGACGGGTAGATAACCATCCCGGCCTCCTCCTACCGATGACAAGCATCACAGATGCCAGTCTCCATACAATGTGATTTTCAGCACTTGAATTTAAGGAATTACTGAAGGAACTGGATGATGCAGAGGCAATGAGTCATTTGAGATAATGCCAGAAGTACGGGAGATCAGTGCTGCTGAATAAATCTTCCTATCGAAGCTGGTAAGGTGCATCTAAATTACTGGCATCTAGGCGAAAATGTGAGCATTTTCACAGGTATGCCTATCCACAAAAAAACACGACAAATCCAACGAATCTAATTGCAGCCCCATCTGCCTACACTTCATCATGATCGAAGTGATGCAAAGTATCGTGGACAATGCTTTCAATCCCCACGTATTCGGCAGTAAACTGCTCACTAACGCTCACTTATTGCATCGTGCGAGCTCCAGGTCCCGGTTCGGCCTTGGTCCAAACATTGTCAAAAGTGTTTTATTCAAAAGGTGAGGAGAGAGGGGCTGTGCTTTATATCAAGACAACATTTGTCACACAATCGTATCAAGGAGGGCTATGAAAATTGCAGTCAATAAGAATAAGGGGTAACTTCCAAATTGCTTGGAGTTATATATACCAAGCAAGAAGGTTTTTTTTTTGTTTTGCAGGTGAATCATCCCAGTCCCATGACATAACTGGGCGAGAGCCTGAGGGCAGTGTCCTGGGCCCAACCATCTTAAGCTGTTGCATCAATGAACTTATCTCCATTTTAAACAAAGAAGGAGGTTTGGTGTGATGGGGAGGGGGTGGGGTTGTGGGAGGGGGTTGTGTCCGCTGATCATTGTTTAAAGTTCAGCACCATTCGCGACACAACAGATGCTGATGAATTCCGTGCCCATGTGCATCAAGACCTGGCCAATAGCCAGACTTGTGCTGAAAAATGACAGGTAATATTCGCCCCAACAAAATTTAAAGGCAATGACCACCTGCAGCAAAAGTGCATCCAACAAAGTACCGTTGAGATTTAATGGCATTAGCATCGCTTAAGCCCCCATTTTCAACATCCTTGGACAAAGCATTGACAAGAAACTGTGACTAGAAGGGCAGGTCCGAATCTGAAAATGCTGTGGTGAGCAACACACCCCCGACTCTCCAAAACCTTTTCTCCATCTAAAATGCACAAATCAGGAGTGTGATGGAATACGCTACACCTGTCCAGATGATTTGCGCTCCTATAGAATGCAAGGATATTGAATTAATCCAGGACAAAGCAGACTGCTTGATTTCCAATCATTCCGTAAACTTAATGATTCAAGCCATTTATCCTTATATGAATAATTCTTCTTACTGCTTTTAAAGTTCATATGCATCATCAGCAATCATCTGAGTGAAATAATCTTACCTAAAAGGTGAATTAATCCATCCAATTTCTTGGTATCGCTCAATTGCATTACTGCTTTCCTAAATACCATTTTGCAACCGTTTCAGTGTGCACAATTTTTCAAATCCTTGAGAGCACGTGGTACTTAAATGAAATCTCATGACATCATGTAATACATGGGCAATGAATATCCCCTCCTGCTGACCACATCCCGTTCCCCTCGGCGGATCAATCAATGAGCATGAACCAAGTGGAATGAGACGGAAAAAAAAGTGTTTTACGTCGGGGGCTTCGATATCTGTGAGCAAGAGAGGATCGCTAGCTCCACTAATGGCCGAGCTGGCCGAGGCATAAAGATAACTGCTAGACTTTGTCTTTGGCAGGTGGTCAGGAAACCAACCAGGTGCAAAATTGAATTCGCTCCACCAAATTACCCATCACATGTGCATCTGTCTATTAAAGGATTGATAGGAATGACCACCGCACGGTCCTCGTGCAGAGGAATTCCACCTTCAAATTCGGGCTTCTCTCCACCGTTTTTTGTGAGACAAACATTGTGCTAAATGGGGTAGATTTCACCTTGATCAACAACTCAAAATTGCGCATTCACGAGACACTGTGGACCATCAGCTGGAGCTGATTTGTGCACAACCATAATTTGTAACCCCAAGCCCAGCGTATCCCCAACTCTGCGATTTTCATGTGCACTGTTTATGGTGATGTTTGTGGTGCCGGTCAAGCATTCTACTTTGCTCCTTTTGTGCTGATTTCATTAGGTGTTGCTGTAGCTCTGCGACAAGGAATGTTCAACAGGTTACTTCTTGAATTACTGGGATTTAGATGGGATTGTCCTATGTGGAGACATTGACGAGACTCATCCTCTGCTTTCTGGAGCATGGGCAAAAATGAAGAGATCTCACTGAAGCATTCACCTTTCTTATAAGTTTCGGTGGTGTAGATTATTGATGGATGTTTCCCCTGGCGGGTCTGTCTAAAACCAGGAAAAGCAATATCAGAATAAGAGGTCTGCATTTAGGACTGAGAAGAGGAAGAATTTCATCACTCAGGGTGGGGTAAATTTTCGAAATTATGTACTGCACCCTCGGCAGATTTGCAGTCATTGAGTTTGTTGAAGGTGCCGATGATTTGATTTCTCAATATTAAATGCATACAAATATCTGAGATAGTGCATGGAATATCGTGGAGGCATATTTCCAGCCATGACATACTTGAGTAGTGGAGCACCCTCGTGCGGCCAAATAGTCAACTTCTACTCGTATTTCCTATGCTCCTCTGTCCCTTTGTCAGTGCCACCATGTAACGTGGCAATGTGAGTTTCCCAAATCCACAGGGGATTCCGACAATGCTTAATATCATTCCACTGCAATTCCCAATGTAAATCAGTAATATTTGGAAGCAGGTTCTTTTACAGCAAGAAGTGGAGGGCTAGAAATTGAAATGTGCTGAATAAGGAGAACCGGATAACTATTCGGAGTGCAAAGGTGTTCCAAAATCGGACCACCTCAGTCTCAGTTAGAAACCTCCGTGCTGAAATAGTTGTTTGACTACTTACGTCCCGCGTCAGTACTTGAGAACAAACTTCTCGGCTAATGCTCCATTGCCGTAGTGAAGTAGTTCTGCACTATCGGATGTTGTAACTTTCAGAACAGATGTCAAATCGATTCATAGGGTAAACGTCAAAGAATCTATGCCACTATTTCGCTGAACAACATTGTCGTAGCCCCTTGCGTCGTGACCAGTATTTAAACCTCGGCTAAAGACCACAAAAACGGTGATATTGTCATTGTCAACTTGCTGCTTGTGGAAGCTTCCCGACCAAAAATTTCCGGTCACCTTTTGCGTTACTGCAGTGACTACACTTCATGCAAATTCATTAGGGTGGTCGATAAATGAGGCTATAGAAATGCATGTATTTCAATAGAAAACTGACTAAGACATCGGAATGTCTTCAGCGCACACAGTAATCTGTTTCACCCAGACTACCAGATATCCTCTCTGCAAACAGATTAGTAAACGCATCGCTGTGGTAATGAGTATGTGATTTTATAGGGATTCCGTTCCTTTAAATATTCGAAAATGGATGAAAACCATTAGCAAAGGCTTCAAGTATTTGAAGCAGAATTTTGCAGGATGCGAATTTACCTCTGCACAGATTTTCACAGATTGTGTTTTCTACAAGTTTAAACTCGGTTTGCAGTTGATTATGATAATTATTGCAGAGCCCACCCTGTTACATGACATTCCGTAAAGCAAGAATAAGGTGTCAGCAGCGGATACCACGGAGTGAAAGATACAGAACAAGAAGAAATCTGTTAACGTTATGGTTAAACATACATTCCTGCTTTGATAACTCCCCAACAGTAAATAAACAATTCCATGTTATCGGAACGCCAACATCCATTTATACAGGTAATGGTTGTATTTAGGCTCTTACCAGGAACACCAATAGCCGCGAGAATAGGATAGTAAATGGCTTCTATCTGGTGAAGTATCAGTTCTCCCATGTTTATGAGGAGATTTCTTTCCTGCAGAGATGGATGCACAAGATGGAATGAGCGTGTGAGCTGAAGCGTAAAAATCCCCTTCTTCTTTAAATTCATTTCAGGAAAATAAAATAAACACGTTAAAATCACAGGAGATTCGGAGGAAATGCCACATTAATTATACTAGGGCATCAGGGTAAAACTGGCAAGACAGCATTCGTAACAGGGAACAGAGAAAAGCTGTTAACTTTACCTAACATTAAACCATTTAGTTAACTAATCAAACCCACGGCCTCTAAGATCTAGAAAGTCAAAGGCAACATGACCATGGGAACGCCACTCGCTGAACATTCCTCTCTCAGCCACTCATCGCCCTGGTTCGGAAAAATATCGCCGTTCCTTCACTGTCTCTGTGTCAAAATAATGTACCCCCACCACCAACCGCCCCGTTAACAATACCGTGGGTGTAACTGCACCACAAAGACCGCAGTAGCTCACCACCGACTTCACAAGGGGAATTAGAGGTGAACAATAATTGCTGGCCCTTTCAGCGTTGCCCTCATCCATCAATGGAAATAAGGACAGAAATCTATATTGTTCGTCCAAGAGCATGTTAATAAACGTACATCGGAAAAAAGAGAGCTTCGAGAATGGGTTTGTAAATGGCCCGTATCTGATGAATTACAGCAAATTATATCCTCGGTGAGAAGCGCTAACTTCTGTTGAAACAGATACACCGACCCTGTTGGAAAATATGAAATGTGACATTCAGAGAAACTGTTATGTAGGCAGCAGATTAATCTCCATGAACGCATTCATGTCCCCTAAAGAAATCAATTAGTTTCAGTCATTGAACAAACATGTTACGTCAATCGCTGTCATTGTGAAAGGCACCGTTTCAAAGTGAAACGTCGAACATTAGAACGATGTGTGTGGCCAATACAATTGAAGGGGCTATATTTTAACGAGCAATGGGTAGATCCCATAGTGGATAGTTATGGCGGTAAATGATTGACCCACAGAGCGATGTTGGGAATCAAATTGTTACTAATTTAGATCAAAATGATTCGAGGAAACTCAATCGGCCTGAACCGCCAGGAGAAGTAGTGGGGAAATTTCAGATTTTCATCACTGCTTTGCTTGTCGGGACCCATTCTATGTTCCAACAGGGCACATGCCTGATGTATGTCTTTGTCATTTAATCTTCCAGAGGGAACTCAAACGCTGCCCAGATCTTTCCGTGGATTCCTCTGGCACTGACATTTCCATCATTGACTTGACCTACATTCTGTGTCGTTGCACATAAATTTGCACCATTCTGCCTGGAAATTATAAACGCAACTATAGGACCTGGAAGGTTGGTGTTGGTGGTGACCTGATGTGCAATAGAAAGTGTCTGGAGAAGGCTTTTGTTTTCTCAACCGAAATATTTCAAAATAATGCGTTCAAGACAATCCGACCCCATACACCCTCAGTAACAATTCCCCACGCCATGCAATCCTCCTGGTCACCCACTCACATAGTACATCCAGAGTGATGCTGGAACTGAATGAAAAACAATTTTTTGAATATAATAATGGGATATCTAGAGTACATCGCAGGGAGGGTATTCCACGATTAACATTTAATTTTTCGGCCTCAAATGTCTTCTGCAGGCAATCATTCGCTGATCGATGCACTGATTATAATGAACCCCAATCGAAGGCGCCTCCGGCATTGGTGTGGGCTGCATTTCAAAAACAGAATAGTTAAGGTCAGTAGGTTATTCGGCCCCTTGAGCCTGTTCTACAACTCGGAAAGCTCATGGTTTATCTGATAGTGGCCTCAGCCGCGCCGTCCTGCCTGCTCTCCCCCAAACAGCGTCGTAAACTGGCCCCCTCCGCCAACTCCCTCACAATACACACTTACATCCTCATGACCCGAGTCTCCCTTATTGGTCAATGAAATATACAACTCAGCAATGAATATGCGACAGCCCTGAACAGATGATCAGTGTCATTAGCTCTTTGGTGATGGCGTAATAATCAGAACGATGCAAAGTGGTTCGTCATTGTGAATCCATTTCATGTCACTTGCGGCGCCAAATAAGGCTGTTTAATGGCTCCAGCTCTGTTTGTCATATATTTGTCGGTCATTCTCCAAGCATGCACTCAAAGATCTTGACACCGGATTACACATTCATTTCAGGACCACAGGCACACTTTTCGAAGAGCCAAAATTAAATCGCACAGAGGTTACTGGAAAGCTACAGAGGGAAGTCTTATTCGCGCACCAATGCGCACTCATAGCTCAGGATCCGGAGACATTCAGCTGCGTGCTGAGCGCTTTGCTGCAAACTCAGAATGTTTTCGATTGACACTATATCTGAGGATAGAGATGGTGTATCAGACCGTTGCTGGTCACGTACTCTAAGATACCACAGCCGCTTTGAACAACGCACTCCTCAGTTCAGTACGGAAGTTTTGTTAACTTGGCAGCATGCACTCCAAGGGCACTAACTGGATGGGAAAATTACCCACCGCCTGACAAAAACAAGCTCGGCACTTGGCAGGCTTCACTCACAGACTTCTGCGAATCAAACATGGATTTTCCCTCAGATGGTATATCGAGTCCTGCCAGGCAGTGTTTTTTATATCACTTCCATATCAGTGCGAGACTTACATAACCTTTCGGCCTCATAGAAAGCTAATGAAAACTTTCCAACTTCACTGTCCATGAACCATTTCCAACGGTTGTTGGCAAGGGCAAAATCCGCAAAACCGATCATCTTGCAAAGTGCAGCATGCCTGACATCGAAAATATGTTCATTAGAGCCCCGGTTCCCTGGGTAGGTCATGCGGTTCATCTGCAAAATGCCTACGTACCAAAACGCCACACTCGGTGAGCACGGGGAGCTCCACTACAGGATGCATGAAATCTCAAAGACAAACTCAGAGATTGCAAGCTGGATCCCAGTACATAGGGTCCTGACATCACCTTCCTAGAAGCAAAGTGGCGTGCCTGCACCATATGAAGCATACATCCGGCGCACGGGAATCCTGGTACTAAAATATGGGGTTCGCAGGCCTGCTTCACGCGAAAAGCCCAGTGGGGAAGGAGGATTGGGGACCGGGGCAAAAACTGTTATGGCCCCCAGTCAAAATCCTGCACAAATGTGGCAGATTTGTGGCGGTGGTCGGGCACATTTTTCGGGAAAGGGGTGCCTTTCCATACCTGCATGTGCTACTTAGCATTCCTCGTCCAAAGCGCGGCCAAAGAGAAAGTTGTAAGCCTACTCTCCAGGTCTCCCTAAAGCACGGAGGCCTTAACACCAGGGAGCGGGAGGAGAAGGCTGCCGGTCTCTTGGCCTGGCACAACGTGTTCAATCAAATCGAAAACCGCTCCGAGGCTCAACGACTCAAAAGAGTGGAGACAGGACGAGGTACAGCAAGGAGAAGTGAACCAACCTGGACCTTTCATTTCCACTTGTTAGTGCAAAAAGCGTGTCCCACGGCGGAAGAACATGTAGGTCCAGAATTGGACTCCTCAGTCATCTGAAATCACACTGAGCCTGACGGACTTCATTCTAGGTACTGAGGGAATGCCACTGACGTCACTCAGATGAAATACACAATTTCAGGAAGGTAGGACACCTTCACCTTTTCAAGGGAAATTTGGATCGAGCAATAAATTGTGGCCAATCTAACCACATCCCCGCCGCATGAAAGGATACGTTTGAAAACATGATTGTGAACAAAATAACAAACCTTCGGCACAACCAAATGGAGGAATCATCCAGTGATTTCAGCATTTGTGGAGAACAGAGTCAAGCACCTTAAGGACAAGGAAGCGCGGATTAAGTTAGTTTATTCCGCTGAACAGACATTTTATGCAGAATTTGGAAATCGATTGTGCAAGTATAGATTGATCTAATCTCACACGTGATATCACACTGATTTTTTTTTGCAGCGCACTCACATGTCGAAGGGCCGGGAGAATTAATCATCAAGATAGTTAGACAGATAGACCAACAGACAGATAGACAGACACATATCTGCCCAGATAGGCAGACATTCAAATGGATAGATTGATTTGAAGAGAGAGTTGTACACGAGAGAGAGAGCGAGACAGAGCGTGCGGCAAATGCAGCGAGCGAGTGAATGAGCAAGAGAGTGAGAGAGCGAGATGGACGGACGGACTGACAGACGGATCGGTGGATGGGTGGAAAAAACTGCGGATGCTGGAAATCAAAAACAAAAACAAAAATACCTGGAAAAACACACCAGGTCTGACAGCATCTGCGGAGAGAAACACGGTTAACGGTTCGAGTTCGTATGACTCTTCAACAGAACTAAGGAAAATTTAAAATAGATAAAATATAAGCTGATTTAAAGGAGGGGGTGGGACAGGCAGAGCTGGATAGATGGCCAGTGATCACTGTCATATCGACTCGAAACCTTAACTGTGTTCCTCTCCACAGATGCTCTCAGACCTGCTGAGTTTTTCCATGTATTTATGTTTTTGTTTTAGTTACATAGACAGATGGATGGATAGATAGAAAGATTTGAACATAAAGGGCTGAAATACAAGTGCTTCTTGCAACAAATAGCCACTGTTGGATCATTGATAAAGGCAACTGTGAAGCAGAATTACGTGATTGTGAATTAAAAAGAAACATAGAAACACAATAAATTTACACATGTGAGTTGCGAGTATTGCACCAGAATAAAATTGGGAATTTCGCCTGACAAATCCCCCTTAACAAGGGTTCGGATGTAACGTCCATGAAATCGTTCGCTGCCATTCGAATCGGGGAGGAAATAATACAATTTGAAGGATAACAGTTTCCTCGCGACAGGAACAAAAGCATCATCAATCTGCTGGGAAGAGAAAGCAACTGGGAAAAATGAGTCAAAACTGATTCACCAGACCTGGAGCCAAGGGCACATTTTCCCTCGACCTGGCCTAAAACCCTCAGCTCTTTGCTGCATTAAATATGTAAAAAGATAATCAACCTGGACAACGCATTCAGTCACTTAAATGTGTCGAAATACCATTACCAAAAATGCCTCTTGAGAATCCCAAAAATAAACTGAACAATCTTTCGAATGAAGAAAAAAGATGGTAATATGGGGAAAAATCATCCATGGCGAAACAAGGAAGTTAAACGTGACGCAAAGTCCAAAACTAAGGCATACCAAAAGGCAAAGGTCAGTGACAAGCTGGAAGATTGGGAACTTTTTAAAGATGAACAAAGGGTTACTAAAAAGCATAAAAGACCAAAGGAAAATTGGCGCAAAATGGAAAAACAGATATGAAAAGCTTCTACAAGTATATAAAAGGAAATAGAGTAGCAAAAGTGAATGCTGATCCCTTGGAGTGTAGGGCTGGGGAGTTAATATTGCTGAACGCTGAAATGGCACTATTTCTTTTGCCTAAAAAGTTTGCCTCAATTTCCATGGTGGAGGAAACCAGTGCCACCCCAATCGTAACATGTAGAGCAGAGGGTACAGAGAAGGAGGAACTTAGAACAATTACCATAACTAGAGAAAAAGTACTGAGCAAACTATTTCGATTAAAGGGTGACAAGTCCCCAGGTCCTGTTGACCTACATCACAGGGTCCTGAAGGATGTCGTACCATAGATAGAGGATGCATTAGTAATTATGTTCCAAAATTCCCTGGATTCTGAAAAGGTTACAGTGGATTGGAACAATCCTAATATGACGTCCTTATTCAGAAAGGCTGGGAGCGGCAGAAAGTAGGAAATTGTAGACCATTTTAATGTCTTTCATTGAGAAATTGTTGGAATCCATTATTGAGTAATTACTAATGGGGCATTTGGAAAGTCGAAATACAATCCAGCAGAGGCAGCATTGTTTTATGAAAAGTAAATCGTGTTTGGGTAATTTGCTAGAGTTTTGTGAAGATGTGAAAAGCACAGTGGATAATGGAGATACTGTTGATGTTGTATTTCTGGACTTCCAGAAGGCCTCTGTTAAGGAGCCGCACAAAAGTTTAATACACAAGGTAAGATCACACGGAGCGATGGGTAATATATTAGATTGGATAGAGGATTATCTAACTAACAGAAAGCAAAGAGTCTGAATAAACGAGTCTTTTTCTGGATGGCCAGCTGTAAATAATGTGTTTCCACAAGGTTCGGTCATTGGGGCCCAACTATTTACTATCTTTATGAATGACTTGAATTCAGGGATAGAAGTTACTACAGCTAAAATTGCAGCTGAAACCAAAATAGGTGGGAAAGTAAGTTGTAATTAAGATTTAAGATATTTACAAATGGATATGGACAGTTTAGGTGAAAGGGTGAAAATTTGCCAGATGGTGTTTAACATGGATAATTGTGAGGTTATACATATTGTTCGGAAGAATAAAAAGGCGACTTATTGTTTAAATGGAGAGAAACCTCAGAATGCTTCAGTGCAAAAGGATCTGGGTTAACTCGACTGGCCTGTAAACTGTTGACCAGAATGTCCGGCCCTTGATCTACAAGATTAAGGAAATTTAAAACGGGGACAGGGAATTCACAACACCCAATTTAATACAGGCCATGAGATGATACAGTTAATTCATACCTTGGCTATCGTGCTGGAAGGTCATGCGGGGACTATCAATACATTGATTGGGATAGGAAAATATATTTCAGGTGAAGCAAGCAGAAATTATTTCTGCAGCCCCTATGGACACAGGACCCTGGAACAAGCCCGAGAGAATTTTAAAAAGATTACTGTATACGTAGTTTATTAATGGGTAACTAATGAACATTTATTTACTCTTTCACGAAATAAAGATCATGACTTGACTGCTTGCCAGCTCAGAGGTTTTACACGTGCATATAGAATCAATGTCGAATGTATAGTAAATAATAATATGCTGCTAGGCATTGCCTTAGTGATACTTGTTACTCCTATGTCAACACCCGGCAGAACATTTTATTGAGCAGAAAAGATTGGGGTGATGGAGGGAAACTATTATGTTAGGCACCATGATATTCTGCCATAGGCAGTAGACATAGAGAGGAATATAGTTAGCACAACATTAGAAGGGTGTGGTATAGAGGGCACCGCTTTATTATGCGCACATCCAATATATGAGTCGGAAGCAGCAAAGTGTGCATTTAAAGCAGCAGAAATTGTACAATGGAAACTACATGGGCTGCAAAAGAACCGACCCATGTTGCATACATGGGGAATGGGAGATATTGTATCACCATGTAACAGCAAATGATCCAGTATGGGAGCAAATGGATGTGCCCCATACATAATCAATTGGCGTGCCCACACCTGCAGGTGCCCGCAAGCGTGGAAAAGGTACAACTGCTCGAAATGTACAGGAGACGAACGACTACTACCCAGGTAATGGAAATTCTTAGCGATAACCTGACACGATATTTGAATCAGTTCTCGTGTGAAATTCCAAAAATATCAGAGCACCTAACCCCGATTCGGAGACAAGCTCAGCAGATGTATAGATCTTACTGTAAACTGCAGCAACAGGTTAGCGCCTCAAAAAAGTATATCGAGCAGGTAGATTCTTCCTTATGGTGACTGTGGAATTGGGCCTCCAATGCACAAATACACCCGAATTATTTTCCATGCCCTGGTTCTGATTCAGCTGATACCAGTTATATATTAAACATACCTGATTAATCGTGACTGAGGGTCACAAAAGAGGAGCTGGGGGAGTGTAAACAGATGGAGAAGAGGTTTAGCAATTCCGTAGCCTCAAGTGAAGGGCCAGATGATACAGCCGATCTGACCAGTGCCGTTTTACGTGCAAAGCTGGAGAACTGGCCAGTATCAATGGGCGGCGGTACATAACGGGACGGACAGTACAACTGTATTTGGATAATCTGGGCTATGCGATGATCCAAAAAGGGGGGATTGTTAGGGGAAATGCAGCAAGAATGTATCGAAAGTGAATGAATTACTTAAAATCTCCATGCAGCCAGTGCTATCAAGCACATTAACAGTTAAAATTACCAGATGAACCTTGCACAGCCTTAGAGCCTGCAAACAACAGAAAGGCCTTGAGATACTGATTAGAGACATAGGATGACAACAACATAGATTAAGTGCTCTATTCAAGCGGTTTGGAAAGGACAGATGGTTCCAACCAGGATAGGAGGAGAGGTCTCTGCCGGGGTTAAAGAGCATTTATGATAAAACATATATTTTGACAAGAAGTGGATCTGAATATTGTTCTTTTACGGGAGCAGTAATATATAAAATACGCTGCATGCTTGCAGTTTGTCCGCGTGCTATCTCATGATGCCTTGAGATGGTTCTCTCCTTGCAATTGCTCGAATAAACGATCGTGACCTATACCTGAGCCTCCTGTCGTCCGTTGGTCAAAGTTAGCGCTGCACCAGCCCGCCGCGCTTATCGATTGGAACGAGGGAAATTAGGAGACTCAATAGTGGGCGGTCTGTATATTGTCCAAACACGCGGGCAGTGAGCAGTTGCATCCTATCCTGGGGCCATTCATTAATTCCAGATCCTCACACCGTGTTCAATACAGTCAGACAGGATGGCAACTGCCTGAACTGGTCAGATCCGTGTTACAGGCAAATATTTAACAGATTGGCAAAGTGCTCCAAATATCCATGGGAACCAAAACTCATTTGGTCAACATGCAAAGCATTGGAGAAACGTTCCATTCTGGACACCTTCAACATTTTACCCTCTCCTGTAAAAATGAGTTTACTTTATTTTCCAGCTAATGTCCACACTGGGGTACATTGAAATAGGTATAATCGTAGTGATTTCGGCACAACAGACCATTCGGTCCACCTTGCCCATGCAACTTGAAGGCAGTGAGAGATCATTTCTGTCGACAAAGTTTGAAAACAGTGGACAAGAACGCTATTTCCAGCGGTGAGGTGAGAATGAGTGCCTTTGACATAAAGGCAGCATCTGAGCGTGTGTGGCATCGAGGAGCGGGAACAAAATTGGGGTCAATTGGAAACTCTCCTTAGGCGCAAAGGAAGATGGCACACTGCAGGGTTTCCTCAGGGTAATTCCCGAGTGCCAACCAGCGTCAGTTGCTTCATCAATATGTCAGAAGTGAGGATGCTCACTGATGATTACACAATGTTCATGAGTAGTCACGATTCCTCAGATAATGAAGCAGCCCAGGTTCAAATCTAGCACGACCTGGTCAGGATGTTGCGGCCCCTCCCGCCCGGCGGAGTATGACGTTCCTGCCGAACTGATTGGGAATAACATAGCTCGTCTCATCCTCAGAGTAGGGGTTTGGTCGGCTTGGGGTGAGGGTGGAATCGTTGTTGGTGAGAAACACCGTGTCAGGACAAAGAAATACTGGCCCTGGAAAATATCCAGCCTGTCGCTGAAAAGTTGCAAGTAACATTCACGCCAGAAAAGTACCAGGCAATGACCATCTCCAGCAAGAGACAATCCAACCATTGCCCCTTGACAATCAATGGCATCACCATCACTGAATCCCCCCACTATCTTCTTTCAGGAGGTCACCTTTGACCAAAAACTGATCTGGACTAGTCACATAGGTAATGTGGCTACAAAAACAGTTCAGATGCCAGGAATCGCCTGGGGAGTTAGGCACTTCCTGACTCGCCAAATTCTGTCCACTGCCTATAAGGCACAAGTCCCGAGTTTGTCGGAATACTCTCCACTTTCAAGGATGAACGCAGTTCCAAATCTCTCCAGAAACTCGTCACCATCCAGGACAAAACAGCCCGCTTGATTCTCATGCCTAACCAATCATTCACTCCCTCCACCACCGATGCACAGCAGCAGCAGTGTGTACCATCTATAAGATGCACTGCATGAAATCACGAAGACCCCTTCGACTACATCTTTCAAGCTCATGGCCACTAACCTCTCGAAGGAAAAGTTCAGCAGATACTGGGGAACAAGACAATTTTCAATCCCGTCCCCAACGCACGTCCATCCTAACTTGGAAAGACATTAGTGTTCCTTAACTGTCGCTGGTTCAGTATCCTTTGGTACGACCAACACCTCGACCCACCACCCCCTAACAACACTGTGGGTGTAGGTATACCACAGAGACCATAACCATTCAAAAGGCAGCTCACAACCACATTCAGAAGGGCAACTAGGGATGGGCAATAGATTTCCTTCAGCCAGCGAAGCTTCCATCCAATGAATGAATAAATACAAACCACTCACATGAAGAGCTTTTGGCCCATATGATAAACAGGTTGAAGAAGGCCTGGGCAGGAGGCACCATCCAAACCTAATCGATTGCATCACAGAGAACTCGGAGCAATGTCCTCGTGCGGAGAGTTCAGGTAGTTTAGTAGAACTCAAACAGGCTGGTGAGTGGATGCTGGTGATGCTCCGCTGTAGACAAGGCTGAACCCTGGCACGAAACGGCAGTTTAGCGTGACACACGGTCTTTTGCTAATGGTGATGAAGCCACTGCCTCAAAAACACATCACCCAAGACAGAGACAGTTCTGCACTAATCGATTATGTTGCACCGGGAACAAGGGACATCCTAGTCAGGGTCATCCTACTGGGGTGGGGGTCGGGCGGTGGGGAGTTTATCCTTTGTTCTTTAGGGGAAACGGGAAAATGGGATGAGGCCAAACAGCACCAGCTGTAGCTGGAGAGAGGGGCAGCAGGGTGCCTTCTCCCCTCCCACACTTCCCCTTTGGCAGACTCTCCTGAAAAGCTAGACCCCCGTCCGAAAGTGCACTTTATTAACAAATCTCCCAGTTAGCAGATCCATTCACACGTTGATTAAAACCTGCCCATATCGTTATATGACGGAACTCAGTGATATTTGACACTCATCAATGGACAGCCTGTCCATTCAAATCATAACCAGATAGGGTGTCCGTCAGTTTATGTCCCAGGAATATGACTGCATAGCTTTCACTTAAATAGAGCTAATTTTAACCCCACAGCACTCCATGTGGTAGTGACTTCCACATTCTCACAACTCTCCGGGGAAATAAGTATTCCTGAATTCCCTGTGAGTTGTCCTGGCGATTGTCTCTTATTTAAGACCTCGATTTATAAGCAGCGTCGTTAGAGCAAACATTCGCTCTGCATCCACTATATTAAAATCTTTCATAATCGTAAATATATAGATATGAGGACCCCACTCTGTTCATTCAGACTTTCCAGTCTCCTTCCTTCGATCTATATTTATTTCAAATGCTTTCCAACACGTAGCGCAGTCTCTTCACTGAACACACATCTTGTGTCCCTGCAAGTGTACGTGATGGTGTGCAGGTGTGCAAGCGTGTGTGTTAGTGGTTTTCACCAGTGACTCATGAATAAAATTCGGTCACTGCGTTTTGTTCATGACGATGCTCACAGCGTGTCCAAGTTCATCTTAAGCAAAACTCCAGGTTAAGCCTCGTTTTGCCTGAGGCGACATCTTGGGTCAGGCAATTTAAAACAGTGCCTCCAATGGACATCAACTGAAAATAGTGACTTCTGTGCTCCTTGAACATACTGGATACCTGCTGGGTTTCACCGCGGGGTGGGGAGCTCTTGGTTCTTGGTATCTTGCTAACTGTCCCCTTAGAGGACAAATGGAGGGTAGGAAGCAGGATCTGTTTTAGGGAGAAAGCGACAGTAGGGTGAAGTGGCGTCATGCACCCCTGCTGCAGTGAGAATCCTTCTTCCTCTGTTATATCTACATTCGAATCTCCTGTGAGCTGTTCCAACAGACTGTGCTCCGTCACCCTTGGCAGGAGAGTCTCCGGGCAGGGTGACGCTGTATGCCAGCCAGTCCTCTACACACAGAGATCGTGCAAGGTGCCCACAGATAATGAGAGAAGAATATTGTGCTTAATCTGGAATTGGGTGCAATTGAGCGCAGCTGTTTCCGTGTTAACCTCAACTGGCAATTTTAAATTAATGTAATTGACAACCAGAAACAAAAATAGGAAACATCCTTTCAGGGCCCTTTTCAAACCTTTCACTGAAGGGCAACCTTCAGTGTTCAGCAAGTGAAACAAACGGTTTTTTTGTGTGGACGCTCGGCCATGGGCAGCCTTTGTCTTGTCCAAACTGACCAGCAATGGGCTGTTCGATCCTATCCTATGATGATTCATTATTTTCCCATCCTCACGCCTTTGTGCCAAACTATCTGGTTGGATGGTAAATGGCCGCCAGTCAGCCCTTTACCCCGGCAAATATTTAACAGACTCATAAGCTTCCGACAACGACCCGTATGTTTTCCAAGTCAGTTGAACGTTATTTAGCACTGCGCACACTAACTGCATATAGCACACACGACGAACATTATATCTTGTACTATTATTCCTAAGTGCATATTAGACTCCAGCCAATGCCCACCTTTGGAATACCATTAAAGACCAACAAAAGTTAGAGACAGCAAGGACCAGGAAGCCATTCTGACCAGCGAGTTCTCGCAGCTGCAATGCAATGTGCGATCAATGGGAAGAGTGGTCATGTGAGGACGGGGTGGATAGTGCAGAGCAGGGGAGACAGGAGGCTGGGGGCTTTGGTTGTGAGGGGGGCGTTCGAAGGGCAGGAGGAACCGGACAGGAAGGAAAATTGGGCTGTGCAGTTGTGAGGGAGGTGTTAGACAATGTCACTGATGTAGGTGCAGCTGCAGGATGTACCCACTCGTAATATGCAACTCTACAGAAAAAGAAAGTGTCTCCGGGTTCACTGATTTACCCACTGATCCCCAAAAAAAGGGCTCAGTTCACGACTTTCAACACTGTCCCAGGGGATGGCATCCCGGGGATTTTGTATGCCACCAGCGGCAAGCTCAATGCTGGGTTTCAGGAAAGGTTCATCAGTTCTGCTCCTATTAGATAAATAATAACAATTATCAGTTGCGGGCAGCAAGAGATTATGGGATTGTACGGAAGGCCCATCTCGTACGCTTAAGGAAGGACATCTGTCCTCTTAATCCACTCTAACCTACATTTGACTGCGGACCCACAGCTTTGTTAAGTCTTAAATGACGCTCAGAAATGGTTTCTCATGTCACTCAGATGTTGTCACGGTGAAGACGAAAGGGAAACCGAATACAGTTGGATAGATCTGCAAGGGTTGAAGCTTGTATACTTCTCAAACAAATCTACTGTCTGTCCGTCATACCTTCAGTGCATCTTCAAATGATGTTAAACATGGCGGACAAGTGATCTAACCGCTGTTTGATGGTGTCAGGCGATAATCAGTGGCAATTTTCCTTGGTCACCTTCCACCAAATTCTGTGTATTTTCAAGTTTAAAAATGTTGACATTCGTTTTACAAAGCCTTATCCTATGTTTGGTGTGTTCACGTTGAAAATGAGAACACAACATGGTGGCAGCGTCCTTTTTCTTTTGAAGATTTTATTGAGAAGTGTACAAACCTCAAACATTTCAGATCCAGCTGAAGAACTGGTGCAGAAGCGACGCCGCTACTAATTACTCAGCAAGTAGAAATCATCCGCTGGTACTGTTCGAATCCTACGCACGGTGTCTTCATTCTGAAGCATCACATCAGCAAATAGGCACCAGGCCACTGTAAGTAGTTCCCCTTAATAGATGTTAATTGTCGTAAGAGAATGCTGAGCTAACTAGTGAGTCATTCGATTTTCTATAAAAACACAGGGTTGTTCAATGTGAACCTCAAAAGGGACTTGTGGACACGCGGCTACGTCTGAGACAGATGTAGATTGAGTCAGGAGTCGATCTTTTGGATCAGATGAGAATTTGGGAAAGTGAGGTCAAGACGTGTTTCTTTTCCGACTTCGTCATCCTCCGGTCATTGGACAGTTTTACTCCTCGTCTCCAAAAGAGCTGATTGCAACATTCCGGGAACTTATCTCTGTAAAGTATTAACTAATTGGCTAAGTACATGAGTAAGGTCATCAGCAGTAGCAGGCTGGTGGTGTGCCATTATAGCAGCATGTAAGTATCGATGAAATACATTGAGCTGGATTATGAGTTGTGGATATTGTCAGGCATTTCTGGGGAGGCAATGGGGGGCCAATATTGCTTGGACACTTTGCCCCAGAATGCTGTCATTCCCCTTAGGTTAGAGAGAACTTCAGATTTGTCAATAGTCAGGAGCAGGAGGGTGAGTTCATGTCTGGTGGATAAGGGGACCCAGCACTGAGACTCCAAGGAGCCTCGGTCCATGACCTTTTCAACAGGTATGAAGTGCTTGTAACCTTTGCGAAAGAGGAGGATGGCAAGGTAGATGAGGGGACTGATCATAACACAATGGTGAGGAATGTCCTTCGAATTGGTGGAGTAAGGAGGAATATAGTAGTGATAGGCGACAGTGTAGTGTTCGCTGCAATTGGTAACATGAGTCCAGGCTGCTGTGTACCTCAAGCTTCTAGCTTTTGAGAGACCTGCTCAGCCTGGAGAGGAGTTCCAAATTGGAGGGACTGGATTCAGTGGGCCGTTGTCCATGTAAGTACAAAAAACTTTGGAACAACTAGGAAGTAGTTTCTGCAGAGCGATTCTGGGAAGATAGGCAAGAAGTTAAACAGCAGAAAAAAACGTTAACAATCTATGACTATGATCGGTGTGATGTAAAAATTGGTGTAAGGTGAATACAATTAGGAAGATGAATACGTGTCTCAAAGAATAGTGTCGAAGAGATGGGTGCCGATGTAGTCGCACTGGCACTAGAACTGAAAAAGTGGGAGTTTTACCATTAGGGCAGTCTAGACACTAACGGTGCAGGGCCCAGTTTCCGCGCGGGATACAGAGTTAAGGAAGTAGAGATGGTTTTAAAATAACCAAAGGCTGAATAGAAAATCTCGGGAAGTTGTAATAAATGAAATGGAAATGGCAACACATTATATCAAGGAAGATATAAAGGTGAAGGTAATCAGGTAATGGAAGGAAGGAGAAGTAATTGCAATCTTAGGGGTGTGCTAGCAGGCAGGGACAGTGTTTGCAAAAACGGTAATAAAACACTGAATTAAGGGCTCTAATTTTGAATGCCTGCAGCATCGCATGAAAACAAGGGAATTCTCATCTCAAATATAAATTGATATGTCTGATCTGATAGACATTGCAGAGACGTGGCTACAAGCAAACCAAGCTGGGAAGTGAATATCCTATGTCATCTGACATTCTGGAAGGACAAGAAGCTGGGAAAAGTTATTGGGGTATTTCTGGTGATCAAAGAGGGCATTGGTACTGTGCTGAGAAATGACCGGTGTTGTAAATGTTAAAATGTAGATTCAGTTTGTGTGCAACTAAGGGACAGCAGGAAGCAGAAAACATTGCAGTGAGTTGTTTATACTCCAACAAACTGCAGTGGCAATGTTAATTTCCAAACTTATCATTGCATTACAGATGCTTGTATGAAGCGCAGAACTCTAACCGTGGGGGTCTCCACTGTACATACAGAATGGGTAAAACTCATTCCTTCTAATGCTTTGGGGAACGAATTCTTAGAACACTTGCAAGATGGTTTTCTAGAGCAGAACGTTCAACAACCAAATAGTGAACTTTTTATTTCAGATGAAACCTTGTGCAACTGAACATTCCTCATTGATACTCTTGATGTAAAGCAACTCTTAAGAAAGAGTGGGCGTAATATGATAGAATGTTTCATTAAGTTTCAATGTGCTATGTTCTAATCAAAGACAAGGGTCTTAATCTAAATAAAGAGTGTTAAGGCATTCGGCGGGTGGGGGCCGGGTAGTGATTTGCTATGGTAGATTGGGATTTTTTTCTGAAAGGTATGGAGTTGGACAAGCAATGGCTAACGTTAAAGCAACGAATACGTAGATTACAACAGAAACACTTTCCTTTAATGCACAGGAGCCCGGGAAGGAAAGTTTTCAAACTGCGGGAGAGGGCGGGGGAGGGAGGGGTGGGGTGGGGGGGGGGGGGGGGGGGGGAGAGAGAAGGAGGGGGGGTGGGGGGGGGGGGGGAGACACGAGGACTAAATGATAAATAGTAAATCTGAGATTTGGGAGAATATTAGAGTTCTGCTAAGGAGGACAAAGAAAAAAAATAAGAAAGGTAAAATGCAAGGTGTGAGTAAACCAGCGAGAAACATAAAATAATTCTTTGAAATGCTTCTGTCTGGAAAATAAAGGAAAAGATTAACAAAAATAAATGTATGTTCAATAGCTAACAGATTTAGAGAGAGTTTATTTCATGTAGTTGCGAAATGACAGAGAAAATTAACAAATACTTCGTGTCTGTCATCATGGAAATAAATACAAAACCATCCCAGAAATGATTGAAAAGCTGAGGGATGGTTTAAAGGAGCATCTGACAGATATTAATTCAAGTGAGAAAAAAGTATTAGGGAAATTAATGGTGCATAATCACCCTGGGCCTAATGATCCATACCCAGGAGGGCTGAAATAAGATGGTGGTCGAGAGAGCAGATGCATTGGTGGCCACCATTCAAAATTATCAGGAAGCAGTAGAGATTGAAAGGTGGCAAACATAAACTTACTATTTAAGAAAGGAGTTAGAGAGCAAAATGAACACGACAGGCCTTTAATACTTGCACCACTAGTAGGAATATTGCTCGAATCTATAAGAAAGGATGTGATAACAGGATACCTAGATAATAATGGTAGGATTGGGAAAGGCAACATGGATTTAGGAAAGGGAAATCATCTTTAACCAACCTGGTGGTACTTTTTGACGATATAACTATCCAAATAGGTAAAGGGAAGCCGGTTGATGTGGTAACTTTAGATTTTTTCGTAAGCTTGATATAAAGACACACACAATGCGGGTAGTAAGGAAAATTAGAGCACATGGGTTGGCGGCTGACCCCAGCTGTTCAAACTCCCTTTCACCGTGACCCTACATATGCCTCCCGTCAGATGATCAGCAAATTCTGTTTTGAAAGCCACGATGGAATTTGCTCACCCTCACTATCAGGCAATGCACCCAAATTCTAAAATTTCTCTGTGTAAAATTCTTTATAATCCCTCACATCACCATTTTGTTCTTTCCATTGCCAATTTGCTTGGATTGCAGTTACCTTGTCTTCGATCCTCCCTCCAGCTCCTTCTCTATCCTTATTTTGTGGTGTCTCTCATTGTCTCTCTCAACCTTCCACACAACTCTGCCCGGATGGCTAAACATTTTATAGTTCAACCGATTGTGGTTTGTTAAGTATTCAAATCGGTCATTGTTAACCTGTTTGACAGAAGTTGTGCCTCAGTTGGGTATGTAACTGAAAGGTGCCAATTAAAAATCTTGATGTTAAGTAGCCCTTAGGAAAGAGTGAAAATAATTTGTAAGAATGTTACATTAAGTTTCAATGTGCTGTGTTCTATACAGAGGCAAGGGTCTTAAATCTAACCAAAGGGGTGTTAAGATATTCAAGGAGGCAGGTGTTGTTCCTCCCTCTCAGCTAGAAGATCCGGGTGTGATCCCTACTACAGAAGATGTGAGTATTTGGAGGACAATACATGACGAGGGTCGCACAATTTGATATCAAAACTGCTAAACCTTATAACTTTTGCATGGTACCTTAAAACGCGTAGTTGAGTGGTGGGAGTGGGAAGCGTTTTCGAGAAAATGTGAAGCAACCAGGCAATCCGACGTAACACTCTTCAGCAAGGTGTGGGTAATGAGCTGCCAGTCTGAGGCGACATTATATGCAATATTCTCAGTATCCAGACCTTTCAGCCGTTACGTGCCATCCCGTGGAGTGAAAGCTAAATATTGGCATCCATAATTTTTTTGGAGAGCTCAGCAGGCGAGATGGACATTGTCATTTCTGGCTGGAGCAAATTAGTGACTGGCCACCCCCAACCACACTATTTAAAATGGGGACAGTTGTATTTCACTACTCCTTCATTTTTTTCTTTTAAATTGGACACAGTTAGACCTGGCTGGGTTACAGAGCTTTGTAGTAACCTGAGCCGTTGTTTGTGGGAGCCTAGACCTCAGTCTATCTCACCTGCATGAATTAATGTATTATTATAATTTAATTCATGTTGGGTGTGAGTGCGCTAATGGCGAGTCTTCATTACATCGGTCAGTTCCAGGGGCATTTCAGTCAAACACCTATCTCTGTGTGTGTGTATTCACAGTAGATCAGGACAGGTAAGTACAGCACTTGTGAGCCCAGTAAGAAGACTTGTTCCAATAATCGACAATGGTGTCATGGTCACCATTCGAATTTTAATTCCAGATATTCTGTTTTTCATTGGATGCATCCATCTGCTGGGGCAGTATTCGAAATCAGGCCACCAGCGCATTACTTTGGGTCACTAGGTCAGTAGCTCAGTGACAATACCACTACACCATTCCCCCCTCCTAATATACATGCCGCTGTTGCATGTGCTACAGCTGGACACCTCGATGTTTCGGCATACCTCCTGCTGCTTCTGACATTGCCTCCTGCATTCTGCATTGAGCCATGTTTGCACTCTTGATTTGGTGGTTATGGTGGTTTGGGGGTTATGCAGGACCGTGATTGGTGATTGTGGTTGTGACACAATTCTGCTGTTGCTGATGGCCCACAGTGCCTCACATACGCCCAGTTTAGCGCTGCTAGTTCCGTTCTGAATGTAATATATCTAACACAGTGGGAGTGATGCTCAATACGATGGAATGTTTCCTCAGTCCGAAGACAACACTTCAGCTCGAAAGCTTTGTTCAGTGATCACTTTAACTAAGACCGCCATTGGCACATGCAACAGCGACAGTTGCTGAGGACAATATCGACATGTTTTTTTTTGCCTGCTGCTGGTTCGATCATCAGCTGGCACAGGACAACCCTGACATATATGCCCTATTATTATTATTCCTTCCGATAGAGGCGTATGACGCGAGGCCACATTTTTACTGCCCACCGTAAGTTGCAATCGAGAAGGTGAGCAGCAGCCCTGTTCTTGAATCCTCGCGGTCCAGCTTCTTCATGGCTCAGCCATCTCGTGAGCCGTAGCGCTACTGAGTCATTGCTGGTAAGGAACATCTAGGACTCACCAGCAGAATGCAATCTGCCCTGCCAGTACTCCTTTAAAGTGGTTTTCAGCACAGAGGAAAAACTATCCACCAGCTGAGGGGAGATGGTATTTGGGAAGCAACAGGAGTCTTTCTTTCCTGTGTCTGTATGAGTCTTCCTCTGATCCAAGGCTCTGAAGAAGAGTCACACGGATTCTAAATGTCTGTGGGTTTGTTTCTTCTCAGATGCTGTTAAATCTGCTGAGCTTTTCCAAAACTTTCTGTTTTTATGTCAGCTTAGCTGCATCCGCAGCATTTTGTTTTTCTCCCCGTTTTCTGTCTTTTCCCTGATGCTCTGTGAGGCACCATAGTGTCTGCAGTAAATGCTGGGAGCTCCGTTTTAATGCCCCCCTGCACTGTCTGCCACTCTGCCGTTACCCCGGATGCCTCTGCTCTGCTCGTGGTGCACGGCATATCCTGGGAATTGGCTGCAAATTCTTTCTGTCTGCGACCAGATCTTTTGTGGTACTATCCCATGTCAAAGCGGCCCTGCCATTTCCCTACCTCCCCCTCCATCCCCTGTCAGTGTGCGGTGATGTGAATATGAAATGAGCAACGGACAAGGAGCACTGATCAATGCAGCAGGTTTTATTCACATGAAGCAGAAAGCAGTGGGCCACGAGGCTTTGTATCCAGAGGAGGTGGCCGAGCGTGACTTACAGTAATACCAGTCAGCTTCAGTCGCAGCCTCAGACGGGCCTCATAATGGTACATGATTACTTTCAGGGACTCCACCCTTCACGCAGCACTTGAAGAAAGTTAAACATTTCTTTTTGACGCGGATCTCACCTCCATGACAACGGCGAAATCTGCATTTCCCTCCAATGCTGGGACATCCCAGTAAACGATCTGATGAAGGGACAGGAGGAGGTTATTGACGCCACGACCCAGGAAAGTCGACTGTGTCCCAACCAGGGAAAATGTGCACTGTTCCCAAGTGTGGTCTATCATGGCCACTTTATCTGTGCATTGTAATCAAGAGATCGTCTCACAAAGGAATATGGAGGCTTGGGCTTTGCAAAGCCAGAATGAAAGCAACTTGTGACGCGCCTTCAATATATTATAAAAAAATCTGTCAACTTGAAAGGAATATGATGAAAAGCAACTTATACCAAGCCTCATAAACAGAGGGAGGGAATTCAGGGTCATCTGAAGACACAGCCTCCAATGTTGGATGCACATTCTGCCAGTATCTGAGGTGCGCAGGTATCACCTCAGGGCTGTGAGACTGCACGACATGACAGGGATGGAGATGGAGACAACAATGGGGAAAGGAGGAGTAGGGAAGGATTTGTCCACCTGTTGTGTTAATGGAATACACCACCGAGAGGCCGAATGCAAATGAGAAATACGAGTGGAAAAGGAGAACTGTTTCGATGATAAACCTAGCTGCTGGTAATCTAAATTAAAAAAAAAAACAATTTAAGCGAAATGTGTGAAAATGCACAACACTAAAATGGTAGATTTGCTATTGGAAATCATTTTAACGGTTTTAGGCTGATGAAGTTAAGCTCACATCAGTCCTCTACCAATTTAGTGACAGTACTGGATTGAGTAGTTGAATGGACTCCTGTTCCAATCAATATTGCTCAAGAATCACTATTGAGAGACGCACTCACCTCCCCATTTCACAATTTTTTGCATCGAGATAGAGAGAGTCTCTCCCAGCAACAGGAATCAAAGTAACAAGAACAGAGCTTTCGACATCTTCTCCTGAGCTCCTGAGAGTCACAAGGAGATAATCGGACCTCCGATGTTCTTTATAGGAATTGAGCGACTGTTCACTAGTTAATAATAAGACGCACACAATGGGGATTGGCTCAACTTTAAGAGTGATGACGAGGCACTAACTGTCCCAAGCCGGATTTGTGGTAATTAACAGGGAGACAGGTCTGTGTAATGATTGAACTGGAGAAGGTTTAATAAATAACGTCACTGTGTTTAAAATAAGAATCCTTCTACACAAAATAAGGCCATTAAGCCTCCCTTGGCGCTTTGCCAGAGCTCCGGAATTCTGCCTACTCTATATCTTCTCATTCTACACAGCTCTGTAATTTCTTTCTAATTCAATCATTTCAACAATAGCATCATCTTCCATTATCCTTTCAGGAAGCACTGCTGGTGTATGTATTTTTCATGCCAAAGGGCATTCAATAAATGGCATTGATGTAGACCATCCAGCGTCTGAAGAGCTGATGCCCTTTCAGGTAAGGGTACTTGGCGATATCCTCGCAGCAAGTCAGTTTTTGAGGTAGGTGTTGACTGTCCGGCTTTCTTGATATGCTCGTCTGATAATCGCCTGTGATATGAATCTGCCGTTGTTGTCGCGTTCATGTTTCGGTAATTAATACATTGTGCTTGTAACCCATCAGGTTTCTGCACCCTTACAATGGCTGAAGTCGAATTAGTGTGACTCGGCCCTATCATGTCATTTTGAAGCAGAAATTCAATTTCCTTCCGCACTTTAGGTAATTTTACTGGATTTCATCTCTATCCGTGTTGCCTTATTGAAGCTCAATTCCCCTCCTCAGTATCATATAAAGCCAAATATGTATTGCCCAATTTATTTCCAATAATTGCTTTGTATGAATGCAATAGTTCTTTTCATCATTCTGACGCTTTTCTGGAAGGTAGCCTAACCAATCATTTATGTTCCTCAGTAGTTCAGCATTATGCAATTAAATCAGAGGGAGGTCAGTTTCAGAATCCTTAACTTTTAAGTGTGTTCCATTACTTACAACTACCTGTACCTCTTCCTGTTTCTCCTGTCTGTTAAAATATGTTTAAGCATATTAACATGGTGCACCTGCCGGCTCTTCCTTCTACCTGGGGTTCCTTTCCACGTGGTTTACCACACTGAGTTCCTTTTCAATCTGGTAAGGCCCACTAAACATTGCCTTCAAATGTTCACCTGATACTAGCAACAAAGCTAACAATATGTCCTCAGCCAAAAAACTACGGGTCTATGCCCTTTCAGCTGCATTTGCCTTCGTCACTTGCTGAGTTATAATTAACTGTTTCCTGGTTAGCTCACATGCCTTCCTCAAAATTTTTCTGAATTTCGCCACATAGTCCAAAAATGTAGTTTCTGAATTTTGGCTCACTGAGTTCTCCTGAATCAGTTTGAATTTTCCCCTCACTTCATGACGATAAATTAACTCAAAAAGTCTGAACCCTGTTGACGCATTAAGGATCTCCGTAATGTGGGAGTGTACCTATAACCCTGGCCTGTGTTTCAAAACTCTCCATTGCCGCACCCCCTTCATGTAGAAGCTGCGGCATTTAACTTGTGTACAGTCCCATCTCCATAACCCACTGTTAGGCCAGACTTGGAGCACTGTGCACAGTTCTGGTCTCCATATCCCTCGGTCTGACCACACCTGGTGCACTGTGCACAGTTCCAGCATCATATCCCTCGGTTCGACCACACTTGGAGCACTGTGCATTGTTCCAGCCTCCATATCCCTCGGTTAAGCCACACTTGGAGCATTGTCCACAGTTCCATCCGAAATATCAATCTGTTATACGACACTTGGAGTACTGTGCACAGTTCTGGTCTCCATCTACCTCGGATAGAGCATATCTGGAAAACTGTGCAAAGTTCCAGTCTTCATATCCCTCGGTTAGACCACATTGGAGCAGCATGCACAGTTCTGGTCTCCATAACCCTCAGTTAGAGCACAGCTGGAGAACTGTGCACAATTCAGTTCTCCATGTTTGAGCCCAACCTTGGAGGCCTGTGCTCAGATCTGGTCTCCAGAGAATTTGGTTACAGGGCACCGAGGTGCGGCAGAGCTCTGAAAGTCGGTAACAATGAATTCTTCCTTTCTGTTTCCCAGGACAACGCTGAGATTGCGATGGTTTGGGAGGCGCCTGCAGATTTGTCCAATGTTACAGATATGAGAGGCGGACCTGGGCATACTTCATATTTTGGCTCACTTGCTACATAAGATAATATTTGCCTAAACATAACATGTCCCAATGCGTGATACGTCCGGGACTCCGAATGGAGCTAACTGTAATTTCCATATTTCCGGCTCTGATACATTCTGTGGACCCAATGACCCCGGCCCACTGCTTTCTGGGTCATGTGAATAAAACTGGCTGCATCGATCACTGCCTCTTCTCCATGTCTCATTTCTCACTCCGATAGGTGCGTCACAATATCGGCATGGAGGGAGGGGAGTTCAGGAAATGGCAGGGCCACATTGACACACGGCTGCTTCAACATAATTACACTGTAAGAATCGTAACGGAAAAGCAATAGTTATAGCTTCATCGCCCACATCCCCGGGTAAGTGATGACCCACTGAATGAAAAGTTCTACCCGACGTGCTGGCACAGGGAAATGCATAAGTGTAGCCTTGCGACAGGAGTGCTGAACACAGACTCCAGTCTCTCTGATGTCTCAAGACAAGTGGGCAAACAGGGGAATGGGAACCCCCTGCTGACTCCACATACCATTCTCCGAATCTCATCAATCTCTACTCCTCCATGTTAAACACCACATGGAAGAAGCACTGAGCGTATCAAGGGCACATAATATTCTCTGCTGCGGCACATGCATGTCCATCACCAAGAGTGGCTTAGGGTCACCATTACAGACCCAGGTGTTCGAGTCCTGAAAGGCAGAGTAGGCCTGAGGCAGGTGAACCAACAAGAGGGATGGTTCTTCTCGACATCATCCTCACCAATCTACCTGCTGCAGATGCATCTGTCCCTGACAGTGTTGATAGGAATGACCACCGCACAGTACTTGTGACGACAGAATCCTTTCTTCGCACGGAGGACACTCTCCATTGTGTTCTCTGGCAATCATTGCTTTCAATGTGATAGATTCAGACCAGATCACACAGCTCAAATCTCAACATCCACAAGGCGCTATGGGCCATCAGCAGCTGCCAAATTAAATTCAAAGACAACCTGCAAGGTCATGGCCTGGCATATTCGTTACACCACCATAACTTTCAAGGCAAGGGATCAAGCCTAATTCAGTGAAGAATGCAGGAGAGAGTGTCGAGAGCAGGGCCAGGCATATCGAAAAGAAAATGATGTTCTAACCTTGTTAGGAATCTCCTCATTGATACATTGGTGTAATTATTGGTCCTTACGATAGCAATTCTACTGTACATAGTGTTTTTGATGAAATTCCTTGATATGTATGTATTATTGGAATGTAGTTAAGATGACTTGCGTTCTCTTTAACAGTCAACTGGTTTCATGTAGCTTTAAGTAGAGTAAAAGAGCGAGGTATGAACTGAGATTGCATTCGGCCACATTTGTGCTCCAATGGGTCCAGCATCAGAATTAAGCAGGAGCCAAAAGTGAATGCTGACTGGCTAGAAGGATAGACTGAGGAATCGATTTGTAAGGATAGGGCGCATGTGATGGGGAATTCGTTGCAGGACAGTCAGTAACACTCTGCACTTGGAGAAGAATGAAAATATAGGGTACAAGCTAAGGTTAGAATGTTGTCGGGAAGCCAGAATCTCTGTTCCCTTGGTCAAGGACATTACATATTAGATTAGATTAGAGCGATGGTGGATATGTAGAAGATCGTCCCGCTGCTTTGTGAGTCTCGGAAAGGGACACACAGACACACAAAGGGCGGCAGAGATTTGGAGCTCTCTTCCACAAATGGCAATTAGTGTAAGGAACTATAAAGATCAGATGGACAGATGTTTGAACGGCAAATGCTTTGAGGGGAACGGAGAAAAGGCAGGTTTATGGGCTTAGGATATGGAATGGTGTGGAACAGTCAGTGTGTGGGAGAATCCATGAGTTGTAGGCTGTTTCACACGGTAACACAGGAAGGACATTTCAGTAGCTGAAAGTGCACCAGTGTAACCGAGGCCGGATTTTGAAAAGTGAATCCAGCTTTGAGCGGGTTGAGTGTGAGACGTAGTTTTGGACACAGGGTCACAATCCAGTAACTGAAACTGGCATCACCTGAACAGGGTCAGTGCCGGTCTGCTCGACTACGATGGACAACACCCTGGATTCACCGGGACGATGAGAGTTCTTGTTGATTGTCATCGCGCTATAGTTCCGCCTGCTCATGACGGGGAATAGGTGGAGAGTGTAAGGCCAGGGAGGGCAGTGTTAGCTTTTGGAGGAGGAAAGTGAAATGAAGGTGAGGTGGAGTGAGTCAGCTCCTCCTCTGCAGCGCATCCTTCAGAACCTCCAGTGCCCCGCCCTAGAGACTAGGCACCTGAGCAGGGCAGCCATTTAACCTTGTGCCGCTTTGTGCCAACCTGTCCACTGCCCGCATTCAGTGGAAGTGGGTGCGAGAAGGGCATACGTGCTGCCGCATGAAAATTGTGTCTGACCAGCACTTGAATGTTGAAGGGAACGACAACATTGGGAGAGTTGCCTCACAGACTGGCCGATCAACGGCCTGACATAGCCACACTCACCGAATGATACCCTAAAGCCAATGGTTCAGACTTCCCCATCACTGTCCCTGGGAATTATCATCCCCAGTGGCAGCGGCGGCTCACCAGAGGTGGCAGCCCAGTGGGATACAGTCAGGAGGGGGAGGCCCTGCGAGTACTCGACATTCACCCCGCATCCCGTGAATCCTCATGACGTTGTGACAAACAATAGTGATGTAGTCTCCACCAGGCACACAATGGCGTCAGTGTGTACCCTCTCCAATATGCCCTGCTGCAATACACTGAGGCTCCTTCAACTGTGTTTTCCAAACCCACGATCCCCCAGCACCTGGAAGGACAAGGGCAGCAGGCAGATGGGAAAACAATCATTGATTGTTCCCTCCAAGCCATACATCATTCTGATTGGAACTAATTCACTGTTACTGCCTTTTAACTGTGGCCAGTCCTGGAACTCCCTCCCTAACAGCGCTGTGGTTGCACCTACACCACACTGGACTTCAGCCGTTCAAGACGGCGGCTCACCGACCACCCTCCCAACGGGAAATTGCGGATGGTCAAAAAATGTTGGCATTGCCCGTGAAGCTCATATCCCATTTTTGAACAAAATCCCATACATCCCCTGTGATGATCGCAGGAGTTGTGTGCGTATGAATATATATGTATATATATATATATATATAGACATATACACTGCTTATAAAACATCTCCCCACATTATTTCACAGCATTAGATGAATTAATCTGATGATATATGGACACTCAGTAGTTGAGGGTGTGTGTATTGTCCCCACAGGCCGGCAGTGATCTGCTGGATCATATCCAGGGACATCTCATTCCTATCCGGATACAGACAGGACGGCGACTGGGGAAAGGTCAGTTCAGCTTCAGAGGCAAATTATTAACAAACCAACAGGGACTAAAATTGGAAATATTTAACCATCTGGGCAGATGAGGAAGGCAGGGTGAGAGAGAGAGAGGGAGCGAGAGACGGAGAGTTAGCATGAGAGGAAGGTGGAGCTGTAGACGGAGGAGCAAAGGTGACACAGGGGAAAAGAGCGTTAACCTTTAACTCTATCGCTAACAGCACAGTGGGTGTACCTACACCACACGGACTGCAAAGGTTCAAGAGGTCGGCTCCCCCACCACCTTCTCAAGGGGTAAATTAGGGATGAGCAGTGAAATCTGGACCCAGCCGGCGAAGCCCCCATCACGTGAATGAATGAATAAATGATCAAGAGATAGTAAACCAGATATGGGGAGGTAGAGAGGGAGGAACTGATCAAGAGATTCAAAAAGGGATGAAAAGGGAGAAACATAGACGCGGGTTTGGGGGAGAGAGAATGCGTGATAGAGAGAAATAAATTTCAAGACCATGAGGAAAGGTGACAGTGAGTGTGAGAGGGAGTCCCATCTGCAGACAACGTGATGCGTCAGGAAGTGGGATATTTATATGGGCACTTTGTACTAGTGGGTGGTCACACCACTCAGGGCAGGGTCTTCTGATTTGATAAGTGGTCAGGGACAGGAGGCCGTGGCTGAGACTGAGGCAGGCATGGGGTACACAGGAGGTAGTAATGGAGAAGCCTCAGGCTTGGTGATTGTGCAACAGGTTCTGCCGGCCTGGAAGGATGGAAGCAGCGGCTGCAGTGTGCAGGGGGAGAATGACCATTGCACCAAGGTAGCGGGAGCGATTCAAGCGGTGGGAGGATATAGGAATGCTTGGTTGATGGGGAAGTGCAGCTAAGGGAGCAGGCAATGTAGCCGAGAGAAGGAGTCCGGAGGGCACTGTGTGGAATGGCCAGTTCGCTGCTCTGGGCTGGAGAAGGGATTTGCAATGGGATGAGGAGATTCCAGTATGTGTGGTCCACTGACAAATTCTGTAGACACAATGACCCATGCCCCACTGCACATTGAATCACGTGACTACAACTAGGTGCATTGATCAACCACCCCTGGGTGCACTTCAGTGCGGCTGCGTCAACCTGTTGACTGTGGCGGGGAGGGGATATCAGGAAATAGACCTTGGCATCTTCCCGCTCCAAGCAGTCACACACTCGTAGAATCGGAGCTTTCAGCCATTGTCCCCAGGACAGGGCCATTACCATCCCCGGGAATGTCCTGAACCCCCTGGTGGTACAGTCCCGCCAGTGGACGGGAATGGCTGTCTCTGGATGCCTCCAACATTCAGTCTGAATTCCATGACGCCTCGAGGCATTAGGTGAAAGACAGGCGAGGAAATCTGGACTAGCAGCTGAACAGCACAATTCACCAGGGTTCAGAACAATTATTGTTGAACTGTAATCACTTCTGTCAGGCGGGACACATGGAACTCAATTTGCCCGCAGCTAGCTCCTTCAACCACCAGTGGCAAAATGGCTGGAGAATCTGTATCATTGATCCTGATCGCTGGAGAAATATTGGTCCCTTGGCATCAGGTGTAACTCGGCAAATCTGCTTCCAGTAGTGGCAGTGGGGTATATTCGAGGGTCGCAGATTGGGAAATCATTAGAAATATATTCATGATGATTCACAAAGTACGTGGAGGGAAGATGAAGAGCATGTTTTTATGACGCACCGAGTTGTTGTGATCTGGAATGCGTTGTTTGAAAAGATAACAGAAGCAGATTCAAAGCAACTTTCAAAAGGTGAATTATATCAATAATTGACAGGGAAGATAATGGCAGGACGATGGGGGAAGATACGTTATGGAGGAGGCATAATTCGTTAAACCTCTCATTGAACCAGCAGAGACACGATGGGTCAAATGGCCCTTATCACTCCTGAATGATTCTAAATTGTCCACAGTGAAGAATTACTTTTATCCTCCAACTGGTCAATCATTACACATATCACTGTCTCGGATAAAATCCGGTTCGAGAGGCACATTTAGACGTGGATTCCAGTTACTGTTGGACTAAGTTATTGAAGTGTTCCTTTCATGTGCACAAGGTTGAGCCAATCCTCACCGTGTGTCTGCGATTATTAACGACATAATTCTCTCTCGGTTCATAAAAGAGCATCTGTATACCAATCATCTCACTGTTACTCTGGCGAACTCAGCGGACGATGTGGAAAGCACTGCTCCTGGTGCTTTGACTGCTGGTGCTGGTGGAGTCCAAGCTTATCGGTAGATTATCCACGGAGGTTATCGAACAGTTGTCAAACTCTAGAAACTTTCGCTGGAACAGGAGAAAGTCATTCAGCCCCTAAAACTGTCCTCTCATCCAATTGGATCACGGCCGACAGCTGTCTTAATGCCATTGGACAATCTTGGTTCCATGACCATTAAAATCATTTCCAAACAGAAAGCTGTCAGTCTCAGTGTGAGCCTTTTTTCAAAAACTGGGCACTTTATTTTTAAGGGCCCAAACTCAAATAATATCCACCGAGGAGCGCTCCTCAGCCTCCTCGTATTTCCCATCCACATGCTCTCCTTTGGTGATGTCTTGAATTAATCGTACAGAATGTTTCCCAATGTCTCCATCGTCTCGCCCCACTGTCTATCTGTAATCTCCTTTAACCCAAAAAACCGTCTAGATACATGCGCCCCACTAATACTGCCCTCCATCCCATTTTGAGATTTTAAATGGCCTGCCATTGGCGACCGTGCCTTCAGCTGATTGGGACCAAGGCGGGAAGTTCCCACTGTAAAACTATCCACCCCTCTCTCCTCCCTGGAGATGGCCCTTCAATCCAACCTCTTCGAGTGAGCATTGGTTAACCTGCAAATAATACCTGTTGATGTGACCCTGTGTCAAATGATTTTTGTAACATGCTGTCTTAAGGCACCGTGGGAAATTTCATGAGGTTGTTCCATAAGCTGTATCATTCTGATTGCGCACTTTTCTGGACTCCATATTCCTCGGTTAGACCACAGCTAGAGCATTGTGCACAATTCTGGTCTCCATAGCTCTCGGTTAGAAAACACTTAGAGCACTGTGCACAGTTCTGGGCTCCATATACCTCAGTTAGACCGCACTTGGAGCACTGTGCACAGTTCTGATCTCAATATCCCTCGGTTAGACCACACTTAGAGTGATGTGCACAGTTCTGCCCTCCACATCTCTCGATGAGACCACGCGTTGAGCACTGTGCACAGTTCTGGTCTCCGTATCTCTTGGTTAGACAGCACTCGGAACACTGTGCACAGTTCTGCTCTCCATACCTCTCGGTTAGGACATACTCGGAGCACTGAGCACAGTTTCCAAACACCTCGGTTAGACAACACTTGGAGCACTGGGCAGAGTTTTAGTCTCCACACCTCTCGGTTAGAAAACAATCAGATCACTGAGCACCGTTCGGTATCCATATCCCTCGTTTAGACCACAGTTGGAGCACTGTGCACAGTTCTGGTCTCCATTTCCCTCGATTAGACCGCATATGGAGCACTTTGCAAATATCTTGTCTCCATGTGCGCATTTTAGCCCACACCTGGTTCAGGTTCATGTGGGTGCCCAGCGGTTCTGACCAGCGCCACTAATGAGTTCATTATTTCTGTTTCCCAGTCACTATCGTGCTGTGTAGCGGGGGTGGAAGGTTCTGTAGCAGAGTCCCATTTGAAGATTGTAACGCGTACGGGGCAACAGGAAATGCAACCTTCCCTTCATGTTCAGGTTTTGCCCAGCTCTTTGAGTGACCCGGAGGCAGTAGGTCCCACCGCGAGACCCGCCTGAGGCTCCGACTTAATCAAACTGGAATTTCCGTTATTCAGGCTCTGCTACCTTCTGTAGGTCCAATGGCCAATGATCCACTCCTTTCTGAATCATGTGAATAAAACTGGCTGCTTTGATCACCGCTTATTATCCGTGTCTCATTTCTCATTCAGATCGGTGTGTCGCCCTATCGACAGGGAGGGAGGGGAGGTCAGGTTATGGCCGGGACACACTGGCTTTCTGTAGATCCAAAACAGTCACCCCAACACTGTCGTACCTTATGGTTAATGCCCTAGGTTCACCCGTTGCCATCCCTGCGTACGTTCTGCCACACATACCCTCAAGACCTGAAAGCACACTGTTAGACCTTGGGTGGGGGTGGTGGCATAGTGGTATTGACAAATGGCTTGTAAGCCAGAGACCGAGGGTAAAACTATGGGGACCCGTGTTAGCATCCTGCCACGGCAGATGGTGGAATTTGAATTCAATAAATATCTGGAGGTAAAAATTCTAACATTCACCAAGGAAACTATTAGCAATTGTCATAAAAAGCCCATTTGGTTCACTAATGCTCTTTAGGGAAGGAAATCAGCCGCTCTTGTCTGGCTGACTCTTGAAAATGTCTCTGAACAAGGGCAAATAGGCATGGACAATAAATGCTGGCCTCGCCATTTTAAGTTTAAAAAAATAATAATGGAGTCCACACACTTGCCTACAGCATCTGTGAAGTCTCGAGTCAACAGCTCAAACTCATGAAAGGAAGTTTCCTGTTGATTCCTGATCGCCACCCGCTCCCCCCACCGCTCGTGTCATGAGGACTGAACAGAGACAAGGACACCTCATTTTGATTCCTACCCTCCCTCCCTCGGTTGATCAAACTGTTCTCCTCCATTTCATTCAACAATTGGTATACATCTGAAGACAAGGGGACACAGGATGTCATCTATATGAAGGGGGAGTTGGGAGGGAGACTCTAATGTGCGTCAACAACAGTGATTTGGTAACTTCACGCCTGACTGTTGTGGTCGAGCCCTGAAGGACATACCTGTCAGACTTGGCCTGCGGCAGGAGCTGAGAGAACCACTAAGAGGGGGAAATTTCACTTCACCGCATCCTCACCAATCTACCTGCTGAAGTTGTCTCAGTTCAAGGCGGCATGAGGAGGGGTGACCACCGCCCAGCTTCTGTGAAGATTAATCGTCACGACACACGCCATTATGTTGTTTGGAACTCCCTTGGAGCTAAACGGGATAGATTTAGAGCAGGTCCAGGTGCTCCAAACGGAGGGGGATCAGTGAACCCAGTTGGCTCACAGTGCGATAAGGGTGTGGGCGGAGATGAGGATTGAGTCATTGCATCTGGTTGAGGTGGCAGCTGTAACGTGATTTCAGAGTGTTCTGTATCTGACTGCAGGGTGCGTATTAGAATTTGTGCTTACTGTGAGAATTAGAGTGTAAGATAGCTTTTGTAACATGTGTTATCCTTACAAACCTCTATATATCTGTAAAAGGTATAGTTGTGGGTGAAGAAATATGATAATATAGTTCAACGTTTCTTCTTCAATAAATGTTGTGTTGTTTTGTTAAAAGCTTATCAGCTGTCTCCAGCGACTCTTCAATAGTCCAGTCCTCGTATCTGAACAAACAAATAAAAGTTAGTGTCTATCAAGTTGAGTGTCAGATTGGGATCACGCTTATCCAGGGGTAACCTCAGCTGGGATTGAAAAGATGGCACCGGATGCACTCTGGGTGTGAGGGGTCTTCAGTGCCGAGGCGAAACAGTGACTCAGCAGCAACATTGCTAACTGACTTGGCTGATTCTTGAAGGATATATCAGACAGGCTGGAAGGAAAGGCAGGTCCCTGTCCTTCCATGAACTCGAAAGCCTGCTTGGGACTTTCTCCTGTTCCACTCCATTCGATTCTTGGGGTCTTTCTTTAGCTTGGGCCTGGCTATCTTCCCCCTTCTAGGCTGTTTCAGCCTGGCAACTATCTTCAAAACGTGCTGAACTACAACAGTTTCCAAATCTAGCCTCCTGTTTCCAGCTTTTGCATGTGTTTCTGAGAGAAGACTTTCCTTTCTAAGCCCCCGCGACCAGGCAAGAGCCAAAACCTTCTATTTTTCTCCACTTCCATCTTGCAGTACCAGGTAGTGACAGAACTAACAAGAGGAGGGGAACTTGCTTGGCCTTGTCTTCGCTAATCTAACCTTGAGCAGATTAATTTGTCCATGATGGATATCGGCAGGAGTGACCCACAGAAAGTCTTTGTAGGGGAAATGTCCAGTCTTCACTCTGAAGGCACCTTCCATCGTGTTGTGCGTCACTCCCAGATGCGTCCGGCAGCGCAAAAGCGGGCGTCCATGAGGCACTTAGGGCCACCTGCCGCGGAGACAAGATTGAGTGCGAACCCAATCTGTAACCTCATGACCCGCCGTAAACCTAACTCTCCGACTGCACTGTGGGTGCGCAGGCAACACATGGGCTGTAGCGGTACAGGAAAAGAGACCGCCAGCAATTTCTCATGAGCAGTTAGGAATGGTCAATAAATGTTGGCCTCGCAAGTGGGGCACGCAATCCAAGAATAGATAGGCGAAGGAGATGGAAGAGGGCAGAATGCTTGTTGGCTTCACCCTGCACCAATTTCGGACACCATTCTGACCATCCTTGCAACACGTAGTGCTCGTCTCGGGCTGCTTATCAGCCTGTTAAACATTTGCTTCGATCACGGAACTGACCGGCCACCAGTAGCCGCCCCGTCTGACAGCGTTGAACATGGGCGCCAGGATCTGGCAGGAATGATTCGCCCAGCATTGGGCCCCAGCTGCTTTCCGGCCGCCTGTGTGCAAAGTGCACAGGCTGGCATTCCACTAGTTTGTGAAAAATGCGTCATCTGAATCCATGTTGTGACCATTGTCCGGCAACCTTATTACCCCTGGGCCACACAAACATATCAATTTTAACGTTAAGTATGAGCAATAGATCTCGCACCTGTTGCTATTTAAAGAAGGGAGTTACCATTGTGTATTTCCCTGTGTGTAAAACAGTGTTCCCTTAATGTTTGACTGAACAGTCTGACGAGACATGTTAGACTCTGTCCCATCGCCTGAGTCTCCTCTACCAGTGAAAACATTTTCTCTTTATCAGCCTTATCTGTTCCCCTTAACACGTTGAATACTTCAACCCAACTACTCTGGAACATTCCAAATTCCAGGGAGCATAAGCATTATTTGTGTAATCTCTCCCAGTCTCGTTTCCCTTCTAGCCCAGGTATTATTTCTGGTAAACATATCCTGCATTCCCTCCACGCCTGACAACTCACCTTAGGGTAACTTGTCTGCAATTGCATCATTTCTCTCTCTCTCTCTCTCTCTCTCTCTCTCTCTGTCTCACCCCATTCTGAAATCAGAGAGTGCCTTTCAGAATTTCCCAGCCTCAAGGAATAATTCTCAGATGAATGCAACTGCGAGATATTATAGACTGGACATCCACAATTTCTCAGCTATTTCCTTCAATCGCTGGGATGGAAACTATCTTACCCTGGGGATTTGCCATCCTAACGTCCCGTTATTTTCTCCACTTCCGTTATGTTCCTGATTCTAGCCCTTTTATGTGTATGATTATTAAAATTCTGTCAGGCTATATGATATATTCACTACAAAGGCCAGAATTTGTTGCCTGTGCTCAGCAATGTTCTTGTGATTCTCAACCAATAGTATGAGTGCATCACTACAACATATCACCCTTAGTTAGTACCCTAGTTTGACCATTCTCTACCGATGGGGCGAGGCACTCTGACTTTCCTTCAACAGTCTAGCCTTTACTTCTGCCCATCCCTTACGATTCTAGCCCTCAGTCCACCATTCTAGCCAATCGGCATCCAGTTTTGGCTTCTGGTTGACTGATATCGGTAGACTCTCCGGATCCCAAGCACAAAATGTTTCCCAACTACAACCTCATTTCCATTCTGTGCTGCCTTTTCTCCTTAAAGTTACGTTACAGCACTATAACATTTGGAGAGTTGCCAACTATAGGTCAATATAACAATTTTCCAAAAGTGTGTAGGAATTCAGATCTTACTTTTCTCAGCTGATATGAAGTGCCATTGGTAACTTAAGCCTGAGCAACTAGAGCAATGCTTCAATGGGGACACGGCCCACAGTGTTGGATCCTCAGTTTTGCCTGCTGCTGGTCTTTTCATCGTTTCCTGCACTCTTACACTGAGTTTGTGATTGGGAAACATTTTGCTTTTGGGCTCTGGAGAGTCTAGAATTATCATTCAAAAGATGCCAAAACTGAATGCCAATTGGCTAGAAGGGTAGACTGAGGTCTGGAATTGCAAGGAACGGGAACAATATAAGGCTCAATTGTTGTAGTAAAATCAGAAGTACTCATTCCATTCTCCGAGAACCATGATTGTTCTTTTGGTTTAAAGGTAACGGTCGTGGCCGGATGAGGAGTATAGCGGACCATAGTCTTGCAGATTGTGTCTCAATTTAATTCTGCTGCTGCTGATGGCCCACGGCGCCTCATGGATGTTGAGATTTGAGCTGTGTGATCTGTTATGAATCTATGCCATTGAAAGCAATGCTGTCACAAAACACAACGGAGTGCGTCCTCAGTTTGAAGACAGAGGGCTCCTGCAACAACAGCAGTGCTGTGGTCATTCCTAGCAACACCGTCAGAGAGAGATGCTTCTGCAGAAGTTGTATTGGTGATGCTGAAGCTAAGTAGAAACTTCCCTCTTGTTGGTTCACCTGCCTATTCTGCCTTACAGGCCTTGGCCACCTGGGTCTGCAACGGTGGCCCTGAGCCACTTTAGGTAATGCAGGTCCTACAGCAGAGAACATTCTGTGCTTTTAATACGCTCATTGGTTCTTCCATGTGGTGTTTAAAATGGAGGAGTCGAGATTGATCAGTACTGGGAGAGTGGCAGGTGGGAGTCAGCAGGTTGGAGTCAGCAGGTGGGAGACAGCAGGAGGTTCCCATCCCCCTGTTTGCCGTCATGCCTTGTGAGACGGCAGAGCCTGGAGTCAATGCTGAACATTTCCAGTGCAAGCCAATAACTATTATATGCCCGTGTTCCATGAAGCCTGGTACCTCCCTCCTGTCAGTGGGGCATGACAAACCCACAAATATGGTTGGCAAACCTTTGGCATTGGCTGTGAAGTTCTGATTCTGATAACATAAATATTCAGGAGCTACAAGATGCCAATGACACCCTGCCATTTTCTACACGCATGTCTATATTGGAGTTTGAAGATATCAATGCGACCCTGCCATTTCCTGACCTCTCCTCCCACCCTGTCGATATGGTGAGACACCGATCCGAGTGAGAAATGAGACACGGGCAAGAGGCGGTGATCGACACAGACAGTTTTATTCACATGATTCAGAAAGCAATGGGCCTGGGATCTCTGGATCTAAACAAGTATCAGAGCTTGAATTACATAAATTAGAGTCAGTCTCAGCCAAAACTTCAGTTTGGCCTCGCAATGCGACTTATTCAACTTTCTCTACCTCATGCAGACTCACAGCACTTAAAAATGAATCGGCATTCACACGGCATCAAAGTCCCCTCTTCATTGCATCCTCCGAGACTACAGTCCACTACATTATCCCCAAATCACAAGACCATACCTGCTATGGAACTTATTGATCCATGAAGTTCTGTGATTCCTGATGCATACTGAGAGCTCACCTATGGATGTTGATGATAGCATAGCGGCACATGGAACCCAGAGTGGTGTGCAGTGTACGTGGTGTGATCTAACCCATCGATAGGAATACCAGTGCTGTGTGCAGTGCTCCAGGTCAGGCCTAAACAAGGGATCTGGAGACCAGAACTGTTACCAGTGCTCCAGGTGCGGTCCAACCGAGGCGAATGGAGGCCAGAACCGTGCACAGTGCTACAAAAGTGGACTAACTGAGGGATATGGAAACCAGAACTGTGCACTGTGCTCCAGATATGGTCTAGCCAAGGGATCTGAAGACCAGAAATGTGCGCAGTGCTCCAAGCTTCGTCTAACCGAGGTATATGGAGGCCAGAACTGTGCAAATTGCTCCGACTGTTGTCTAACCGAAGGATATGGAGACCAGAACTGTGCACAGTACTCCGAGTGTGGTCTAATCTGGAGATACAGACACCAGAACTTTGCATAGTGTTCCAAGGGTGGTGTAGCCGAGGGATACAGACACGAGCACTGCGCACAATGCTGAGACTGTGGTGGAAGTGAGGGATAGGGGACCAGGCATATTCAGAGTGCTCCAATTTTTTCAAACTGAGATGAACAGAGGCGGCTGCTGTGCACAATTAGCTGGGTGAAACATTTGTCGCAACAGCAGGGCAAAGAAATGTCCCATTGCGCCACACAGGAGCCTGAGAGGGGGATAAATTACAAAAAGCGATACCGAAACAGATTTAGGATAGTCGACCAAAAGTTCACATGAGAAAATTTTCTTTTAGGGATTATCTGAAACGGGGAGAGAGAGGTGGAGAGGATTACAGGGGGGATACCAGAGCTCGTTTCTCCAGCTGCCGAATGCTTTGCTGCCAAATGCTGTTCCTCCACTCAAAGTCTGGAAAGCAAAATGAGGCCTGAATTCGAGAGTCACATACCTGTATTAATTATTGGGCGGCAGCGGATTTCACAGGTAGGGAGGGGATGAGCAGATCGCTGGATTTGGCAACATGGTGTATAAATGTTGCAAGATGTCACAGAATGACAACAGGAAGATGGGGAGCAAAAGGAGACCGGGAATAACTACATGGTGGATTGACGTTAATTTAGAAAACAAATGAATCAATTTAATAACTGAGTTTGGTAGCTTTACCTTTGGAAAGTTTGTAACTGTTATAGAGCCAATGTGCATTGATGGAGTTGCGAAACATATCAGCTACATTCTAATTTAAATGCAGCGCAGCTTCGATGGGCTGAATTGCCTCCTCCTGTGTTTCTTAATGCTTCATACGTTTGTGTAATGAGAGATGTACTAACTTCTGAATATACAGCTTGAACTCACTCCTCCATCGGTATTGATGTGCTGCACCAGCACCAGGAAAACAAGCAGCAAAAGCAGTGCTTTCCTCATTTTCCGCTGATCTCCTCCCGGTCACAATGAGATAGCTGGGGGACAGACGCTCTTTATATGAATACATTGCAAACTGTAGTTAATAGTGTCACAAGCGTTCAGCGGATAGACTCCAACTTGAGAAAGGTGAAGGGACAGTTCACTGAGTCCAACAATTAACTGGAAGCAAATAGGTTTTCATTCATCAGCGGTGGGACAGGTTAGAATAATGATTGAACTCACAATGGTTTATTGGAATTCTAAAATCACCCTTGCCCCCTTCTGGGAGAAGAGTTGGGAGATCACTCCCTGCTGCCCTGGGGCGAGTGTTCCTCCAACCACCAACATCACGAGCACAGGTTATCTGACCAGTATCGCCTTGCTGGTGGGATCTTGTTTTGCACGAATTGGCAGCCACATTTTGTAGATTCAAGCAAGGACTACCTATCATCAATATCCTGATGAAAGGGGTCACGAAATCTAAATATTCTCTTTATCAACATTTCCTTTTCTTTCTCCCTTTCCTTACTTTGTCCTCCTGCCTGACTGTTCCTCCCTCCCTATTTCTCAGTCTCCTTTTCCAATCGTGGGCTTTACTTACTCATTAAGTTTTGGAAGAATTTATTTTGCTTTATGAGACTGTTAGAGTTTGGGTCAAATTCTCTTATTCAAGTAAATGAAGGGAGGCCATGTAATTCATGTTTCATGGCAGTGAATGTAGGTGCGTTAATTCTTAAAGAACATGCAAAAAATCCAGTTGTTAAGTGGTAAGGAGGTGCGAGATATTTACACTTGGAGACAACGCCATCTCTTTCTAATTCTCAATGAAGAAACATTTAGTCTGCTAAAGCCTCGAAAGGCTTTGGCAATACAATTTGAAAAAAAATTGTCGTAACTTAGGAACAAAGGACTTTGGTGCAGTAGACGGCCATTCAGCTCCTTGAGAGTGCTCCGCAGATCAATTAGATCACGGATCATCTGATGTGTCTCAACAACAATGTATCACCTATCCCACCGTTACCCTTGAGTCACTTGTCTATAAAAATCCTATCAAATTCTGCCTCGAATAAATGCAATCAACCAGCCTCCACTGCTTTCTGGAGAAGACAATTCTACAAACTAATGAGCCTTTGACAGATAAGTACAATCTCCTCATCTCTGTCATAAACAAAGAATTCATATTCTTAACCTGTGCCTATTGGTTCTAGTCTCCCTCACAAGTGGAAAAACCCTCCAACTATCACACTTATCAAATACACTCCAGATACTAAACGCTTTTTATAAGTTGTGTTCTTCTAAAGTCCAATGTGTGTGGGCCCACACTGACCAGACGATCCTGATTAGACAACTCGCTCATTATCGTGCTTTGTCCTGTCTCTTCGCTACTAAGATGAAAGGTGATTGTGATCATGGGTCGCTGTTCATCATTTCTACTTGGATACAAAACTAATGTTCCCTCGTTGCCTTGGGAAAGGGGGTTAGAGGAAGCCATTTTGCTATCAGGTTACAGGCTTCCCTATCAAGCCAGGCAAATCAGTGGCAAGCTGTCATTTCTATTTTTCTCAGCAGTGTTTACAATTTATGCCTTGTGTGGTCAGCAGACAACTGTGAGTTAGAGAGGCAGGAAAAAAAAGAAAGTTACTGACTGCCTGGGGGTTTCAATGTACATCTTGAGGATGGTTGTAGGCTCTGTTTGCCCAAATGTCAATAGGAATGAAAGAGTTTGGAGCCATTAAAGAAAATGCCCCTCCTGGCTGTATGCTACTGTGCCGCCTCCACTGGTGGTTCTGCCCTGCCAGCTGTACCAGCTATTCCCAGGGGTGGTGATGAATGAGAAGGGGGAATTGGCTGTAAGGCTTTTGTGAGCCTGACTATATTGGAGTCATGATAGGTCAACGCGGCCCTGCCATTTCCTGACCCCCCTCCCTCCCTCTCAATGTGGAGATACACCAATCCGAGCAAGAAATGCGACAAGGACAAGAGGCAGTGAGCGATGTAGCCGTTTTTATTCACATGATTCATAAAGCAGAAGGCCAGGGGTCACTGCATCCACATAATTTATCTGAGCCTGAATGACAGACATTACAGTTATAGACAGCCCGCGACTCCGACATGTGTAACATCGGCAAAGATTCCCTCATTGTAGCTCGCCGAGCCTGCAGCACGTGAAAGGCCAGAAGCACTGCCAGGTGACCAGAGTCTCACATTCGTGACACTGGTCTTTTGTGCAGGTTCCTCCTTTTCTGACACATACGAGGCTCCATGCTGGAAATCAGAAAGCAAGAGACAACAGTCAGGGTCCTTGAGCGTTCAGCTCTGCTCGAACCCATATATACCTAGATATGTACGGCACACAGCTCTGCACGTGTGGACTGACCAGGAAATATGGGGGCAAGGACAGCACACAGTGCTCCAAGCATGTCCTAAATGAGGGATACTGAGACCAGAACTGCGCACCGTGCTCCAGCTGTGGTTTTGCCAAGGGATATGAAGACAACAACTGTGCGCACTGCTTCAAGTGTGGTCTTACCGAGGGATATGGAGACCCCAACTGTGCATATTGCTCCAGATATAACCGAGGGATATGGATGGCAGAACTGTGCACAGTGCTCCAGATCCATCCGAGGGATAAGGAGACTAGAACTTCGCACAGTGCTGCTATTGTGCTTAAACCAAAGGATATATGCACCAGAAATTTAGGGATTGAGAATTATGGAATTTATATTGAAACATCAAGGAAATAAAATGACACAATTGCCTCATTGGAGCATTTTAAAAGATAATTTCGCACAGAGTCAAAATAACCGTTATTTTTGACAGGTGACACAACGCAAACCAAAAGAGGTTGGATTGAACGACCATCTGAAGGGAGGAGAGACAGTGGTGGATGGGGTTACACTGGGGTCTCTCCAGCCTCGGCTCCAGGCAACTGAAGACACGGCCGCCAATGGCAGGTCACTTAAAATCTTGGAATAGGCTGGAGGGCAGAATTTATGGGGCGCAGGTACCTGAAAGGTTTTTTGGGCTGCAGAAGATTACAGAGAGAAAGAGAGGCGAGATGATCGAGAGATTGAGAAATATGCTGTACGATAATACAAGATATCACCGAGGGACAGCATTTGGATGGGAAATACGAGGAGACTAAGGATGGCTCCAAGGTGGATGATAGTTGAGGTTGAATTACAAAAAAAAAATCATCCAATTATTAAAGAAGGCTAAAACTGCGGCTGACAGCTTGCTTTCTGGAACGGATTATAAGGATTATGGAACCAATATTGTCCACTGGCGTTAAGACACATTTTAGCCATGGCTAAATTGAATAAGAATGCTGGCTTGAGGGGCTGAATATCCTCCTCCTGTTGTAATTAATGCTTCTAGAGTTTCATAACTGAGAGTTAACCTCCTAGCATAACCAACCAATCAGCTTGCAATCCAACAGCACCAGCAATCCAAGCACCAAGGGCAGTACTTTCCACCTTCTCCCCTGAACTCCCCGGAGTCACAGTACAGTGCGATGATTGGTGCACGCATGCTCTATATATGAACTAAGAGAGAATTGTGTCTTTAGTAATCGGTGATACACGGTGAGGGTTAACTGCACATTTGGCAGGTTAAAGGACACTTCACTAACTGAGGCCGACAGTAACTGAAATCCACGTCCAAATGTGCCTACCAGGCCGGGATTCTATTAATCAACAAAGAGACAGATCTGTGTAAAGATTGAACAGGTGAAGGGTTAAAGGAGTTGTTTTCTGTGTTTAAAGTAAGACTCCTTCTTCAGATTAAAGGGACCATTTGGCCCACGGTGTCTCTGCTGACTCTTTGAATGAGATGCTGACTGATGCCCCCTCAGTATCTTCTCTTTCCCAATTGCCTCGCTATTATTTTCCATCTCCGTTGTTGTTATAATGCCCCGTTTGAAAATGGCTATTCAACCAGCTTCTAATATTTTTTTCGGGCAGCGCATTCCAGAACACAGTGTCTGTATCAAAAAGAAATTCTCTTCATCTACCCTCCACTTTCTTTGTGAATTATCTTCAAATTATTTCCACTGATATCCCAATCCTCCCACCAACGGAAATATTCCACTACCACTGTTGGAAGAAGAATTGGGGAGTTCACCCTAGATGCCATTCTCCCAATATTTATCCATGCAACACTATCAACAAACCAGGTTCCCCAACCATTATGCAACTGATGCTTGTGGGATCTTGCTATGCACCAATTGACTTTCGTGTTCCCCACTCCACAACAGTGGGAAAATGGCAACATTATTTCACTCTCTGTGGAAACTCTGAGATATCCCGGGGCTCTGAAAGATCTGATAGAAGAGTCTCCCTTTCATTTCCTTTGCATTTCATGTTATTTTTCTCTGCTCCCTCTCTCTTTCTCTCAATCTCACTCCCTCTCACCAACCCTTTCAACCTCTATCGCTTCCTCACTCTTTCTTATTTCACCTCTTTCCTCCCCTCACTCTTTCCCTTTTTCTCTCCCTCTGCTTCCCGCGTCACTTAATTTCTCCCTCTTTCCCTATCTGCTTCTCCATTAGTTTGTCTTATTCGGTCAGGCTTTCTTGCTCTGTTTCATTATGTGCGCCTCTTATTTCTTTGCTCTGCTTCTGCATCATCCTCACATGCTATCTTTCTGTGTCCATCCCACCCTGGCTTTTCGGTGTCTTTTGTTGAATTCTGTGCGATGGGCTGACTGTCTGGGACAGCGTTAATTGCCCATCGTTGGTTGCCCTTGAGAAGGTGATGGTGAGTCGCCTTCTTGAAGCGCTGCAGTCCATGTGGTGTAGGTAGACCCACAGTGCTGTTAGGGAGGTATTCCCAGTATATTAACCCCGCGACGGTGAAGGAACGGCCAACATATTTCCAAGTCAGGATGTTGAGTGGCTCGGAGGGGAACCTACAGGTATCCATGCGTCTGCTGCCCTTCCCCTTCTAGATGGTAGGGGTCGTGGGTTTGGGTGGCGCTGACAAAGGAGCCTTGGCGATTTGCTGCAGTGCATCTTGGAGATGGTACACACTGCTGCCAATGTGCTTCGCTGGTGGAGGGAGTGAATGTTTGTGTATGGGTTGCAGATCAAGTGGAGGTGCTTTGTCCTGGATGCTTTCGAGCTTCATGAGTGTTGTTGGATCTGCACTCATCCAGGCAAGTGGGAAGTGATCCATCAAACTCCTGACTTTTGCCTTGTAGATGGTGGACAGGCTTTGGGGAAGCAGGAGGCGAGTTACTCAGCGCTGGATTCCCAGCATCTGATCAGCTCTTATAACCAGAGTATTTCTTTGGCTGGTCCAGTCCAGTTTCTGGTCAATGATAACACCCAGGATGTTGATAGTTGTGGATTCAGTGATGGTACTACCATTGAACGTCAAGCGTTGGATGATTAGATTTCTCTTGTTGGAGATGGCCATTAACTCACACTCTCAAATAGAAGTGTTGAGTACAAAATCAGGGTAAGTTACTCTGAACAAATATTAATCCCTGCTCAGGCCGCAGCTAGATTAATACACCCAGCTCTGATCAACAGGCCTTTGCCTGTCATTTATGTGGCGCAAAGCTTTTTGCTTTGGTGAGTGAGGAGATGAGTTACACAGCCGGTTAATTTTTTTCTAATTTTAGGCCACTGTCGGTTTGTTAAATATTTGACCAAGAAGCGGAACTGCTCTTTCCCCAGTCGCCATCCTGTCTGACTCTGGATAGGAATGAGCTGTCCCTGGATATGATCCAGCAGATCACTGCCTGCCTGTGGGGACAATACACAAACCCTCAACTAATGAGTGTTCACATATCATCAGATTAATTCTTCAAAAAACGTGAAATAATGTGTGCAGATGCTCCATGAGCAAAGGATGTATACACAGACAAATATACACGCACAAAACCTGTAAGGTATTTGAAGATGATGTGAGAATATTGTGGGAAAATGTAACATTCATTACCCATCCCTAACGGCCCCTTGAGAAGGTGGTTGGTGATCCGCCTTCTTGAACCGCTGCAGTCCTGTGTGGTGTTTGTACACCTACAGCATTTTTCGGGAGGGGGTTGCAAGATTGAAGCCAGAGATAGTGCAGTAACAGTAATATAGTTCCAGTCAGGATGGTATGCGGCTTGGAGGGGGACATTCAATGATTGACCTCACATGTGCCCGCTGCCCTTGTCCTTCAAGGTGTTGGGGATCATGGCATTGGAAAGCCCTGTTGAAGGAGCATTGGTGTGTTGCTGCAGCGCTTCCTGTAGAGGGTACACAATGATGCCATTGTGTGCCAAGTGGAGATATCCTCCCCATTCTTTGACCAGATGCCATGAGGCCCCACGGGATGTGGGGTGAATGTCGAGTGCTTCCTGGACCACACACACCTGACTCTGGTGAGCCTGCCATGCCGCAGGGGATCATTATCCCCAGGGATAGTGATGGGGCAGTCTGGAGCATTGGCTTCAGGGCATGAATGGGTGAGGGTGGCTATGTCAGGATGTTGATCGACTAGTCTGTGGGAAAGCTCTCACTATTCAGTGTGGACTTTGTGTTCACTGTGGGCTCTCTGTTCACTGCGGGTCCGGTGTTCAGTGCAGGCCCTGTGTTGAGTGCGGGCTCTGTGATCAATTTGGGCTCTGTGTTCAGTGTGGGCCCTGTGTTCAGTGTGAGACATTTGTTCAGCGCGGGCTCTGTGTTCAGTGAGGGCCCTGGGTTCCGTGTCGGCCCTGTGTTCAGAGTGGCCCCGGTGTTCAATGTGGGCCATCTATTCAGTGTGCGATCCGTGTTCAGTGTTAGCCCTGTGTTCAATTTAAGCTCAGTATTCAGCTTGGGCTCTATGTACAGGGTGGGCACTGCCTTCAGACTGGGCTCTGTATTCATTGTGGGCCCTGGATTCTGTGTGGGCCCTGTGTTCATGTTGAGCTCTGTGTTCAGTGTGGGCCCTGTGTCAGTGTGGGCAGCTGTTGGAGTTCAGCAAGTTTTGAAGATAGTTGAGAGGCTGAAAAAGCCTAGAAAGGGGCATAAAATCAGGCCGAAGCTAAAAAAGGCCCCCATGAATCCAAGGAAGTGGAACAGGAGAAAGCTCCAAACAGACATTAGAGTTAATGGAAGGACAGAGACCATACTTTCCTTCCAGCCTGCCTGATATTTCCTTCAAGACTCAGCCAAGTCATTCAAAATTATGTGGCTTAGTCACTGTTACTCCTAGATATTGAAGACCCCTCACACCCAGAGTACATCCTGTGCCATCTTTACAATCCCAGCTGAGGTTACCCCAGGGCAAGCGTGATCCCAGTTTGAAACCCAACTTGATAGAAACTAACTTTTATTTGTTTGTTTAGATACGTGGAGGGGGCTACTGAAGAGTCGCTGGATTCAGCTGATGAACTTTTAACAAAAGAACAAAGCGTTTATTAAAGAAGACAAGTTGAACTGCATTACAATATTTCTTCACCCACAACAATACCTTTACAGATATATACAGGTTTGTAAGGATAACACAAGTTAGAAAAGCTATCTTACACTCTAATGCTCACAGTAAATACAAAGTCCAATAGGCACCCTGCAGTTACATACACAGCACTCTGAAATCACGTGACAGTTGCCACCTCAACCAGATGCAATGGGTCTTTCCTCAAGTCCCCCAAACCCTTGCAACAACGTAAGCCAACTGCTCTCACTCAACTCCATCTTTCACGCAAAGGCTTTCAATCTCCATTCCTCACTTTCGAATCACCTCCTACATCAACACTTTCTCCCAGACGCCTTCCACAAAGCTTCACCTCCAGCGTTTCTGCTTCTGATGACCTTCTGCTCGGGGCCCCAAGATAAATCCAAACTGTTTCCATGCGTTCTCGCAGCACCGACTCAGCCGAAAGCAATATTTAACTTGCTGAGAGCAAAGTGTTACAGGGCCTCAGTTGTCTCTTTGGATCTTCTTGCCTCAAGCAAGCTGTTCTCACTTTAAATTTACATTCTGAGGCTTCAAACTTTAAAATTGAAGCTTGGAGCCTTCTTCTGCCCATCACTCTTAGCTCCAGTTAACAGGAGCTTTTCCAGTTTTGTGTCCTTCCTTTAACTCGAAGGCCTGCTTGGGACTTTCCCCTGTTTGTCTCCCTTGGATTCTTGTGGGTTCCTTTTGCTTGGGCCTCGCTATCTGCGCCCTTCTGGGTTTTTCCAACCTCGAAGATAGCTTCAAAACCTGCCAAACTCCAACAGCTTCCAAATGAAAATGGCACTTTCTCGGTTTTCTGTGTGCGCCTGTGAGAGGACCTGAACTTCTAAGATCCTGTAGCCCAAATCTTCCACTCAAGTTCGTTTACCTTAGCTGCAACATTCGTAAACACCCTCGTTGTAAATGCCAGCACCATTTTAAAGTGAAACTAAAACTCAATTTGACATGTTCTTAACACACAGATACAGGAATGCAAATCAAACTTAACCGGTAAAGCCAACATGCATTCCTAACACTGACAGACACCAAAATAACTCACTTAAACTATCTCAATTAGATAGCAGCCCTTGCCAATATCAGTGCCTCCACCAAGCATTGCTCAACTTGGATTCATCGGCCGAGGAATGGTGTTCGCAGAAAAACTGCAGGAGTTATTTTCCGGTGTCATGTTGGGTCTGACTCCATGAGATCCCATGTGGTCTGGATCCAATGTAGGAAGGCCAAAGACTTTAATTTCTGAAGCACCATTCACCACTAAAGGACGACTGAACCCCGCCCCCGCCACCCGCCACCCCTCATTGCCAATTGACAGCTGCTGAGTTGTAGCTACTAACAAAAGGTAATGGACTCCCACCGTGAAGTAGGGTACATAAAGATCCCACAAACAACAATGTTTGATGACCAGCTTTAACTTTTTTGCTTGAGGGGTCAATATTGTCATCAGGGGAGAACACTTCAACTCTCCTTCCAACTGTGTGGATGTGATATTTTAGAGGCTTTGAGATTAGGGATCCAGGAAAATCAGATTGAAGAGATTTGACGAAGGGCTCGTGAGTAAATGGGGAGACTTTCTTTGGCTACAGCGAGTTGTTGTGACCTGCACCGCGCTGACTGAATGTACGGTGGAAGCAGTTTCAATAGCAACCGTCAAAAGGGGAAGTTGATCAGGAGATGCAAAACTGGGGAAAGTTCAGAGAGGAAGGGGTCAGAATTGGATGGTACATTCAAAGAGGCAGGACACGCGCGATTGGAAAAAGGGCTCTTTCTCTGCTGTGTAGCTACAATTTAATCACAGCACATTGTTTCTAGAAAAGCACTCCATTTTAATCATTGCTCAGGTTTTAATGCCACTGATTAATGAAAAACTTGCCTTGGAGACGCCTTTAATCGTTGATTCAATTTATTGTTGTTCCCAGTTACTGAATGACTAATTTAAGACGCCCAGTCCTAGCCAATCTCTTCCAGGAGAGTGTGATTATTAACTACAGAATACTTTCTTAATTCGTATAAATAGCGCCCGCACTCCGATCATCTCATTGTGACAGGGAGCAGCTCAGCAGATAATGATGAAAGCGTTGCTTTTAGTTCTTGTTGTCCTGGTACTGCTGCAGACCACCGCTGCTCAACAAAGATCCTTCCCTTCTGGTACCGGAGGTGAGTATATCTCTCAGAAGCAAATGATTGACAAAATTGTTTTCAACCCTGGTCCTGCATCTGTTCCCTCTCTACGTACTTCATCCCTCTCCATGAAAAGTCTCCGAGCCTGAGACTGGTGTGCATTTGATATCGGATCGTGATTTCTGCCAGATGTCCATGCCGCCTCAAAGGCTACGTATATCCACTTCGGAAACATCACCCGACAGTGACCTTGTCTCATCTGACCTGCCCCTGAAATCTTCATCCGGACATTGGTTACATCTGGAGAAGCATCTGCCAATATAAATCTGGCTGGGTCTCCCACATTATATCTTCCATAAAGTGAAGCCACACAGAGACCTGCTGCCTATGTCCTAACACTCACTGATCACCCTGTGCTCGTAGGACTATTTGTGATCCCCTTTAACCAACCGGTATCTCTATTTCAGATGTCACATTCTTGTTTTCAAATCCCTTTGGGATCTTGACCCTCCCTTTCCCTATAATGCCCTCGAAACCAACAACCCTCTAAGATCTCTCCAATCCTCCAATTCCGGCCACTCGACAATCACCCATTTCACTCCCTCCAACATTGGCGGCCCTGCCTCCAGCCGCCTGGGATCCGAAACCCAGAATTAATTCACTAAACCTCTCCACCCCCTCCCCGCACCCTCTACTCCTTTCAGGCGCTCAATGAAATCGTGCGTTCGAAAAATCTTTTGGTAAACTGCCCTAGTGTCTCCCTGTGTGAGTCGGTGACTGATTCAATTTGATAACGCTCCTGTGAAGCTCGCTGGGGCGCTATGATAGGTCACAGGGATATATACAACTGTGTGTTTTTGTTGTGCGAGATAAGGAAGTCTCTGATAGTGTAGATGAAGAGAAGATGTTCCCACCTGTTGCTGGTGACCCCCACTAGGAGTCCAAAAGGATAAGAGGTTCAATAAGGAATCGGTACGGGAATTGAGGAGAAATCTCTTTACCCAAAGAGCGGTCAGAATGTGCGACTCGCTCCAACAGGGAAAGGGTTGTGGGGAATAGTGTCCACACATTGAAGGGAAGGATAGTGTAAACGCATGTGCGAGACATGGGATTCCGTGTAAGACCATGTTGTCCATTACCCTCGCGGGAGTGTAACACAGAAAGACGTGGCTTTTGAATCAGAGAGTCACAGAGTGTGGAAGAGGCCCATCGGCCCATCGAGTCTGCATCGACACGTGAGAAACACCTGACCTTCCTACCTAATCACATTAACGAGCACTTGACCCATAGCCTTGAATGTTATGACGTGCCAAGTGCACATACAGGTACTTTTTAAAGGAGGTGACACGAATTTCTGCCTCTATACCCTTTATCACGACCGCTTCCCCGACCCAGAAACAGTGACTAATGAGATCTTTCCCTGCTTGTTTTCAGAAGTCATGTACGGATGCCGCCAAATTGGCGGGGATTGCCAAAAGAACCACTGCAAGAAGGAGTCAGACGAGATTCCCAACAAGTGTGCCGTGGGCTATCGCTGCTGCGTTTCTGAATGAGGACCGTGGCCAGTGAGGATGTGCCTCTGTCCGAGGCTCCGACAGCAGCTAACATGGATTGGCGTTTCATTCGGTCCCTAACCCTAACCCTAACCCTAACCCCCATGGCCCCTAACCCACTGCTTTCCAGAACCACGTGAATAAAGCCTCGCTGCATTGCTCACCGCCTCTTGTCCGTGTCACATTTCTCGCGTGAGCTGGCATGTGCTTCCATAAAGGCAAGGGCGTGGTGCGCGGTGGGGTGATGGGGTGTGCCAGGTAGCTGCAGGGTCACATTTCCACCTGGCAGATTCCACAATGCTCTGCTCTGTGTAAGACCTACATCCCAGGTTCACTCATCACCGCCTCTTGCCCCCACCGACAGGGCAGATCAACCACATCCAGCAGGTATGTGGTCCTGGGAGCCCTCAACAATTCCTTTGAAACCCAATGATGCCTCATGGTATCAGCGCGAACATGGCCATTGGTGGCACTAGCTGGTCTACGCCTCATGGCGCGGCCGCAGCTAATCAATGTATATAACGCACTGATGCACATCTGGAAGAAGCCCTCAGGGGAGCCGGAGTACAGGGAGCAATCTGGGTCAGTGCTATCAATGCCCAGCATGAAGACAGGCTCGGTAGCACCACCATTGAACGGGTTGACTGATTTGTGAAATACCGTGAACAGTTTTGGCCCTCTTATTGAAGGAAAGAAGTACTGGCATTGGAGTCAGCCCATAGAATGTTCACTAGGTTGATTCCGGGGATGGAGGGATTTATTTATGAGGAGAGGATGAGGCGGTTGGGCCTGTTCCCATTGGAGATTCGAAGATTTAGAGGTGGCCTTATTGAAAAAGATGAGATTCTTAGGGGGCTTGACAGGGTAGGATTCTTTTTTTTATTCATTCACGGGATGTGGAATTCACTGGCTGGGCCAGCATTTATTGCCCATCCCTAATTGCCCGTGGAGAAGGTGGTGAGCCGCCTTCTTCAACCTCTGCAGACATTATGGTGTAGGTACACCCACAGTGCTGATAGGGAGGAAGCTCCAGGATTTTGACTCAGCGACAGTGATAGAACGGCCGGTATATTTCCAAGCCGGGGTGGTGAGTTGCTCGGAGGGGAGCTTCCAGGTCTTGATGTTCCATGTGTTTGCTGCCCTTTTCCTGCTCGATGGCAGTGAGCATGGGTTTGGGAGGCGCTGTCGAAGGAGCTTTGGTGAATTGCTGCAGTGCATGTTTTCGATAGAACACACTGCTGCTACTGTGCGTCGCTGGTGGAGGGGGTGAATGTTCGTGGATGTGGTGCCAATAAAGTGGGCTGCTTTGCCCAGGAAGGTTATTCCCCCTTGTGGGAGAGTCTATGGCCAGAAGGCATAAACTCAGTGTAAGGGTCGCCCATTTAAAACAGAGATGAGGAGGAAGGTAGTCAATCTGTGGAACTCTTTATTGCAGAGGGCTGGAGAGGCTGGGTGGTTAATTTTCTTCACAACTAAGATAGCTGGATTTTTAATCAAGAAGCGAATCAATGGTTATAAGGGAAAGGTGAGGAAAGCGGAGTTCAGGATTTTCAGATCAGCCATGTTCTCATTGAATGGCGGAACAGACTAGATGGGCCGAATGGCCTGCTTCTGCTCCTACACCTTATGGTTTTATAGGATAGACACCGAAAATTTGGGCCTGTGCCTCCTGTTGACAGGGTCAACAAATCCCATCATCCTCAACAACACACTTTCGGCAGGTTCATCTGACCATGATTACAGTATTGGTAGGAGTGCCCACCTCACGGTTTAAGTGCAGGCCAAGACCACTCATTGCACTGATCGGACACACAAAATAAAATATCGAGACACAGGCTGATAGGGATGCTGAGGGAATGAATGAAAATGCTGCATATTTGAAAAGAATTTAATGCGATCAGGAGTTCCAAAAAGAGTTTTGCAGCCAATGACGTGTGCTACCATACAACAGTAAAGCTAAGGTTACACTAAATACTGTCTTAGCTACAAATTGGTGGCCTGCAATTTGAAATGAGTGCAAGTTAAACATGAATTCACAAGAGGGTTATTGTTGATTGTATAATATACGTTACACATACAACTAAGGCAGACGTGAAAAATTGGCATGTTTTGAGTGGGAGAATGTGAAGGAATTGGGGAGAGTGCAGGAAATTTTTCACAGGAATGGTTGCAGGGAAGAGGAACTTCAGTTCAGGGGATCGATTGAAGAAGTTCAGACTGTTCCCCTCAGAGAAGAGATGTTCGGGAAGAGAAATTTAAAAAAACTGTTCAAAATCATGAAGGGTCTGGCACAGAATCGATCGGGAGAAACTGTTCCCGTTGAGGGAAGAATCTAGAATCAGAGGGACAGAGGTTGCAGGCGAGTGATGAATTATTTTTACATTAATTGATAAAATACCCTACAGAAGGCACAGTATAGAGGCCATCAAGCTCAGTCGCAAAATCCATCAAAGCTCTGTCTTCCTCATAAAGGATTTCAGCTCCTCGCCTTTAAGAGTGTAACCGGATCTCCATCCGGCAGCGGAACAGAACAAGCCTGAGTTTAACGGCACAGCCTCCAACAATAATGGCACAAGTCTGCCGGGATACTCCTCCACTCGGGTTGCATGATGCAGGTTCACCAACCTGATCTTCAAGTAACTGAAGCAGCTGAAGCAACTGTGTGCTTGCTTATTCTCAGCCTCGACTTTTCTTCAGCCTGCCTGTACCGCACCAATGGACTCACGTGATATCAGAGGCTGTTGGTAAAACGGAGTTATTTTAAAATCCCTGAGCGAAACTTTAAACAACTGTCATAACCTTTAATTTCAAGTGTTATGTCTGAGATGCGACTCTAAATTCAGGAATCAGACCACCCGTTCTCGAGGTTTTACATTGAACTAAATAAACCCATCGATTTACGCTCCATTCCCCTCAATCTCAGACACCGCATTCCAGATCCGAACCCCTCTATGAACCCTCTCTCCCCCACACTATTAGGCAGTAGGTTCCTTAGCCTAACCACTCCACTGACCCTCCCTCCCGGAAACTTTCAGGCAGCGCGTTCCAGATTCTGACCCCTAGATTGACACTCACTCCCCGACAATCACAGGCAGCGCATTCCTGATCCTAAAAACTCGATTAACCATGACTCTCCCATACTCTCAGGAAGTGCATTTCAGATCCTCACACATCGATTGACCCTCACTTTACCACACTCTCAGACAGCGCATTCAGATCGTAACCCCACTTTTGACCCTCCCTCCACCGCACTCTCAGGCAGGCCATTCCAGATCCTAACCCTTCGATTGACCCTCCCTCCCCCACAATCTCAGACAGCATATTTCATATCCCAACCCCTTATTTGACCCTCCATCCCCCACAATCTCAGGCAGCTCGTTCCAGATCCTAAAATCTCGCTGCGTAAATAAAGTTTCTCCTCATGTCTCTGTCGCTCGTTTTACCCATCGCCTACAATCTGTGCCCCTCTACTTCGCGATCTTTCCCCCAATGGGAACAGTTTGTCCTATACCGCCAATCCCCTGAAACCCTCGTGATTTTGAACACCTCGATCCAATCTCCTTTCGACCTTCTTTTCTCCGAGGCGTACAGTCCCAACTTCTCCAATCGATCCACGTCACTGAATTTTCTCATCCCTGGAACCATTCTCCTGAATCAGATCCGCACTCTCTCTCCACAATTCCGTACATCCTCGCTAAAGTGCCCAGAACAGGACACAATTCTCCAGCTAATATAAATGCCACATACAAGTTCCACATAAGCTCCTTAGTTTTGTGATCTGTCTTCATGTAACTAAACCCTAAAATGTTGTATACGTTATGACATTGGAAAACTGTGCACTTTACTCACCCAATCTAAGACATTAAAAACCAAGAAGTTATGGACCAGTCTTTTTGAAATGCAACCTGGCAGTGGAAATTCATCAGAACGACTCATAGGGCAGGAAATTTCAGTCATAGTGCCGGGGCCGGCCCGACACGCCGATGTGTAAAATTTCACTTAAACAAACACACGCGCACACACATTCAGTTTCACACATACTCAAAGCTCTCTTTCTCTCTCCTTCACTCACAAAAATATAGATGAAGATCGCCAGACGGACGCACAATGACTCTCACACACGAAAAAATGCGTACACACGCCCACACCAACACCCACTCCACTCACACACACATACGCGCACACTCACAGACTCAAAGACACAAATGAAGATATACTCAAGGAGAGGCACAAAAACACTCTGAAATGCACAAACAGTATACACACAAACAGCTACACACACACAAACATACACACTCAATCTTACACACATACAATCTCACGCCCTAACACAAACACTCACAGAGACTCACAGACACACTCATACACTCACAGAGACTCACAGGCACATAAACACACACACACACTTACATACAAACCCACACAAACACACATTCACAAACGTACACACACGCTCTTTCACAAACTCACAGTCGCAAACACAAACACACACTCACACACAGTCACAAAAGCACACACGCTCACACACATACTAACACAAGCACATTCACAAACACACGCAAGCACAAACACACACGCTCACGCACATATTCCCACATGCACACAGTCACAAAAACACACACATGCACACTCGCACACTCACACAAACACCTGGTCACAAACAGACACACAAACACACACGCTCACGCACATACTCACACAAACATATCATCGCACGCACACACACATACAGACTCGCACACAAATGCACATACACAAACATTAGATACACAGCCATATTAGACACCAAATGACACAGGCACTCACGCAAAGACAACCTGTGAGGGTTAATAAGCTTTGAGATGTTAGTGCAGAAATTTTCTGACATCCAACCACATCCTCCACAGCACAACCACTTCTGCTAGCATGGCGGTACCCCGACGCAAATAAGAAATGAAACACGGTCAAGAGGCGGTCATCAATGAAGCCAGTTATATTCACATGACTCAGAAAGCAGTAGTTCAGGGGGAACGAAGGCGTACACATCAAGCGAATCCGGAATTCAAGTCAGCTTCCAGCGGGGAATCAGGCAGTGTCTCCATGCGTTTCACACCCCCTTCAGGGAGCCCGCTGCTTCTTGCAGCACCCGGAAGCCTCGATGCACCTGTAGGTCGCCTGGCTTTCACCCGCTTTACACTGAGTGATAGTGCAGTGCCACCCAAGGCTTTGACATCCCAGCGTCACACGTGAAAGGCACAAAAGGAAGAGTCAGTTGAGGCCCCATTCGCACATCGCCATGGATTGCTGCAAGAGAAAGAGAGAATGTGCAAGATCCAGGGGTAAGGCAGGACAGCGGGACCAGATGGGGGCGCTCCTTCAGACAGCCAGCGCACGCTCGAGGGGTTGACTGGCCTCCTCCTGCAATGTAAAGATGCCGTGAAACTGTGGTGGCTCTCGACTTGCGCAGAACAGGATTATGCCAGCAGTTTTATATTTCGGACAACCCTTCTGCTGCCACGTATCTGTCCACCTCGCATGACCCTTGGGCTACCTGCTCCTCGATGTTACAGAAAACGATTTAACGCTACCCAAACTCCAGTCAATGAATGTCACCAACAAGTGGCATGTTAGCCACCTTCCCTCGGAATCCAAAAGCTTTGCCAATCGCTGTACACTCGGCTATCAAAATCTCTGGTGGTGGTGGGATGTTGGTTATCATGGACCAGAACCTGAACTGGGTCATCCATATGAATACTGTGGTTACAAGAGCAGGTCAGAGGCTGCAGATTCGCTGCGACTCCCTCCGTAACAGCGCTGTCGGTGTACCTACACCACACAGACTGCAGCGGTTCAAGCAGGCGGCTCACCACCACCTTCTCAAGGGGAAATTAGGAACGAGAAATGAAGCCAGTGAAAAAGAGGAATAATAAATTCTGTGAGGAGCAAATGACCCACCTTGGCTCTCCCGCGGCTGTCCACCATCTTTAAGTCAGGAGTGGGGTGGGACATGCTCCACTTGCCGGGATGCGCGCGGCTCAGGCCGCTGCTGAACGCAGCCCTTGCCCTCCACATGGCTCTGAGGTCTGGTTTCACTCCTTGGAATTCTGCGCCGGCCCTTATCTGTCAGGAGATGCCGCACCTCACACGCCAGGTCAATGACTGTGAGCTGGAGTGTGGGAGGTAGCTGCTATGGGTGCAGCACTACGAGAGACACTCATAGGTGTGCACATTGCACTCCGCACACAAAGTGTGTCCTGATGGATGAATTTCATTTGTGTACACTAAAGGATATTGTACACAATGGGTCAGGTTCAGAATCCGGAAATAGAATGGTCAGGGTCAGAGTCCAGACACATCAGTGTCACGGTCAATGTCAGGACACAGCAGGGTCAGTGTCAGGACACAGCACGGTCAGTCTCTGGACACAGCATGGTCAGTATCCTGACACACGATAGCTAGCAACTGGACGCAGGATGAACAAGGTCAGTGTCCAGGAACACGCTGGTCATTGTCTGGACACAGTACGGTCAGTGTCAGGACACAGCACGGTCCATATCCGGACACAGGAGGGTCAGTGCCAGTGCCCGGACAGAGCAGGATCAATATCCGGACACAGAAGGGTCAGGGTCCGAATTTGGAATTGTCGGGGTGCTGAAACAGAAGTTTCAGGGCCTGGAAATGGAATGTGAACTTGAAATGTCTAAGCATAAGTTCTTGAGGAGAAATTGTGGAGACTGGAGCGCACAATTAAACTGATCCTTTTGATTGAAATATTCAAAATGCCAACTTATATCTTTCGTCAATTTTTAAAAATCCATTCATGGGATGTGGGCGTTGCTGGCTCGACCAGCATTTATTGCCCATTCCTAATTTTCCCTTGCTCAGAGATTGTTTAAGAGTCAAACCCTCCCCATCCCATTGCTGCGGGTCAGGAGTCACATGTAGGCCAGGCTGGCTAATGATGGCAGAAATCCTCCCCTAAAGGACATTAGTGAATGAGATGGGTTTTTACGACAATCGACAATAGTTTCATGGACATCATTAGACTTTTAAATCTAGATTTTTATTGAATTCTAATTCCAACATCTGCAGTGGTGGGATTCCATCAATGGCGCCCCAGATCTTTATCCTGGCTCACTGGATCATTACCCCAGCAACAATGACATTACAAAATCACCTCTCCTGCAGGGAGCATTGTGCATCCAAATGTTGCAGTTGGTGTTAAAGTCCACACCAAACAAAATGTAACTAACTGGCAGTGCTGGCTCAGGGATAACATATCCTCTTCCTCTCTCTATCAATTGCTGTGATACGGCAGGTGGTATTTACCAGGCTGATCAACCTCCCAAGGGAAACTTGGACAAGCTATCGCGACAATTTTGCAATTTGCATTAATTAGGTCCTGGCTTGTGCACTGAATTCAAAAGTACTGA